>NC_056725.1:1123074637-1123119637 GCF_019279795.1 Protopterus annectens
CTCACAATTCTCATGGGCAGACAATTAAAAGTAAGAGACATCAGATTGGAAGCAGAGCTAGGTGATGTAGTTACAAGTTATGATAATTGCAGAATATGCTTTTAGTTTATAACTTAATCAGGGTTGGTACATGGGCATAATCAATTCACTTTGAGATACTGTTTGAGGTTTTATTTAAGAGACTTTTGGAGGATTGTAGGGTTATATAGTTTGGCAATGAATTCCAGGTTTTACCAATGACGTTGGCAAACAAGGATTCACCAGCAGAGTTATTAGATTTGCAGGTTTGGACCAGTAGTTTATCGGCTGACCGTAGGGATCTTAGGTTGCTATATGGCTTAATAATATTTTTAAGTGAGGGGGTATCCTCAGAGTGGTACAACATTTTGTGCCACTATTAAGAGTTGATTGAATTGAATTAAGCTGGGCAGTTCTAGCCACTCTGGTTGTTTAAGGTTCTGGCAGTGGTGGGTTCTATAGGTGGAGCCAGTGGCGAATCTGGCAATATGATTGTAGCTATGGGACAGCTTACCTAGTTCGGATTTGTTGAGGTTTGAGAGTACAGGCGAGGCATATAAAAGAGTAGAGAGTAGGTGTGATCGGGCAATTGCAGTCCTAGCCTGTGGGGTTAAAAATGTCTTGTTTCTGTACGGTGATCCAAGCTTCTTACTGATGGTCTGTATGGTTTTGTTGACCTGTAGGTCAAATTTGAGATTATTGTCTATGATAACCCCTAGCAGTTTGGTGTGACTATCTGGGGAAATAGTGGTACCATTGTTAGATGTGACAGAGAATGAAAGTGTGGTGGATCTACTAGTGGGAGAGAAGAGTAGAAATTTAGTTTTACTGGGGTTCAGAAGTAGGCATTGGTTGGTGAGCCAGTTCTCGATAGTGTTAAATGTATTTTGGGTTAAGATTTGCAAGTTGGTTGGGGAGGTGGCTGAGCAGATGAGAGTGGAATCATCTGCATATTGAATGCAGGTGGCTTTAGGGATAGCAGTGTGGAGGTAATTGATAAAAATAAAGAAGAGTAGTGGACCTAGTATGGACCCTTGAGGGACACCAAGTGTGAGAGGTAACTGGCTGGACAGTTTGCCCTGCCATAGTACCGCCTGCTGTCTACCAGTCAGGTAAAACTAGAACCACTGGATAGCAGGCTTGTTGAGGGGAAATAGATTTAAGTGAAAGAATGAGAAGTTCATGGTTGACCATGTCAAAGGCTTTTGATAGGTCAAGAAAGAGGGCAGAGGTTAGCCTATTGTCATTCCTGTTTTAGTTTATGGCAGTAGTAAAGGAAAGGAGGGCTGAGGTGGTGCTGTGGTATGGCCTGAAACTATGCTGGGAGTCAGATAGTAAGTTATTCTGTGAAAGGTATTGCATTAGTTGCTTGTGTACACATTTCGCCATTATTTTGGCTAGTGGGGAAAGAATGGCAATGGGTCTATAGTTGGATATGTCTGAGGACCTACCACCTTTATGGAGTTTTATATCCTAAGGTGAATATGTTTATTTAGTATATTAGAAAATGTTTACTGATATTGTATTGCATTACTGTATAAATGCAATTGTCTACATTAAAGTGCGATAGATTGTATACTGACTTGTAAAGATGTTGTTAAACTGAGTAGCTGGAAAGTCAATGAGCAAAACTTTGCAAGTGGTTGCTTAGATTGCCAAGTAAAGTGCCAGTGCTGGAGATATTGCTGGGTTTTGTTGAGAGTATCCAGAACAAAATTGAGGCCTTTCAGGAGGATTTGGAGTCTCAATGAACTGATTTCTCTATAGAGATTAGTGGTGGTAGTGGGGGTGTCAGATATGATTGGGGTTCAGTCTATATTACTTGTGTACTACAGCAATCATGCCCAATGTAAGGGTCGCTTACAACCAATCCATCTAATTACAGACCTGTTATCATTACAAGTGTCATTTAAATGCCATGAAAAGTATTATAATGGACCTTATAAGCTGTGATATTAAGAATCTTATGAAGTTTTACCCCCAACTGTTTGACTTAGTGAAGGGTAGATCCTGTCTATTTAACCTGATAAACTTCTTCAGAAGGGTTGCAGAAGCTGCGTATGGTGGTCCTACAGAGCCCACAGTTGTATCCTGACCTGGCCATTTCCACTGATGTTATGATACAAAAGCTAAATGCTATAAAAATTGACCCAAATGTTATAAGATGAACAGCAAACTGGCTGAAAGGCAGAAACCATACAGTGCGAGGTGCACATGCCTCATCAGAAAGTATAAAAGTGACCATCTGTGTCCCTCAGGGCTCGTTGTTGGCACCATTTCTTTTTCATATTTATTTCACAGATCTCCAAGCAGAGAGCTTAGCCCTCTGGATAGCAAAATGTGCAGATGACTGCAAATTGAGGGCAACAACCTATGACACCCAAATCCTCCAAAATGAGCTCTCCCTAGTAAACAGTTTGTGTAGTTAAAATAGGCCCAAACTAAATGCAACAAAGTACAGTATCATCACTGTTGGTAGACAACCACTCCCCCTCATCAGACTATATAACCAACACACCCTGACAAAATGAAAACTAAGTCAGTCATCTAGGTACATGAGTTGATAACACACTCTGTTTTGTCCATCATCTGAAAACAGATGTCAGGAAATCCTTTTATTTAGATCAGCTATTTGCCAATGAATATCATTAAGGTCTAAAGAGGTAATTACTCCTTTATACACAGCCTTGATTAGACTAATTATTAAATGCAATGCTCCTTTTAAGATATAGCTTACTAAGCATATCAAAGAAGAAGTCAGCAACATTTCCTAACTAAAAAGATCACAGGGCTAAAGTCAGTGATCTACCTAAAGAGGCTTGAAGGCCTATCTCTCTACCTAGTGTCTTACAGACTATTGTGAGGAGATTGCTATCTCGCTTAGCACACCATTCTGTCTACAGGTACTAAGGTGTGTGCATGACTGCATGTAGAAAAGAATGCAAAATTATCTTGGTGGGTGCAACACACACATCGAGTGGTTCAGAGATTTTAATCAGTTGAGTCATGATTTGCATAATCATGATGTCTAGACTGATGATTTTGCAGAGTATAAGTGTTAGGTGACTGCAGTGAACCTCATTGCACTACAGTAGACACAGTAGTGGTGTAATTAGGAAAGGGTTTACAGGTGCTCTCAACAGAGACTACTAAGGGGAGGTGGAGTACTATATGCTGAAGGTAAGGGCATTTCTTTCACTAAATTTGTTTACAAAGGTAGATACCAAGCACCTCATGTTGCACATTCTATGCTACATTACTTTTGGCAGAAGCAGCTGTGAGATATTTATTTATTTATTTATTTATTTATTTATCTTTGTTGACTGGGAAAAGTCTGACTAGGCAAAATCATTAGTTGTGAGTCTGTCAACTGGTTTGGGAGTTCAAGCCAGTTTAATTGTTTTAATGCAAGGCAGTAGTATATTTTATAAGGTTGGCTGGTTGCAAATTAGCTATTTTGTAGCAGCAGGAGGCTAGTTTACTTTTATATGTAGCACTGATATTTGTAAGAATATGGAAAGCATATAATAGAGAAGGAAGAAGGTATATTGCTGCTAAGGTAATCCTTGCTTGATCTGTCAGGTAGTGTTTAGCCCTATAGAGGGAGCCGATTTTTTGGTGAGTTTTCTTGATGTAATAAAGTATATGGTGATCACATTTGAGGGTGTCATCTGTTATAACTCTGCATAGTTTAGATTAGCCTATGATTTCTATTTTTGTGTTATTAGTTGAGGTAATACGCAATGTGTGCTTCTGGTTAAGGTGTTGTTTAGGAGTAAACAGTATAAGTTTGTTTTGTTTTTTTGGCATTAAGCAGCACTTTGGAACTTTTTAGCTGTATTTCAATGTCAGTGAAATATTTTTTAGTTATCTCCTGTAATTTTTTTATGTATGGGGCATAGCAGATAAGGACTGCATTGCCAGCATATTGTACGTGAGTTACAAGTGTCATAGTGGTATGAAGTTTATTTATGAAAATATTAAATAGAAGGGGGCCGAGTATTGACCCTTGGGGTACATCAACAGAGACTGATTGAAATGCTGAAAGCTTTTGTTGCCATTTAGCTGCATGCTGAGGATTACATAAATAACTGTAAAACCAGAAGAGAGAGGAGTAAATAAGACATCGTGCTGCAAGTTCAGAGAGGAGCCTTTGGTGGGACACTGTGTAAAATGTTTTGGAGATGTCAAGGAAAAGTAAAGGAACAAGGCTGTCCTCAGTTCTATATTGGTTTATTATGCCGATGAGGTTGAAGAGAGCAATAGTAGTACTGTGGTTGGGCCTACAACTGTGCTGGGTGTTGGAGAGGAGGTTGTGCTTGGTTATAAGTAGTACTGTGGTTGGGCCTAAAACTGTGCTGGGTGTTGGAGAAGAGGTTGTGCTTGGTTATAAGTAGTACTGTGGTTGGGCCTAAAACTGTGCTGGGTGTTGGAGAGGAGGTTGTGCTTGGTTATAAGTAGTACTGTGGTTGGGCCTAAAACTGTACTGGGTGTTGGAGAGGAGGTTGTGCTTGGTTATAAGTAGTACTGTGCTTGGGCCTAAAACTGTGCTGGGTGTTGGAGAGGAGGTTGTGCTTGGTTATAAGTAGTACTGTGGTTGGGCCTACAACTGTGCTGGGTGTTGGAAAGGAGGTTGTGCTTGGTTATATGTTTCATAAGCTGAGAGTGAATATATTTCTCAAGAATTTTAGAGAAGGGTGATTGAATAGCAATAGGCCTATAGTTCATTAACTTTGTTGAGATACCTCCTTTGTGAAGGGGTATAATAATGGATTTTTTCCAGATGGATGGGACAAAGTTTTCAGTTATTGACTGCTTGATTAGAATTGAGGCAGGTAAGGCTAGTACTTCTGCACCTATTTTGAGGAACTCAGAGGAATGTTATCGGCAGCTGAGGTTGTTGCTTTTAATCTGGCTAGTAATTTTTTATAGTTGATGTTGGGATGGGCAGAAAACTAAAAGACAGTGCGCTGCTTTCGAGAACAGATGGAAGCTGGAGGGATGAAGAGAAGTGGTCATTGATTAGTGATAGAAATGACAAGATAACATGAGTGCTGACTTGAGTGGCAATTGACTCTTTGTTATTTGAACAAGAAGGACAGATTGTAGTGGTAAGGTCAGGGCAGATGAGTTTATTTAGATAGGACCAAAATAGCTTGGGGTTATTTTGGTGCTTTTTTTGGAGATTACTGTAGTATGATTTCTTGTCAGATTTAACAAGGATCTTGGCACGGTTTATGAGATATCTAAAATTTTGGTAGGTATGTTGTGTTTTATTCTTATACCATTGTTTCGATGGTTTATCCCAGCATGAGCTGTTTGATCTCTTTTGTCAGCCATGGCACTGTGCTAGATTTTACCTTTCTTGTCCTAATTTGTGCTAAATCATTAAGCATTTTTATAAAGGTGTAATTGAAGTGAGTAACTGTTTCATCTAGGGATGTTACTCTTAATACAATCCAGTTGAAGTGAGATTGGACTGTAATAAATATATCTTTATCAAATTTGGCTAAATTGTGTACTTGTTTATAGATTATTTGTTTGAGTGAATCATGTTGTTGTCTGATTGTATAGGTTGGGAGGTGGTCACATACTATTTGGTAAGCAACTAGAAGATTTTATATTATGGGGTTTGTTTGTCAATATCTAGTATAGTGTGGACTGCCTGTTTCCAGTGTGGACTGCCTATTGGTGCTTTTGTTGATTCTGGATGTGGAGCTTAGTTTTGTAAAGCCAAATAGGTGAATACAGTCCTCTGGGTTGATGCTGTTTATGGATTGTGAGTCTATATTTAGATCACCTAAGATGAAGGTTTCCTGGGTGATGTTGTCAAATATCCAGTGTAGGATACTTTCAGCTGTGGTAATGCTATTGCCTGGTGGGATGCATACTGCTGAGATATATATTCATTTATTTTGGTTAATTTTCGGGTATGCATCTATCTTTTTCCATTAAATGTAAAACAGTCACAAATTATTTACAATCCTTCTACTTCCTTGTCCTCTTACATAGTGGTAATGCATCACAACAAAAACAACACTAAAAGTAGGATTGCCATTCTACTTATTCTCACTCTAACTCTTAACATCTTTACTTTAGAAGACCATTTGTCCTGTGAAGCCTTGAACTTACAGCGTAGGTCTTCTCAGTTATTATTCATGATTTCCTTAATTGTGGGATTACTTTTATTTCAAAATATTTATCTTCCCCAAACAAAGGTAAATGTCTCATCCACCTTTTTTGAGGACTACTGCCAGTTAAAGCCACTAATGATTTAATTAGGTGAGACCAATATCCTGTTTCCTCACTAAAACTTTCCATTACAGGTATTATGTAAAGCAACTGCCTTTTAGCATTACTTAATTATAAAAGATATTCATCAGCAAATAATTAAGGAACAATGAGACAGCATGCACAGTGTGCCAGTATTCTAGCTAGCTGGTTACCAGTGCCATGATCCCCAAACTAATGTTTTTGTGATGTAACCTTCTGTAACTGAATTAGTTTCACTTTGCCACTTTATTTACTTTTTCTTCTGCTGATATCTACAGGTAGTGTTTTTATTTTCTGTAGGCATCTACAAATATCTACTGATATGTGTGCCATGGACGTTGTTATCTGATTTTCTACTTGAGGCTTCATTTGTTGACAAGCATCCTTGCTCTTTTTCACCAAAATTGCCAGCAATTTTAATGAACATTATTTGTTTGGATTCAGCAACTGTTCATGAACTTAGCTTCAGTTGTAGTTCATTCTGTTCTCTAGTTATTTCTGCAGTCTGTTTCTTTCCGTGTGTAATTTCCAGGTGCTGCTATCTGCTCCTTCTATCTAGGTAGCATCAGGCAGTCTGTAGTCTTCTTCAGTTTGCTATAAGGTGGTAGTGCTGTTGTTTTTTTTTTTTCCCTAACTCTGGCTATCAGATGGGATTGTCGTAGACCGACATTTGCAAGACTTAAATGATTTGACAAACTTTAGCTTGTCAGTCTATATTAACACTTAGTTCTACCATCAAAATTTGTTGTCAGTTAATCCTACCAATTTGAGAATTCCTAGACTGAAGATTTGTATGAAGCTACTAGCAGACTTTCCCTTTCTGCCATTTCAGAGTTTTAAGTAGCTACCAGCAACATTTGCATGTCATTGTAATAAGCAATTTTGCATAAGTGACCATGGGCACAGTGTAAGCATAAGCCACAAACTATAAACATACTCCCAGTGCAGCTTTAATACTACAATGTGTTCCTTTAGTATAAGGAAATACTTTACCTTCTACAGATGCCATTGCAGGTCATATGCCTGATGTTCATTTATTACCCAAAACACACAGCATTACTAAACTCACTAATGAATACTGGGGCAGTACAAATACTCATACTTTAAAACAGGTATGACAGTACCCACCTGGTGCATCTCTAATGGATATTCTAGAGGCAGGGTGCAGGTCTGTTCTGATGTTTAACAACATACTGTGGGACTCTGACAAGGTTGCTGTGAATCTGAATAAGGCCAGTAACTCCTCTATCTCGGTAAGAAGGGCATCTTATTCTCCACATCAAGAACTTGCTTTTCATGTTTTTCCCCCAGTGGAGACACCGCTTTTCATTCAGTTTTCCTTGCCAAGCATAATGCTGAGAGTATGGAAAATAGTCATGTCAATATGGCAGTATTGATTGCTTCTTCCTACTTAATATTTTTTTTGTATATTTTCTTACCTGTATATCCAGCTTGCAGTGTTAATCATAAGCATGGGAGCCTACCCATTTCATTCCCACAATGTCTGTTTTGCAAGCATCACTGACAACATTCTCTCCTTAAAAATGCACAAGGACACACACACACACACACACACACACACACACACACACACACACACACACACACACACACACACACACACACACAGGCTTTACTACTTTCAGGTGACCAAACTGACAAAAGTGTTGTCCCCCTCCCATGGTTATGTACTGTACACTTATCCTATCCACATGTAAAGATGATTACAGCCACATCCTGTATCAAGGCTAACCAACTTTATTTAAGATTTGAAGTGCAGAATTGCTGCTGTGTTTCTCCCATTAATGTTAGTATCCCTTGTGGAGAACATTATCATAAGTTTCTGTTACTGCTTTTTCCCCTGGGCAAGATCTGTCAAAATGTTATCTGGCATGAATTTGGCAACATGGACATTAACTTAACCATTTTTGCCAGGAGTAATATTAAAGAAACTTCACTTACCTTACGCAAGTTGTGTTATAGTGCCTCTCAGTTTTTCGACGTGACCATGCCTGTACCTTCTTTTGGAACTGAAGCTATATGAATTCTTCCATATCGCAAAACTCTTTGCAGCTGCTTGCACTTATAGAATGGTGATTTGGGCCTCTAAGCATGGTGATTATGCAGATGAGTGTCTGATTCCTTCATGATTATGAATCACTCAGTCTGCATATTGCACTAATGAGCAGTGCCTCAAAGTAAGTTCTGCACAGTGTCATGCTCATGCCTGCACACCTGCAAATGCATGGCTCATGCTTAGGAGTGTGGAAAGTGAATGGGGTTTTCATGTAGCTTGCAGTCTTAACCTGTGAAGGCTGGAGTCAACCTAGGGCACAAATACTATCATTGTCAGAACTTACAACATGTTGTTCAACTCTAGTTGTCATATTTCACCCCTCCAACATTGCATTATATGACTTCAAAAGAAGTATGACCCATTATCTGCCATGACGTAGAATACTTTACTTAATTATTCAACATTACGGGACCAAACTAGCAACAGCAAGTCCCTTTTGCCACTATCCTTTCTTTGAAATACATTTCTGGCTGTTTACTTAGTTATTTTTCTTCATGTATTTTCTTTTTTATACAGCTAAAACAATAACACAACCTGTAGCCCCACCCAGTGAACACCACCCCCACTTTATGCAGCCCAACAATAGCCTGCTGGGCCACCTCACAAAGTCTATAATTGGAGGTGATGGCTCATAGACCCAAGCATTCTGTCTGTATTGGGGCTTTACTCGTAGATATGCCATGGTTCCCAGTGGTGGCTCTGCTAGGGGTGAAGACCCTGCCGTTCACTGCAGTGAGCTTTCCAGAATGTTAAGAAAGCTTGTGGAACATCCCACATAGATCTGCCTTGGCCATCTTGACAGATTCATTACGGGGCTTATAGAGTCTCCTCTCTGTCCTATACTGCTATCAATATCAAAGCCAGAGCCCACTTGTTAGGGTGCCTTAGTTGGCATCTCATCTCCCACTGAGTTCAATGCAGGCAGTACTGTAGTGTAGTGTTAACTATACTGGCCTTATACCCCATACCAATATTCTCCTCCCTTTTGTCTATGTCACCCATTTTTGTTGCCCAATCTTCACAATCCCCATCATCTTACTTCTGTTTGTCTGATATCTCCTTCTGCCTCCCTGAGTGTGTCACCGCCATCCCGTCAGTCTGGTCTGTCTTCTATGTTTGTGCACTCCTGTTACCTAACCAAGCCCACCTACCTTTCTTATTCATCTCTTACATCCTTCCTAAACTTATCTTATCTTTATAGATATAAAATGGGCTTCTGTCCCACAACACAGTTAGCCTTCTTTCCTCCCCCCAATCCTGTCCATTGCTTAATATCACCCCTTATTTCCTTCCTTCTTCTTGCTTCACCCTTTTTTCTTTACATTTCTATAATACCACTTCCAGCCTTTAATCTGGTCATAAATATATGAAGCTGTCCTGAAATGGTCATTGAAAGCTGCTAGAAGTCTTTTCCATCTTGCTCCATCTGACTGCTCATGAGAGCTCCAAACCTAATCTAAGCACATAGACACAGCACACTTACAACTGTCCCTTATTGTATACTACATCCACTACTCAGGGGGTGTGCTGTCACCACAGTCCCTGCTGAAGCCTTCATCAGGATAATTAATGAGATGCTGGTTTGAAAATGGTTTCCCTGTTGTTAATTGTTAATGAGCTCTGGGCCTCGTCCTCCATGCTTGGTAAACAGCATGACTTTATCAGACAGGGAAGTAAATACTATGGGAAGAAATAGCCAGGGAATTGTAATGGCTAGGTTTGTATAGTCCCTAGGGCCAATAGCCTAGTACCAACCTATGAACCTATGAACCTATGACATACTTCTGAATCCCAGAGAGTGACTGATATTGTTGTACTTTCATTCTTTTTTTAATGTTTTAATTGCCTGCATTCCCACTACCTTTGTAATTGTTCCTTCCTTAACCTTATTTACCTTTTCTGAGTTTAGTATATTAAGCAGGTGTTTGTGATTTCTACGTTAATTTTATAAATGCTGTTTGCGTTTATTAACTACTTTCTATTTTCATTCCTTTTTTTTTTGTTTTTCTTAGAACAGAGTTTATCTTCATTAGTAATAAAGTCTATATATTTCAAGACAAACTCCTTGCCCTTTGTCTCTTCTTTCCCTTTGGAGGCTGAATGTCTTAAAATAATAGTACAGGTTATTGTTATGGTAATGGCTGTGTTTTTCAGGGTACAGATATCAGACACATACTGGAAGAAATAAGATATTACCAATAGAGATGACTGCAAGTAGGGGTATTGTAAAAGGCAAGAAAGGGATGGAATTTATTGGAATAAAATTAGAAAAGGAAACAAGGAATTAGGTTTAAATAGCAGAAGAGGGAAAGGGGCATAGAGTAGTATGAGGCCTAACAAAAGTCTGGACTGCAGGTTAGGTACTGTCTTCCCCACCAGAAATTTGTTGAGGCCTACAGCCAATCATATATATCAGTTCTCAACTGATATATCCCATGCCATGTACACCTTGTTGACTTGGTCCTGGTGGAGCTTTAGTTTGACTATGCAATCTAGGGACTCAGAAGAATGGGACCCAGATTTAAATGTAGGTCACACTGTTCTGGTCTGGTTCGGGCAATCTTGTACTAGATAAAGCTTGTACTGGATCAATCATAAACATTGCCTTACCTTTCTAAGAAGATCTGTGCTGTAGTAAATTATAAGACCTCAGTTTTCTACATTGTGCATTACTTTTGTAATCCCGATTGCCTCACCACATGGACAGTTTTGTCAATTGGTTAATGTGAAATGACTGTCCAGTATTTTGTTGAAAGGATTGCCAATGTCAGATCTTACCTTTCTAAGAAAATCTGTGCTGTAGTAAATTATATAACCTCAGTTCTCTACATTGTGCATTACCTTTGTAATTCAGATTGCCTCACCACATGGACAGCTTTGCCAATGGGTTAATGTGAAATGACTGTCCAGTATTTTGTTGAAAGGATTGCCAATGTCAGATCAATATTGCTCCCTATTGTTAATTCAGAAATTGACATGCGTCATCAGGAGTTGAACCCCCATCTTGGTCGGGGTGGATTTGCTATTCCTGACTATGATGATATTTTGTATGTAATTTCTGGCATGCATACCTCTACTTATGCATTGGGTTCACGCCTCACTAAGCTTCATCAGTACAAGTGCAGTCTTCAGTTGTTCATTAAGCTAGTGTCCAGAAGCCAATCTTGTCATCTTCCACAGGTTTCAAAATTGATATGCTAGATATCACCTCAAGTGACTCTTAAACAACCCCAAACCCACCCAAATAGCAACATTAAACACTCTAAATGACCCATTTTCACCTGCTCCAATTTTTTTTTCTCACAAAGGCATCTTACTTTTATGTACATGCACTCCAGTATAAAAAGCTTACAACAGTAATATATTCAACTCTATCACTATTATTGTGTGCCTCTTGCATCCTCTCCACAAAAATATAATTCACAATGCTTCTTTGGCTATCCAAACAAGAAAGAGGGGGTACATGCTGGCTGTCATGCTGATCCATTTCAAATGTAATCCAGTATTTACAGCAAAATAGCAGTTCCAGCATCATCTTGTTTATACTTCACCTCCATTTATGCCTTTCACAAGGGCTAACTTCACTAACACTCTTCCCAGTAAAGTAAAAAAATATATTGAAAGTCACTGTGCATATGTTTCTGCATGCATTACAATGTACAAAACAGATCGAACTTAATAGTTCCACTCACTGGAGGCGGTAACTGCAGATAGTTGCTTCAGAATATATCCTTCTTTTTCCCATCACCATTGCAGAAAAGCTTGTCTCCTTTAAAGTCTTCCAGCTGTCTCTTGTGTAGCGCATATTCAAAGCAAAGGAAGACAAGGCCATGCTACATTTATATGATGACAACATACCATAGTGATACAATCTCAGCTGCAAACATTATAGATTCCAACCCTGCGACACAACTGCAGCTGCAAACATTAATTATATATCACTTTTAACATATCTAGTCATTGTTAGTCAACCATTATATAGCTCGTTAAAATCCTGCCTTCTTTTAAATCTTGTTCCTCCTGTACTTGTATTGATCCCACATTTCCCATTTTCTCCTATATAACTTTTCTAAAGATCCCAGTTGCAGTTGTTTTAATTCTGTTACTGTCTTCACTACTTCTAATAAAGTTGGTTTAGACTTTGATTTCCATTTTCTAGTAATTGCTTTTTTTACCGCCATTATAATTAGACCCAGCAAGGCCCTACTATATCTAGGCAATTCCAAGTTTGTATCATAGCTCAAAAAAAATCACTTCCCTAATCTGTTCCCTAGTTATTCTTAAATATGTTAAGAATGTTAATGGAAAGCTAGAATCCTCAATAAAACATTTCTTATAGAAGATGCAAACTGTTTTATTTAATGTTAAGATTGATTCTGAATTATTTAATGAAATCCCAAAACCTGGTGGTTACAACAGTGGAAATAACCAGATTATTCCTGGACTTGGTGCTCTTACTTGTAACATTAGTCCTTGTTTTGATCAATTCTCCAAATTGGATTTTTTTTTTATACTGTATAGGACTCACCAGAATTGGCTTGAGCTACCCAGCTGTTTAACATACTCACAAATTACTGCACACAGTCTTACAGCTTATTACTGCACCAGAAAAATGACCAGCACTAGAAGAAACCTTGGAGTACTACCCTCCAGGTAGAGATGTCTGCTCAACCAATAAGCTGTAAATAATTGCAACAAAGTTCAGTAACCCAGCAGGTGACTCACTATACACCTGTTATGTATCTAAAGTCTGGAACACTATTCTAACATACTGTAGATTACAGAACATTCTGTCTTCAATTCCTAAGTAAAACAAACCTGAACTACACATGGTCATGCATATGCTCCTCATCTTAGTAATTCCATTTCCTTTGTCATCACATAGCCCATGTCTCCTTCTACACAGTAAACCTCCCTACCACTCTTTCTAAATTATCTTCTTATGTTAAACCCCACTTTACATTTCAGTTTCTTTTTGACCTCTTACTTTGTCCATCTCCTTCTAATATATTCCATAATACTCTTATAACCAGGTTATAGTCAGTATGTACCTAGCATTCTTACTCACACTATCCTTGACTCATCACCTACACAATGCATTTCTCCCTCTTCCAGCTTCAGCTATTATCTGTCTACATATTGTTTCACACTCCTTACCTCAAATTTATTTATTCCTAACATCTATATTGTAACCATCCTTATCCATATTTAATAAGTCATATCTAATGTCAGTTTGGTACATATATATCTCATGTTTTCTATTTGGAACTTAATATCTGGTATAATATGAAAACACAATAAATACATATTTATCTTTGAATAATGTCCTTATATTAAGACATATTTATGTAATGTATCCATGTAAAAATTTGTTTTGGTCATGAGTATCTTAAATGTATATGCCAGAACTTTTCTCCCTAGGTCCCCATTGAAAATATACTCTCCAATCAGAGTTTTCAGGTAAAAAAAAGACAAAGAAATGAATATGCCATTACAGGTGCTTTTTTCTTTTATTCCCTGTTTACTCTCTTTTAGTTACAAGAAAATAACTGCAGTATTTTCTGTTTGCAAAATGATTTCTGAGTGACTAAGTTCTGTGTTACCGATGGTCAAAATTTAACTTCGATTTGAAATATGTCATCCACAATGTTCCCTAAAGATACTGGGGGTGATGGTACCCCAGAGTGTGAGCAAATGCTGGTGTATAAGCTTGATGCTGAGTTGCTCCAGTGATGTAATTTCCTAAATTCAAAGGAACCTCTTGATACTGGGACTTAGATTTTGTATAAGAGGTTCTAGCACATGTTGTAGAAATCTGATGAGGCTTAACTGTCTTCTTGTTTGGGAATGAATGCCTACAGCACTTTCTTGAGATACATGTGGTATATGGCTTACTCATCCATCACCCGTGTGTACACTTCCTCTTCCACACTCAGTTGTGTCCCAAATGCATTTCTAGTTAAGCTCTTATTAGTGATCTCATGGAGACTGACTTATGCTATGTGTGTAACCATACTGTACATGAAGATTATCGTGGCATTGTCCATGGCCTCCACCATTCCCATGTACTGCTAAATTTCATCACATGTACCCTGAAGTAATATAGCCATCTCTACCTGCCTCTCAGTAATAGAAGCCTAATCCTGAACTATGTCACAATGCATCTGCTGCTGGGCAGACAAGGCCTTGCATGTCTCCAGAGCTATGAAATATGTTTTCATCTGGCACTCCGAATGGGTAGTCTCTTCATCAAGGGGTTCTGACTGTGTACAAGAAGCAGGTGTTGAGCTACTTGGTGCTACCCTGCCTTGTAAAATGTAATTAATTCATTATACTGAGTGCGTGAGTCTCTGTCTTTGTGTACAGAGTTACCCACCTGCTGTGGGGGTGGGGGGGCCCTGCCAGTACACTCTGTGACAATGCGTCACTGTCTTGAGGCTGTGTTATGAGAACAACAGTTATAACATCATTGTCAACAGTCACTCTGCTGTTGACATCAGCCTGTGGTGGGCTAAGAGACCCTACCTGTACACTTTGTGGCTGCATACCACTGCCCTGAGTCTGGTCAGGAGATTGAGAGCTGTATCATCACTGTCAACAGTCATTCTGCTATCAGCCTGCTGTGGTACGCTACGGCCTGCAGTTGTTTCTGGTGCTGACTCTGAGGAAACATTTGTCAAGATGTGGTTAGTAAGACCTGTGACAGTAAGATATAATGTTTTTCTTAAAGGTATGATATGCACACCTACCATGCAATGTTTGTAGAGTATGTACTACACCTGAAGTTAATGGAATACCTGATGAGGAAACATATATATTTGAAACAGGTATTATGCCAAGTACACCTAGCCTGAAATTAGCTAAAGCAGCTAAACATGTACCTTCTTCAGTGCTTGAGTCTGGTAATGTAGGTGTCTGAAAGCTCTGGTGTCAACATCATCTTAGATGCAGCCTCCTCATCTATATGAAATCCACCTCCCCTTTTAGAGAGAGGGAGGTGCTCTGCATCTGGTGTTAAATGTTGAACCATGGAAGGGCTACCACCACCAGTGTTACTACTGGCAATTATTATTTATTTATTTTTTTGAGCCCTTGTCCTGGCATACCCCCCAGAGTCATTATCTGTTTTCCTACACTGTGCCAAGCTGTAGTTCCTTCCTCATACAGCATTTATGCAGACACTGCTTGATTCCATGCCTTAGCTCTGCCTGCCTATTTTGCCCCCAACCCCTTTTCTAAAAGATGTTCCTCTTATGTTTTCACTGCATCCACTTCTCAGGATGGAATTTCTCTCTCCTGTGTCTCACTCCCTATTGCTGCAGCATTTTGTATTCTTTAAGTACAGTCCACAAAGAATTACACTTTCCTCATCTAGGTAACTTCAATCACTTCTGGGTTATGCATTAAAAAGTAGCAGAAGCACAATGAAGCACTGATTATGATTTCTGGCTTTGTCTTTCCTTTGTACTATTTGTCTGTGTTATGCATTCTCATGCTGTAGCATGTGTGAGACTGTACGTAGTGAGTTGTAGGACTGTAAGAGTTTGCTGTAAAGGTGTGGTAAAGTGATTATTAATTAATCTATTACATAGGCTGTCTGAACTGTGGTCCTGGGCATATCCATACAGTAAGCTACTGTAGAGATATAATGGTAATGTATTCAGCACCGAGTATGGTAACCTTACATATCCCAATTTTTTTAGGGGCAGAAGCATACAAGTATTGCAATATCTTTTCCCTTACCAATAAAATAGTAGCTACATCTGAAGATATCATAGTAAATGAAAATGATAACAGTTTTTTTTCCAATATTTTATGCTATCTCTTTGATTTATAAACCTTTTCAGTTAATCTGTTATATCCCTTGACTTTCACATAAATGCAGAGCCCAGCACTTTTTAAAACGATGCACTATAAAATAATGGAAAATGTGTGGATCAGACTTATAAAGCTCTTATACAAATGAAGCTTAGCTGTGCTTACCGCTATGAATTGTATCAAAGTGCACACGTGTGAATGCTATCCTTGGATTTAACTTCCTTTGTACTTTTGTAGATGAGCTGACTTTGTTTATGCCTGCATGTAAGCATCATGTGACACCCAGCTTACATGTGTGATGCTGGTGCACATGCACTTTGTCTATCTACTCCTTTGTCTTTCTGTGCCCGATCTGTGCCTGTTCCACATTTAACGAGCTAGGCAGAGTGATGCCACACACTAGTGAGTATGGCTGACTTCCTAGTAGTCTCAGCTTTGTACCTCTACACTCAATTCCAAACGTTAACTACATGGCAATATAGTCTGTAAAAGCTCAGGGCAGTGCTCCAAGCTGGTTTCTGAAGGATATCAAGATTCTTCATTACCTAGGAATTGTACCTGCAGAGGATGGATTAGGCCATCTCCAGGGGAACCTGAAAAAAGTCAGACGTTAGGTAGGAGCAGAGGGATCATTTCACTTCAATGATGATGATGCCCCAGTCAGGTGAGAGGTTTTGCATAAGTAAAATGACCTGCAGAGGTAGGGTCTGGACCAGCTGGCTAAGTGCATTTCTGAAGTGCAGCAGCAAAAGGCAGAGTTCTATAGTATGCAGTCCATTTTTGTATATATTAATGTAATACACACATGTGTGTATATATATATATATATATATATATATATATATATATATATATATATATATATATATATGGGTCTACTTTGAAACATCTAAAACCCATTACATCGAATTTCATAGCATCTAACACTACAAATCACAAGAAAATAACATCCCCTCCACATATAACAACACCAAACTACCAAACACATTTTTTACTACGTTTCTGCAGGGGGTCAAGCCCCTCTGCACCCCCCCATGAGGGGGACTCTGCCCCCCACACGCCCCGTAAATTAAATATACCAACTCCAAGATCGCACTACAGTGGAAAAAAGTTAATTTCCTAACCCCACTGTATCAAGCCCCCCTGCAGAAACTTAGTAAAAAGTGTGTTTGGTAGTTTGGTGTCATTATATGTGGAGGGGATGTTATTTTCATGTGACTTGTACTGTTAGATGTTATGAAATTCAATGTTATGGGTTTTAGATGTTCTGATCTCAGTGTTATGAAATTAGATGTTATGGGTTTTAGATGTTTTGAATGGGACCCATATATATATATATATATATATATATATATATATATATATATATATATATATAGATATATAGATATATATTTATATTGTGCATTACTAATCATAGGTTAGGTATGGCAGTAGATTTATATACATCTGTGTCACTGAGACTGATTCAGGGTCATAGATGTTGTAATACTTTGCTAGTTTTGCCATATGCCATATGCCATCTCACATAAATACATTTACTTGCTGACGAACCTTTCTTTTGCTGTCTTGCTATACATTGCAGTTCAATCACAGTGTTTTATTCTACTGATGTTGTCACTTACAGTGGGTTAACATGCTCATAACTCAATTTGTCTGGTGAAATGTTGAGTCAGAATTGTATTTTAAAACATGTTACTTTTATGTTGTACTTCCAAGGACCATTGTAACACCTTTCTCTGAGAGATGCTATTGATCATGTATGGTAATTTCTTAAACTTTCCTCATGTTCTGCAAATGCTACATACATAGTCACCATACCTACTGTGCAGGGGGAATGCAGAAGTTACTGAGCTACAGACTGTGTGTTACCTTTGCATTAATGCAAACTGTAATACTTTAGGTCATGCTTAATAACATGAAGAATACTAATGAATACATTGTTATGATATTAAGTAGTGGCAATACGTAAGACACATATAAAATGTGAACAGTAATGACAATAATTCCTTGCTTTTGCAGCCAAAGCAAAACCTACAAGGCTCTGCCCTTCCGGAAACTGACTGGCTGTTGAGGTTGCTATGGTAGCAAACTTTTCTTCAACAGATAGATCAGTACAGCAGTTTTCTTTCTGAAAGCAAAAGTATTTGGTACCTCTGAATATTATCACGTCAGGAATATTTAGCACTGCCTTTAATATTTTATTTCAGGTTGCACATCATTCCCTCAAGACACAGTGGAAATTACCTTTTCCGATGGATACATTCTCATCTTTACAGACATAATTTGGTACTTATATTATCGCAACCAGATTTTTCATGGCAATAGTGGCTGCTCTCCGATCCTGTAATATCTTCGTAAATGTTGTGAAAAAGTTGTTTGGTGTGTTTTCTTTACCACTATGTCTTCTTTTCTGGACTGTTATCAATTAAATGTCAGAAAAAAGACTATCGCTGCTTAGGTATGCTTCTTTTATATCTTGGCTTACTGCCGCTGCCTTGCAATAGAACATGAGCATGCTGTATAGCACACTGAGAAGCTTAACAGTCACGTCGCACAAGATAATTTTGTAAAGAATGATGGCAGTACAAAGGCTTCTAGCTTCCCTTGAAAGTCACTGACCATAACCCTAACAGTGTCATATACAAAAAGGGAAGTAGGTGTTCCGAAAATGTTTCCCTCAGTACACGAAGCTGTGTGTGTGTGTAAAACAATGACATCGGCACAGACAGTATACATTCACATGTATTTGTGTAGAACTAGGATGCTACAAGGGTTTGAGAACTACAATTTCATTAAAACACACACGCAAGCTAAATGAAAAAAACTGACATGGAAATCATCCCAGTTATACCCTCAGATCTTCTGTCTTTCATCTGACAACAGCAGTTAAGGAAGAATACAGCCCAAATTATTACCGTTACTTGACAGCATTTGCTGCCACGAAAAAAAGGAACGTTCAGCGGGCGGACTTGCAAGAAGCAACACGCTGGCAGTAAAGTGCATAGAGAAACAAGTACAGTGTTTTTTTTTTACATTTCTTGGATCACACTCCTGAAACCAGCCTGCAGTATTAAAGAAAACACAGTAGATAACTTCTGCAAAATATTAACAAGCATATATCACGATCGGGAAGAGGACATTAGTGCCGTGAAAAATCTGGTTGCGATAATACCTAAGTACCCATAATTTTAACATATCCATTTATTTGTGGTTCAGTCTGCATATATTTACAGAGTAACATCCTGCACTTCCAAACAAATTAAGAATGGAGGACATGATACAATGAATGATGTAGGGGAGTGTTGGCATAACTTAATCTGTATTAGCAAACCTAGAGGAATATGAAATGAATTTAGTCCTTTAAAGCTCAGTGCATGCATGTTCAGGTTCAGTAACCATTTCTCTGTTCCTCTTAAGTTTTGTCATGCCCACAACTGCTGAGGACTTTGAATGTAATAGCTTCTGATCTCAGAGGAAACTGGATTGGTTGGTTTTATGACAACATATGTATTGGATTATCAACAAAAAGAAATAACAGATAATTATATAATATAAAAATAAAATCACATTACATAATTATATAACAGATTTCAGCTTGTCATGCTGTCATTCTTACAGTATCAGTGGTCAGCAAATATAGTCAGTGAGACTAATGTGATTTTATTACAGTAAATTAATCAAGTAAAAGAAAATATAATATGTCATTAATGAATATCGTAGACATGAAAGCAGGCCTGACCCTGATACAGTACCTGCCAGTATTTATTGTTACACTGTTTAGTTCCAGATAGTTTATAGCATTTCATTTTAGTAATTAATGCATTTGTTCAGTCACATTACAGTAAATGCAGTAATAATAATGAAACCAGGCCTGAGTCTCATCCAGTACTTGTTAGTGTTTACTGATTGCAAGATGTATAATTGGTTAATGACAGTTTCATATTTAGAAAAAAATATGACTTCTCTCATTTTTGAATCAATGAAGTAAATGCATGTGCTACTTAAAACTTATGAGACTTTTTGTTGTCAAAATCTTTCTCTTTGTCTCTCCCTCTCTCTCTCTCTCTCTCTGCTTTTCTTTCTTTTTTCTGCATTTACCTTTTATGCCTTGTTTTCTGCAGGTCCAGAAGTGCTAGGGTCTTGGCTGAAAGCCTCTGAAGTAAGGCAAAGATATCCACCACACCCTGTCCACCCAGTGACCGCTTCACAGGCTGGGAGCGGTGGCCTGATCCCGGTAGGCAAACCAGAGCAAGGCAGCCTGTTAAGTATTGAAAAAAGGCTTCAGGACCTGGAAGATGCCATGGTTGAGAGGGATGTGGAGAAACATTGGGGCCCCATATGAATCTCTCCTCCAGCAGCTACAGTCACTGTCCTGTTCAGCTCCATCTATCAAGCCACTATGGGACTTGACCCCCCCCCAAGCTGTCTAGGTGGGAGGATTTTTTACGCCTTTTAGACCAGAATGGAACTGGGTTCTCAGCCTTCCTCACTATCACTTTTGTTTCTGTAAACAATCTGTGTGTGATATTTCTCCCTCCCACTGTCAGCCCATCATAGTGTCCCTGTCTGTCTTATCTGTGTTTTATGTTTTGTGTCTAAAAAAAATTCCTTGACTATTCCCTTACCTTTCCTCTGATAAACTCTAAACTTCCTGGCTCCCTATTCAAATGTTGGCAGCCGAAATGCCGAGTGCTGACAAGCTGAAAAAAAAAGCTGAAAACACAGAAGAAGAGCGAATCTCTAAAATTGCTTTTTTCATTTAAACTTATTTTTGCAAGGGGTGGCAGGCACCCCCTGCACCCCCACAGCACCCAAACTTATATATACCAACTCCTGAGGAGGAGGTTGGCAAAATGGTTAAGGTGTTTACCTTACAGATACAAGTTGCAGGATTTGATTCTCACTTGGGGCAATTGGCTAGGCTTAAAAATGGCCCACAAGGGCAGTTAGCCTAGTACTAAACTATGAACCTAAAACTATGAACCTAGATCCCCATGCCTTGGAAAAAAAGGGAACATTCCAAGAAATGACATCTCATACTTAGTATATGTAAGTCTGACCTTTGGGCCATTCAGTGTCTGTATTTCAGGACAAACTCAAACAAGTCTTGACATTTCAGATGGTTACCAAACTTCCTTCTCAACTTCCAATGTTAAAAAAAAGTAGAAAGAAATTAGAAAAATGAGGTTTCTACCTAAGAAAATCATAGCACCTATATTGTCTCCTTTCCTCATTTTCTGTTTTCTTTGTCTGCTGTCTCGCCTATTTCTTTCTGTCCTATCTTCCCTGAATCCAATCTTACAATAGCTGCAACAGGTTTTCCATACAGGGCGACCCTTAAAGTGAAAAAAAACTTAAAAGGTTTAAATAAGCGCTAGGACAGAGGCACTGAGTTCAGCACAGTGCAAGATCTTGAGGGAAAGGATCCATGTAGGTTCACATTCACTACCTCTTGATAAAAATGCACAACATCATTGGAAACTTTGTGTACATATAGATTTTCTCTGCATGTAATTTAACCTATTTCTTTTCAGTTAATGCTACATAAAATATGTGAAGGTGCACTTGGCATTCTGTCATAAGTTTCAGAGGTTTCAGCACCAGTTCTTGCTTTGCTTATTTAAATAAAGGTATAGCAACACAATTTGCATATTCCTTTAACTCATCTTTGTATTGTGGAATTATGGCTGTTACTCAAGGATTTAACATATGCATGCATGATCATTAGCAAAATATTTAATATGTAAAGCTGGTCTATACATTTTGAAAACTTGAATAATAATAATAATAATAAAAAACAATGCATTTTATTTCAGTTTTTGACAAAAGACAAACCACATGTGTTTGCCACAACTTAGTACAAACAAAAATGATGCAGCAAAATCTTACAGGACGAAGTAAGTCTTAAAAGAGCATTCATATTGAGCTCTCATGTGATATTTAGTATGCAAGCTCGGCTTTCATCACATCAGTGGTGGTAATCAGCTTATATGTCTCTACAAGATTTCAGCTAATACATTCCATATATTCTACTACAGTTAAGAAAATATTCATCTGTGTCTGATTAAAACAGTGTCTTTGAAAATGTATGCCAGTTCATTCTCAGTCTGAAAAGGGAAAAGTGTTTCATCCAGGTGATGAAACGCTCTTGTGAAGAGTTTTACCTTCTTAACCTTTTTTTGAAATGATTCACCTTTGAAATATTTGTGTCACTTCACTTCCAGAACTTGAAATCAAATCTGTCAATATTGTGAGTTGTACGTATGTACCCCAGCAGTTTTAAGACTAAATGAACTGAAGCATTTATACAGTCTCTGAGAGACCATTTAAATAAACGGAAAAGGAAAACAGCAATAAAATGGAAAAACGATTAACAGTGCTGTCCTCTCTAGACTGTACCGAGGATTTAAAATGCAAAGAGCGATGTCTGTCAGAACTACTGCTGGTGTGTCTTAATGTTCTACCATAATATTGCATATTTACAAATGTTCCATTCATCTGTAGTGAATCTTTAAGTATGGCTCTGTTTTTTTTCTTTTGAGTGTTGACATTAGTAGTGGCATTATTGCTATAACATCCTGAACCTGTGCCATGACGGAATGAACTGCCCTATGGCATTTAAAGCCTAGGATGAATCAAAGGGAAAAGAGATCTTAAATCTGTCATCTGCCATGGCATAAAAAACATATAATAAGAAGTAAATTAATTGTTCAGTGTTATGTGCAGGCCTGACTTTCAACCTAATTTTAAAGAATGTTACCTACCATGCTAAGCTAAAACCATATACACAATCCAATAAGTTGTAGAAAATTGGCACATAACGTTTAAAAAACAATTGTTCTGAATTTTAGTCAAAAGATGCTCTGGAACTTTTCTAAGCTTTTCTTTTATTCAGGTGAGACCAAGACTTATTCCATATTTTTACAATTATTTTCGGAATGACTTCTGGTGAACTTATGTACTCTTCTTCCAAATGATTCACAATCAGGTGTCATCACTTTCCAGTATCTTCCATTTCCTGTGTCTTCTCCAAAAGTCTGCCTGTACTTGATTATAAGGGAAAAAGACAGGCATAATAAATTAGATGAGTCTTGCATATTGAGTGTGTATTCACATCATTACATGAACACATTAAGGCAATCGGCACTGCTCGCAGATAAGCACGGCTCTGTGCAATATCCTCAGATAAACATATTCACATGCGGGAATAACGATATCCTTACGAGAAATGATATAACTATTCTTATGCTAATAAGATCTCTTCCTTCCTGTTTGCAATTCATAAGTCATATTTTGACAATTTTCTGTGCTTTTGCAGAGATGTTATAAAAGGAGGAGTCTATTTAATTTTGCAGTGGTGAAGATGTTTTCTCTTGCTGCTAGCTATTTCTGGGTGTGAGCTGTTTGTCTTGGCCAAGTCAAAACCACTTGTGCCCAGCTGTACTCACTGACCAAGAAGGCAAAGATACAGACAGAGAATTACTTATTATAATTTTAATAATCAGGAAATCTTCGATAAGATTAGCATGCACAGGGATATTGTAAGGGTTTTAGTGGGTATGTATGGCCCACAAACAGAAACTGTGGGGGGGGGGGGGTCTTTCTATCCCTGTGGATACTAAAGTATCTATAGCCCTCACTATACTTGCCACAGGAACCTTCCAGATACAGGCTGGGAACATGTTGGGTATTCCTCAGACTTCTGCCTCAAGGATATTTCAGCAGTTCCTCAATATACTCTTAGCATGTGTGGATCAATACGTCTGTTTTCTGGTGTCACCTGAAGACTAAGCTCGGGCTATACATGTCTTTTATGCAGCATATTTCACCAAGGTTCTTGTTATGAACGATTGCACCTATGTTGCCATTATGGGCCCATCAGGCCCATGGGGGAGTAGTACTGGAATAGGAAAGGATACCATTCCATCAACTGGCAGGCAAGGTGTGATGGATGGAAGGTTTCATCACCAGCATGTCAGCACAGCATCCTGGCATCTCCAATGATTCCCATATCTGGCATAATAACTCATTCTACCACCTCATCCTACATTGTAGGGTGCCACATGGTTATCTTGTTGATATGTGGAAATTGTAACTTGTGTCATCTGATTAGTTATTCTTAATAAAATGCATCACTTAATACTAAGCTGTGTTTTCTTAGTTTTGTCTCCCACTCTTTTTCCTCTTTTTTCTTCTGTTTTTCAGCTGATTCCAGATATCTACTGCAACTATGGTTTATGACTTCTGTGAGAACTCTGACAGAAGCTGCAGAATATCATTTTAAATACCCCTGTTCCAGACTTGTAGTGCTGTCATGAGATATTTTGTCCTGTTATAAGCCCATTTCTGATGCCTGGGTGAGATTTGGAGTGCCCTTTAGAGGGCCCAGGTAGAGCATGCAGGATGTTTCACTGCATGTTGCAGTCTGCACAAAGTAATTGTACACATATTTGGTGGTGAAGTGATCAATGACATCACTCCAGCTCCCAGTGCAGTTCCTACTATGATTAATGATGGCCAGCAAGCAGCTGTAGTAAGGGACAGCACACATCAGACTTGTACATGCTATTATCACTGTGCAAGTAAAGAGGCAGCCTTAGTCCAAAACTATGGACCATGGCACTCAAGTTAATGTTTCCTTTCTTATAAAAAACACCTAGAGTATGACTGATGCATGCAGTGTTATGTGTGGGCTGTGCTGTGTGGTCCATGGTCTGCTATCACTGGTCATGTGACATTCTCTTATGTCTTGAAATATTTTTTAGAGAACAGTTAATCACATTACTGTTTATAAAAGTTATGCCTGTTCAATGTGATATGCATATTCAGTGATTTCAAATGCCATCACGTAAGGAATTTTTCCATTTTTACCGGTTTGCTGAAAATATTTTGCTTAAGATCTCCATGATCTGTATAAATGGGAATTTATTAAAAAGTGTAATTTGAGTGATCTGATTTCACAATTACAACCATTAAACCTGCATTTCCCATGAGTTCATAACTTGGATAAGAATGGAAAATGTATCACTTTTTTATTATGTAATATTTCTCGAGTTTTACTTAAGACATATTAGAAATTATTTAATTTTCTCCCTTAAGGTACTGCGTACCAGATTAATTAATTATGTCATACACACCAACCTGTGGCAATCGTCATATGTGCAGCACTGTTGGTGACATGGCAACAGTGTATTGTTAATGGCAGGATACTCATGAGATCTATTTTCCAACTGTGTCATCCTTTTAATAGTGTGTATTATGTCTGATATCTTTGATGTACTTGTCAGCTTTACCATTACACAGTTGAAATTCTTGATAATGGATGGGCCCTTAATGCTGCTAAATATTGTAATATGCATGTTATGACTTCCACCTTTCTTTTCAGATTATTTTCTTTATTGTAAGCATTATCATTAATCAAATAAAATACATGTACATGAAAATCTCTTAATACTGGGTTATGTTGTACGCAGAAATAATGAATCACTTCCCATATTCTGCAATTATATACATTGTTTTATTTTTTATAAATTTACTTTGAGGTTAAACATTGACATCAGTATACTGAAAGGCATGGTAATGAAATGCAAAATTTCATGTTTTAATCACCTGAAATGTCTAGCCTGAGTCACACTAAGTCAAGATCAAATGCGTCATACACAAACTCCCCTAAAAACAAGGTAGGTGAAGGTGCATGTGATGTTGAGGAAGGGCTGTCATATGAGCTAGATGATGACTTTCTGTGAAGACATGACTTACCGGATGCAGGTAACCCTACAGATATCGATTCATAGTACTGCAGGACCTAGACATTGAATAAAAGTTTGTGCTACATGTAAACATGTAAATGAAAACTGACATGGCCTGCATGAACTTTGTTGCGTCTGCACCCCCTTACTGCTTCCACTACCTTCTTGAGAAGACATGGTAGTGTAAAGTGCTATGTCCCATTGTGTCCAGACAGTACCACATCCTCTTCCCTGTACATCAATGACACCTACTTGAATCTGGTAGGTCCACACTAGTGTTTGAATGGAGGCAGAGATGTCTCATGTGTGTGCCACCATACTACAGATCAATGCAATAATGGCATTATCCTTACTCTGTGCCATGCCCATGTATGCTGGAAATCCTCATGTACTCCCTGTAGCACTCTGATCATTTCTAGGTGACTCCCTCTTTAACAGTGTCCTGACGTATTTATTACTGGGCAGCTAATACTTTATTATGTTTCTTGATGTAGCTATGAAATGTGCCTGCAAATGGCTCCCCTTTGTAAAGGTGTCATAGTAGACACAGTTACCTTTGAGTTTCTGCCATTATCCAGAAGGTGTTCCTGTGGTACTGGAGACACTGGAGTTGAGATGCATAGGTTTTCTCACTCAGCAACCAGTAGTGTATATAATGTATATGTAGTTGACTTAATGATCCCGTGTCACTTCTTGCAGAGATATTTACACGTTGTAAGGTGTGTCATCTTGCCTTTAAATGTGGTGACTATGTGCCACTTTCCTCAGGCTGTCTCATGAATATAACTGTTATTGTCATCACTAGCCATTCTGCTGCTGCTGTCTTCTAAATTTACTGGTTAGTGCAGCTGCTCATTTCTGGTGCTGACCCTGTAAACAATGAATTGATTACAGTACTACTCAGGTACTAGAGTACACTATTGTATGCTCTGTAGTGAGGTGGAGGACACTTGCTATGCATACTCTGTTCACTATCATTATGTGCTGAAGTGGAGGGCTCACCTGATAGATTAAATGTCGTGTGTTACATGTAATCATCTCACCTGAGCAGTCATTTCTTTATATATATATATATATATGTTATGGAGGTTGAGTAACCTTCCTAAACAGATGTCTGTTGTGCCCAAGCCATCTTCATGAGTTTCACAGTCATTCCCCCAAAAGAAGATACCCCTCATCATGTGTTAATGGAATAAGTGTTTGACGCCCCATCCAGTAACGCTAGAGGGAATTGCATTCTGCCTTGCCTTTGCTCAGGTATGTCCTACCTTATCATTGGCCCTTTTCTTTGACTCTGTCAATGTGCAGTTCTTTCCACCAGCAACATTTATATCAATAACAACTCGATTCAGGCTTTTTCCCTCTCAGCTTGTCTGGGTCCTTTCCCAAAAAGTCATTTGCCATAGGTCATAAGGGTTGTCATGGTGATACTGTTGTTCTCATGGCTGAATGCATCTTTTCTCTCGCTCTGGATTCATACCACTGCATTGTGTACTTACCTGAAACAACATACATAAGTAGCGTACTGAGGCTTGCACTGCTCATCAGCCAAGCCACACAGCAATGAAAGCAGGCCTATTCTTTCACAAATAAATCTAAGATCTGTGTACAAAACATTTTATGCTGACACAACCACCATACATATACTGGAAATCAAACTTCACCCAGTTAAAATGATGTAGTATTAACCTGTATTGCATCATCCCGCATACACATAATAGGACTGCAAACACTTATCATTTCATTGCCATCACATGCTGTTGCTATCAGAGATGAAATCCTTCCCCAACACTTTTCTGAATTTGTACTGCCATGATTTTTCATTCATGAGTGACAGTCACAAATCCTGTCCCACTGCAAAGTAACATTTATCCTGTCACCACAATGCATTGATGTAATTGCAGTAAATCAGACTTCACTTGCTTAAAACTGTGTACTGTTATACCACGTATAGCAAAATATATACGTAAACATACTGCAAACACTTATCACCACGTATAGCAAAATATATACGTAAACATACTGCAAACACTTAACATTCACAGTGACTTCAGTAGCACTTCCACACACATTTCCAATACTACTGTCTGGAATTATCAAATCAACTGCACTCGATAGCCACTTTCAATGTGAAATACATTTCTTCTGTTTGTAAATGGTCTACAAATTTAAAGTGCAGTGTTTGCCAATGATAACTACAATGCTGTTTTTGTCTTACCTGAAACATTTTGCACTTTTCCCAAACACTTGCCACCTAACTTGACTGATCATATCTAAAAATGATATTAGACTTATCTATGTAAAATTAAGCTTACTTACATGTTTTGTATACAAATTCGGCTGAATTTCACTGAATTGCAGTAACACGCAAGTACATATGTCAACAGAATCACACGAACCAAGCTGGCTTTGGGAAGGGGTGAAAGCTGCCAATATATCTCAAATTTGTCTACTCATATAAAAGGAAAAATGAAGCCAACAAGATGTGAGTTGCAGAATCCTAAAGCCTAATCTACGCCCATCTAGTATACTCTAACACAGCTTGTCACCTCATACCACTGAGATGTTTTGATTAAAGCAAAGTGACAGCAAATGTAGTTGTTATTTATAAACTGAAGGGAAAAAAGTAATACAAGTATTACCTGTACCACTACCTAAATAGACATGTTTTCATAACTGAGTAATACATGTCCTGAATGCCAATTATGTAAATACAGATTAAAGTTTTGCTTTGCAGAAACAATTACAAATATAAGCAAATGACAAAGTAATAATTTAATCACTGACTTTCATTTGCTATGATGCAAAACTGTATAAATATTCCTTAAAAAAAATTCTCTAGTCCCTACATGGTAGTTGGGCTTGGTTATGGCGATGACACAGGTTCCTACCCTCTGAAGACAGCCCTGCAGTTACATTCCTGACTTCGGTACTATGGCAGCACCTGTGAGGGTATGAGGTCGAACTCCAAGATGGTCTAATAAAGAGACAAAGATCATAGTCTACCTCTTGCAGGAAACAAGCTGTCAAAAATAAAAAGAGCTGTAGCTGGCACCCAGTGCAAACAGGCTGGCATCTGGCAATTGTTGGGTGAGCTCCTGTCATCCTTGACAGGGATCATCCACTCTGGGCCCCAGTGTCAGCACAGCTATGATGACCTCCAGAGGCTCAACCTGACCATCTGGCCAAGTAGGTTGACCAGATTAGGACAAGAAGGCCAGAGTTTTACTGTATGTATTTTAACAGTTTATTGTTCCATCTTAAATCAAATAGGTTACAAAATATTGCTAGTTAAATTTTGCATAAATGCAAGAAGAAATTTATGTGTAAATGCAGATATGTATGTATATATAATCCAAAAGGTATGCTTCAAGATAAACATATTTCTTTATCTTTATACATATCTGTATATATGAGTAAACAGCTATGTGTGTGTTTATATATATAATTGCAGAAGTATACACACACACACACACAGACACACACACACACACACACACACACACACACACACACACACACACACACACACACACACACACACACACACACAAACCTATATATAAATGGAGGTTGACATAATGGTTAACGTGTTTATCTTACAGACACAAGGTGCAGGGCTTGATTCTCATGTGTGGCAACTGACTATGCTTAAAATGGCCCACAAAGGCAGTTAGCTTAGTACTAGCCTATGCATATACACATACTCATGCAAAAAGATATGAAGATATTGGCTCAAGTGTATCTAAACTACGCTGTAATTATTAGCTTAATACAGCCGGAGAGCTTTTAAAAAAAGATATTACTCTGTGTAGTCCACAAACTATTTACTAATTTATTTATTTATTTATTTTATTTAATTGCTGTTGTTTAAACAGGATAGTCCATTGGGCCCAAAGAACCCGTTTTCAATGGAGTCCTGGGGAGAAAAGCTCCACATACAGATTATACAAAGATTATGTTACACAATACATAAAATACAAAGATTAATTTCAATACATAGATTATATAGAGAAAAACATAAGTATCAAACAAAACAAGTAATAGAGGCGAAATATAAAAAGAAATAGTATTGTGTTTTTTTTTTTAATTACTTGGTACAAGTGAGGAATTGAATAATGGTGGAAGCAAGCATGAATTTGCTAGCTGGGAATGGAAAAAGAAAGAGGAGTAGTGGTGGAAGTAGGGTAGGTTATGAAGGATGTGAGCAGGAGCATTCCCATGAGGATGTTAGATGAGAGTGTAGTAATTTTTTAAAGTGTGGGAGGCTAGCAATTGTATGGATGGATGGGGGAAGGGAGTTCCATTGGCGTGCTAGTGAGAAGGACAGGAGATGTTGTCCTGGAGCGTGTATGGGTCTGTAGACCACTATGAGGTTTTGATTGTTAGATCTTAGAAGTCTTTGTGTTTGATGCATTTTAAAGGTAGTTGAAAGAGAGGGACAGAGTGCTGGCTGGAAGATGTTGGGTAACTCTAGCCAGTTGAGTTTTTGGAGAGGTTCACAGTGATGGGTAGATGATTTGCTGCTGGTTGCAAATCTGGCTATTTTATTGTAGCAAGATGATAGTTCGGATTTCAGAGAAGATTGTAGGTTTGTTAGAAGAAGGGCGCCATAGAGAAGGGAGGGAAAGAGAAATGTGGTAGAGAGGGTAATTTTGGTAGTAGAGGTGAGGAACCGATGGTGGCGGCAGAGCATGCCTAGTTTTTGATGCTTTTTTTTATATTTAGGAGTAGATGGGAGCTGAATTTCAGCTTGTCATCAATTTGAATTCCGAGTAGTTTGGCTTCAGATACCAGCTCGAGACATGTATTGTTCTGGCTGGTGATGGAGAATAAATTTCTGTCAAAGTTATTAGTTTTGGAGGGGGAGAATATCATAAGCTTGGTTTTAGCAGCATTGAGTGCAAGGTGGTTCTCTTTCATCCATTGTTCTGTGGTGGAGAAGGCATCTTGAGTTAGTTTTAAGAGAGTTGGGATGGATGGGGCAGCACAGATGATAGTGGAGTCATCAGCATATTGAATAATATTTGCAAGGGGGATAGAACGGAAAAAGTCATTAATGAAAATATTGAAGAGGAGGGGGCCCAGAATAGAGCCTTGTGGGACACCTGTGGGTGTGTCAAGGATGGAGGAGGTGGCTTTTTTCCACTTGACAGCTTGTTGCCAATTGGAGAGATAGCTAGTAAACCAACAGAGGGAAGAGGGAGAAAGGTTTAGGTTAGAAAGCTTAGTAAGAAGGAGGTTATGAGAGATAGTATCGAAAGCTTTAGAGAGATCAAGGAGGATGGTAGATACAATGAGGCCAGAGTCCTTAGCTTTGTTCACAGTTTCAAGGAAGGATAGGAGGGCAGTCATAGTACTATGATGGAGTCTAATATAATAATTCCATTTTTACCTTGCATGTAATATTTACCATATTTGAAATAGCATTCTTATTCTTTAAGTCCACATCTCTGGTGATTTGTTTGGCCTATTCTAAAGTCAAATTCACTTCAAGTTGTAATTTTGGATCATAGCTCTCAACCTTCCATCTCCAAAATGAGGAACACTCACCTTCATAATGTGGAATAAATGGGCAAAATGTGGAACACATACTAATGGCTTTCTAACAACTTCAACTAGGAAGGTCATAGGATGGATAAAATTTGCTGGTTTTACTTATAAAGAAGATCCTTTAATGAATTAATATGATTAATTTCTATTTACCATGGATTTCACTAAAAAAAATTCCTAACACTGAATGTAGGACAAAATCTTTCAATGTGGAACTTTGAGGAACTTCGAGGAACATGAACTTTTTAAGACCCCAAATGAGGTACGTTCCTCATAATGAGGTACACTTGAGAGGTATGTTTTGGATATATCTCAACATCAGTCATCTGAATTACAATTCTCTCTGATTAGCCCATCCTTCATTTCATTAAATCCTCAGTTATTGGTCATTCTTTCCAAAATACTAACTTCATGTACAAGATGGTTGACCAGAGATAACCACCACAGTTTAGGCAGAGTGGATATATGTGGGGGGAGCAGGGTAAAGCAAAGAATAACTAGCACAGATGTTAGTGAAGAATGCATTGTCTGATTTCTTACATTCAGAATTTAAAAAATGTGTTGCTTACAGCAACTTTATATTGATATTACCTAGAAATGCAGGTAACATAACACAAGGCATAGTGCAAGACAGAAACTTCAATGGAAATATCTGCAAATCTTGAAGAAAGTACCCATTCCATAAACAGACAAGCTGTGGGCAGACATCAGTATGTAACTTGAAGGAAGTCATGATGTCCTTCTATTTTAACTTGCATTAAACAAGAATTATTTCCTAATACAGATGGATTTAGTATAATACATAAAGAAATGTTATGCTTTACTGATTTATAAATGTAAGCATATAAGAGAGATATGAACACAAATTCAGTAGCAATACATACAGAAATTCTGTGCTTTGTTAATTAATACATGTAAGCATATATGCACTCAGATTTAATACAATATAAAGACATTCTGTACTTTGCTTATTAATAAATGTAAGCATGTGAAAGAAATAAGAACACGTGTGCATGAAAGGTAAGCAACCATGCAACATTTTATATCCTTTTTATGCAGCTGAAGAGGAGACTGAATATAATTCTTCCTATCAGCAAAGACACCTTAATATATAGAATCAAGTTGCTTGTGAGTATGCAAACATGATTCTGAAATAAAAAAGTGTCATTAACCAAAGCAATCTTTTGAAAATGAACTAATTTATTTCAACTTACTTTTTAAGTACAAGTCCATAACTAATTCATATACAAACATAAGATATATAATGACCTTTCATTACATAGTTGTTTCTTTTTACACAGGTCCATCAGTCCAAGGAGCAGCCCAACCATGTTCCTTCTAGGTCAGGGAACTTTTACCCTCTGCCTGTCCAGGAACATCCTCACAGGGTCAGGGTTGTGGCACCAGTCCTGTAGCATCTTGGCATGGTGTAGCCTGAACAGCCATGCAGACCATTAGCTTCCGGACTTTGATGAGGATGTGTTGGAGCAGGTTGTTTTTCAGTGGGTGCAAGACTCATTGCCCCATTTGCCTCAGGCCCTCAACACTGGGGTCTTTCACTGTACCCCCACCATCAGACAGTGGTGCCATTTAAGATCCTGTGGACCAGGGTGTTCTGGTAGGAAGTCCTCTTTATATTTTTCATTCTGTAGCCTTCCCTCTTACACCATTTAACCTACTTCCTACCCAAACTACTCCCTTATATAAAAATATTTGAAACATAGGGAGGTCTATCATCTGACAGTAACACCGAACCCCCTCTTCTCCCACCCACTCCAGCAAAATCCTCTTGATGTGCTTTGTCTGTGTCCCTCTGTTTATGTCTTACTTTTCAATCTTTCCTATTCTCCCCTTTCCAATATTTTAAAGAAACAATCAGTGTCCACATGACACCTCTATAAAAAGTATATAAAACCCCTTTATATTTTTTGAAAGTTAATATAAAGAGTTGCAAGAGCACCACTTGTCTTAAATATGTATCAGTACTTAATACTTCTAATGTGCTTATGCATAACTGCATTTGTCCATAATATCTGAATACTTGTGAAATCATATGAGCATTTATGTTTTCATGCAGTATTTTTCACATACTTAAAGCTTAACTTCATCAGCTTTATGCATTTAATGAAAGGGGCCATTTTTTGCTTTTGCATTGATGCGGTCATCTTAGATAACCTTATTTTTAGTTTTATTTTTACAGGCAACCTCTTTAATTAGTTTTGTCTTATAAATAAAAGCAAAATGTTCAAGGGCCATGTATCATTAGTATCTTTAGCCTTGTGATGAACTCTGCTATAAGTCAGCCTAATAACAATTCTGCTTCATGCATTTGTCAAGCGTACACTCACTCTGCATCTCATACATTCACCTAGTTTGATCAGAATGATGCATCTTCTGAAACTTCTCATTTTTTCCCACATTTGCCTTGTACACAGCATTTACAATATTTGACATATTATTCTGCTTTTTTATTTAGTCCCCTTTCTGGTGATTTGTTTGGCCTATTCTAAAGTCAAATTCATTTCAAGTTGAAACTTTGGATATATCTCAACATCAGTCATCCCAATCACAATTCTCTCTCATTTGCCCATCTTTCGTTTTATTAACTCCACAGTTATTGACTATGTAATACAATCACTTTACAAAACCTTCAGCAGACTCACCTTCAGCATGTACACATCTGTGACAGCATGCCCTTTCATGTATTATATTTTTTCACCCAAAATGTTCATTGAGGCTACTAATTTCTGACTCTTGTATAACACTCTGGATCACTGAAAATGAGAAATAAATAGATCATTACCCCACTTCTTTTCCAATTGAATATGAAAGGTATTTACTTGGATTTGTTCTGATTATGTATCTAACTTGGCTGTCACTCTACATTGTGTGAACATTTGTCCCTGGGCAGGTCAGCCAAATTGTTCTAAGAAGTCAAGTGACTCAAGTGGGCTAAATTTCATAATTTTTATTAAAATTAGTTTTTCATGGGTCAGTGCCTTAATATTAGGGTGACTGATTCTTGAAGTAAAAGAGCTTAGTTTCAATACAATTTGTTGAAACAGTTTACTATGAATGTGGCAGTATAATTTCAACACATTTGTGTATTTTTAACTGGTATAGTGCCTTTATTTGAAAAGACACCATGGTACAACATACCCCTCTGGTTACACACCACTGCTAAATATCACTGTCAGTAATGTTACAGACCACTGCTAAATGTCAGTGTCAGTAATGTTACACACCACTGCTAAATGTCAGCGTCAGTAATGTTACACACCACTGCTAAATGTCAGTGTCAGTAATGTTACATACCACTGCTAAATATCACTGTCAGTAATGCTACACACCACTGCTAAATGTCAGTGTCAGTAATGTTACACACCACTGCTAAATCTCAGTGTCAGTTATGTTACACACCACTGTTAAATGTCAGTGTCAGTAATGTTACACACCACTGCTAAATGTCACTGTCAGTAATGTTACACACCACTGCTAAATGTCAGTGTCAGTAATGTTACACACCACTGCTACATATCACTGTCAGTAATGTTACACACCACTGCTAAATGTCACTGTCAGTAATGTTACACACCACTGCCAAATGTCAGTGTCAGTAATGTTACACACCACTGCTAAATATCACTGTCAATATGGTTATGCCAGCGTTGTAATCTATAGAAAGGCCACCTTTTGTAATTCATATTTAGATTACTGTAGTTGCCACCCATTAAGTCAAAAAAAGAGTATTTTAAAAGAGCAGTGTATTAGGTCTGCCAGAATGACATCCACTTACATAGACATAGTGATGAAGTTGGATTTTGTGGCTGATATGTTCCTGGCCCATGCTTATCAACCACAAATGGTCAAAGACACCAACAATTATGTATTGCCCAGTGGGGTAAAAAGTATAAACCACTTTTGGATTAGGTATAGAACATTGTAAGGATCACCTCATAGAAGATTATGGTGAAGCTTTAATTTTAAAATTTGGTCCACAAAGAATATTATTTAAAAAAATTGGAACGTCTTGAAAGTGAACCCTGATGTACACAAAGTATTGGGAGATAACCCCATGTTTGTTTTAAAAACAGGTTTTAATTTAAAACAGGGTTTGAAAAGTGGGTTGAGATCAATTAGGGGTACAAGATTTAGCAAGACTGGTATCACCTAATGTAGAAGATGTGGACAATGCTCTTACATATTAATGAAGGACAAAGTAATGTTAGAGAATACATTAAAATCCACCATTATTTTTGAAAAAGGAAATTGTGATTCTAAGGGAGTTGTGTACCTTGCTATGTGTTTGGGGTGCCCTGCTTTTTGTGTGGAGAAAATGGAGAGACCCCTAAAGAAAATAATTTATTAGCAAGGCAAACACAAACAATGTACCTTACAAACATTCTATAAAGTGCCCCCATTTTACTAGGTTTAATTTTGGTATACTTGAGAATGTCAAAGCAAATCCCAGGGGTGGAGATTCAAGGTCAAATGAGGTTGCAAGCTTCCCACCTTCCAGGTATAAATGAGAACATTTCAATATAACCAGTTTTGTAGGCTACATCAAATTTTAGATAGAGAAGTTATAGAAAAGTAACTTTTTTATTTGATGTTTTATGTGAGTTTGCAAGTGGTACTGTTTTAAATGTGAAGTGGTTTGGGGATTAGCCCTTTAAGAAAGTGACACATGGTTAATTAATATATGAGTTTTTAGTATAAAGGGATTATTATTGGTTTTTACGTGAATTCTGACAATGTCCTTATAGTGGTAGGATGAAAATGCTCAATTCTGTGAATTTATTTTAATAAAATGAAGTGGTTTTAATGTTTAAATTGATTGTAGCAGTATTTTCTTTATGTTAATATTTTTTATTATGTAAAAAAGGCAGGTTCTGTGGAAAGTATGTTAACTATTCAGTTACAGCAAACATACCAGCTCTGGCTACAAGATACAGTGCATTATGGAATACACAGACCTATCATTGAAGGAATAAAACATCCTTCAAAAATATTCTTTTGAAAGATTTTTTTGATATACCTCAGAATGTAGAAATAGCATATTTATTGTATAAGTACCTTGGGCCAGTACAATATAATATATACCTGAAGTAGGATGACTGAATGAAGAGATGGTTGATGTGACAGGGATTGTATTTAGTGTCTTTATTATAAAACTAACTCTGTGAGGCAAGAGAACTGCAGAGATAGGGGTCAGGGCCATTTGTTTTAAGTTTTACTTAATGACATTCCTGCTATTAGCACTTTGCAAGTTCAAATTTAATTTCAGTAAACAATGGGAAAACAGTTTTGCATCTTACTTCTTTAATGCAAATGGTAGTTTTGTCACCGGCACACGAGCAGTATTTATTTTCCACAAGCATTGTTATGCCCATATGTAGGTGAGAATGTTGAGAATGCTGTAATTTCTAAAGCTGACGAAAACCTTTCAAACTAATACCATCACTTATAATAAGTATTACTATTAATAAAGGTTTGGATGAACAATTATATTCCGCACTTTATCAAAAATACACTTTTAAACATTAATCTGAATTACCTGTTTGTAATTTGCAGTAAATTCCCATGAGAGATATGTAGTAATTGTGGATACATGTAGCAAAAAGAAACAAAACAGTACTGAAGACCATTACTTAGACACACCCTTCACTGTGCAATATAAGTGAATAGATGGAAGGAAGCAATGCATCACATCACTAAATATACCCCAGAATCATTTTCACTGAAAGGTACCCCCCATCTATACATACATTTTATATTATTTGTTAATCTCAATAAATAGACATTGGGCCATCTAGGCATACATTTTATACATCCAATTTCTCTGCTGGTATATTACAATAAAGTACTGGTAAGAAGCATTACCAGTTATCACCAATAAGGGCAACTTACCAGTAAGTTGCATTGTCTGCAAGGGTGAGTCACTGGGGCATGCCTTTGCCTCATTGGATTTAAGTGAGCAGTGCCACCCTGCTCAGCAGATTCATCATTGGCTTGGTGGCCCTCCCATCCCACCCTCATGGGAAGGGTTCAGGCGGATGGCTTACGACTTCACCCCCCCTGTTTTCCCCTATTGGTGGTCAGTGGCCTTGACTCTCCTTCAGTTGGCTTCAGTTTGACTGGTGGCCATACGAATGGGTATTTGGGTTGGAAACGAAGAATTAAAGGGGTTTGCTGCCAAGTCCAAGGAAGCATGGGTTACAAAAATCTGTTCCTGTAGAGGTCAGCCAGAACAGGCTTGGTCACACCAGCTGGCTTAAAAGTTAATGGTTAATAGTTCTGGTTAATATGTTACATGTGAATTTACTGTGGCAGCTTTAATGGTTATCAGTGGTATTGGTAATAAAGGGTCGCAAAGGCAATACTGTGTAGTTATTAACTCGGATCAGTGGACAAGTGCTAATTAACAGCCACTCAGTCTTACAGCAACATCATGTGACCACGATTTGTTGTTTCTACCCTACATGGGGAAGAGCGAGTTTATTCTGCTGTTGTTGGTATGTGGTACTGTATATTAGGGACTGTTTTTTGCATGCATTTGATGTGGCCTTTCTATTTGTTAATCTTGGATACTGCTGCTGTTCTGTCGCATCATTTTTATTAGTCTGTCCCACATTGTTGAGTAGGTTTGCATGTTGAGCAGGTCATCATTGCCTTTTCATATTTTCACTGGGTTTAGTAGTCATTTTAAAGTGTCACCTTGACATTCCAGACGTTTAATGTTAACTTTTAAATTTCACTTACTTTGCACCCATACCATATGCAGCAGTGTATAGTAGATTCTTATTTGTTTATTTGCAAAACCTACAGATATTATTCATTTAAGCTGTGTAAAACTCTTACAGATATCATTGTAACACAGTGGGACTTTGAAGAAGTACACATTCTATTAGTCCCAGATGTATTCTTCATTTTCAAGGATATAAACAGAAACATAATTAAAACTAATTGTTTCCACTCAGTCAACAAGAAAGAAACACCTGTTTTGACACATAGCCTTCATCAAATTCTGGGATTACAGGAATTTTGATTAGCATTTAGCTCTGAATTTTTTTTTAATATGTTACGCTGTTTATGATTTATCTTGCTAGTTACAAAACATCCAATTGATACTGATTTATATCAAACCAGTCATGTGCTAATGGTGGCATAGACATAGGCACTCATGGGTAACTATCTGTTTGCTCAGATTTTGACTGCATTTCTTATATGTTTAAATGCTCACCAGCATATTTTGCTGGTCATCCACCTAAGAAATATAAGATTCCTTGAAGTCCTTGTCAGAGCTGTTATTTTCCCTGCATCCTCTTTTAATTATGCAGAACTGAGCAAATTCTAGTTTCCTCATATCGCAAGAAAGAACAGCAGACAATCTTTTGGAGGCAGTATGTACCTGTGAAGATTTTCCACACACTTTCTTTTTGATTTGTTACCTGGTTTGCTCTGCACTCTGTCCTAGAAATCAGGACAGTCTAAAGTACCTGTTTTCTTTTTATCTAAGGAACTGTGCATTCCGATGGATGTATCTTCACAAGCCTCCTGAACTTTTATAGTCTTCAGTGATTGTAAGAAGGTAGAGATACAATCCATAACTAGTACAGGGAGAAGAAACACATATGTGCATGTATTTTTTTTCTATTTTAGTTAGTAAAGCATTGAAATATGTTTTTTTCAGTGCAACAGAGTCTCATTTATATTCCAGATGTACAAAATAGTTTTAAGTATTGCTCTATTTTTGCACCATGTGCTAGGCCTATTGACATAAGTGAACACCTGAATGAATGTACATCCAACTCCATACTGTAGTACACAATAATTACTGAGTGTGCATTCGGCTTCTGTACTGCCTACTTCTTAACATAGAGCCTTTGCTGGGTGTCAGTGCTACAGTGAACCTAGATATCTCACAAAATGCCTGATGGGTAAGCCAATGCCAATCCCTTACCCCATACTTCCTATATATGCCACAATCAAATATTTTATCCTTCTCTGCGACAGGCACAAAAATTTATTTTTTTCTCATTTTTCCCATCTGACAGCTACACAAGTCTGCAGCTGAATTGTTTGTTTTAAACAAGAAACATAAAAACATATACATCCAAAAATCAAGCAGGAGATTTCCTGTTTTCAAACTACATAAGTAAACTTTGGAATGCCTTACCAACTAATTTTATCTCCCTATGATCCCTAACAATATTTAAACCAGCCTTAAAAAAACTACCTCCTTAACAACTGGATCTGCCTTTGCACTACTCCCAGCTAATTACTAATTATCTCATATTCCACCAGCTCACTGTAATGTCCTACCTACCTCACAACTAACACTCTACGCAATCTACCATTGACATTATCAATATGGGAAAGAATAACACTAACTCTTGCTTGTGCATTTATCTTTAACACTTTGTAAAAATGAATCGCACTTTAATGTCTCCAAGTAGCATATAACAAACTAGAAGATATTTGCTACTACTCTGTATAAAATGCCTCAAATGACCTGCAGTTTCTATAACGTTAGATTGATATTGTTATGTACATTACAGGTACTTAGCCTTGGTGACTTGTACAGGGTACGTCTATGTAAAAGTTTACAATATTCCTACCAAGCATTTCTTGACTTGTATTATACATTTTTATATCATATTTGTATACTTTTTGTTACTTATTTTGTATTTTACTGTTGTAACTGGAGCTTTTCTCCCCAGGCCTTCATTGAAAAAGGACAGTGTCCAGTCGGACTTTCCCAGTAAACAAATATAAAATAATAAAATAATAATAAATTATCAAGTATGACATAGGCAATCATACATTTATATGGAAATAAACAATATTGACATAATTTTAGTTGTAAACATTATACATTACAAATAATATTGACATAAATATAGTTGCAAACATTATACATCACTTATAATCTAGCCAGTTGTTGTCAGTCAAACATTACATAGCTCATTTAAATCCTGCCTTCTTTTAAACATCATTCCTCCTCTGCATGTATTGTTCCCACAATTCCCATTTTTTCGATGCAATTTACTCCTACCCTTTTCTAAAGATTCCAGTTACAGTTGGTTTATGTCTGCTACTATATTCACCAATAAAGGTAAAGTTGGTTTAGACTTTGACTTGCATTTTCTAGTAACTGCATTTTGACAGCCACCATAATTATAATCAGCAATGCCTTACAATGTCTAGACAATTTTGATTCTGTATCATAGGTCAAAAATTATTTCCTTAGTTACACCAATTTGCTCACCTAGTATCTTTGACAGAGCAGTCTGCAGGGAATCTTTAAAGTCTGCCAATACATTGCACTCTCAGAAAATATGTTCCCAGTTAACTCTTTCTTCCCCATCACACCTCAAACATTTGCTTTCTAACTAAGGAAACATTCTTTGGATTCTACTTGGGGGGATAAAATACCTATGTAAGCACTTGCAAGCAAAGACCCTAACTCTTCTAGACTTTGTTACATATTTGGGAGACATGCATATAAAGTTGTCTTTCGGCTTTTCCAGGTTAGGGGTCACCACAGCAGAACTCCGGTCCGCTAATGATTGGTAGTGGAATTTTACGTACCGGGTTACCAGCCCTGACGCACAGCCTTCAACGAAGGCATGCCCCATTCACGTATGCCTCCACACAGAAGACGCTCTAGCTGAGAATCAAACGGGACAACGTTTTGCTATAAGGCGACAACGCTACCACACCACCACCACCGCAGCTTGGGAGACATGCATATATACCCCATTATTTATTTGTGAGTTGCATCTGCAGCTGAAATTTTGATAAATGACAACATATCAACTTGAATTAAATATTCTCAGTTCCACATATAAGTAACAGTGTAAAAATATGTATATGTATTTTTATTTATATATGTTTGTTTTGATGTAATATTTTTATGGAAAGTGATGCAAAATCTATAAAGCTACACCAACTAGGGATGTAAAAGTCACACACTGCATTTGTCCCTTCCCATTCTGAAGTCACTGAATTCCCCCTTCTGAAAACACAGATAAAAATGTATACAGCTAACATTTCTCACAGGATATGTAGCCAATTAACAAGCAAACTATATAGAAAAAAATAGCTCCAACAACTCTCTCCTGCAGGTAAAGTGCTATGCAACTATACTCCATCAATATTCTGGAAAACTTCAAAATTGGTGCACAGTTTTAACTTAGAAAATACACTTCTTCTGTTGTCTTTTAATGCCCTTTTTCATCACTTACATTTACTTGACTACATTCAAATTTATCCTCCGCATCCCTTTTAGCTTTGAGTAATTACCTTAATATACATCATTAATGTCTGCTTTGACGTTATTTATTTTTCCTATGTACCTCTAACTCAACAGGAATGTATTGCAATACAACAATATTATCAATCAATAACACTAGAACTGAAATAGTATGAAATACAAAACTACTGGAAACAATCATTCACCAAAGTTTAAGATTTAATCTGCATATACTATTTTAAAACAACAATTATAAACTAGGGATTATTTATAAACAACCTAACCTTTCCTAAAAAAACAGCTATATAAGACCATAGATCAAACCTGTATACTTCCTAGTCTCCCCTATGTCTCTCAAGTTTTCATTAACCTGTAGTCTTTCAAGCCACTCATATGAGAGCAATCTTATAATAAACCAACAACGTTTGCAAGCAACCACATTAACTGGAGATATCACTCAATTACAGTCTCTTCACTGGTTGTATCCACCTAGACTACAGATTGTCGTATAGCTCTCATCCTCTCGCTGCAAGAATTCTTGACAAAGCCAAAAAATAGTGGGAGTACGAAGGCCCTAAATCAGGGATAGATTTTAAATATTGCTCTTACAAACTTAGAATCCTCAAAGATTAACAGTTTTTTTTTCACAATCTTGCATTTTACAAAGTTTAGGAATTCTGAATTTCAAATGTCTGTTATTATTTAATAAATTAAATCCTCAATGATTTTCTTGAATAATAAAATTTCATGAGCAACTGACTAAACGTAGGACAACAATCACGACATTCTACAAAATTCTGGATAGTTAAGATGCATGAACTACACTTAACATTATGACTGGTCAAGATAACCTCTATACTCAAGAAAGATAGCCTGACACCAGCCAATTATTAAAGCAGTGCACACCATACAAAGATCTGCATTCATTGAACTAAAACCTCGTAGTCACTAAAAATCTCAAAATCATAATGATAACTGCCTCCGGTATGCTTATTTTGCTAAATTCTGGAACACAATCCTGAGAGAAATCATTACAATTTAGAAATCTCAGTAAAAGCATGCCTTCACCCCAGGGATCACTCCAGCGGCTCTACTCAACAGAGGTACTGGAAACTAAGATAATTGCCAGGGTAATCCTATGGGCTAGGCTTATGTAGTCAGTCTAAAAATTGTTATACTTTTACTATACTCTTCTGGTTATGCACCTCAAGTCAATTTAACTTGATAAAATATACAAATGCTCATTTACTGTATGCTAAAAATAAAATGTGACTATAACCATGAAAAACTTTTCAAAAGCAAACTTCATGTTACTTAAGACCGAGGTGGAAAGTTCCAAATCCCTAATTCTAAAGGATAATGCTGCCCAAGCTGTAAAATCCTTTACTAATGCACTCTACGGGCACCTACAAGAATGCATGGATCGTGCTATCCCAAGCAAAACCAAGACTCACTCCTCCAAGAAAAGGAAACCAGAATGGTGTACCCCTGCTATAAACAAGCTATACAATAGAAGGAGGAAACTAGTACAGAAAAGAGTAAAATCCCAAGAAGGGAAGACATCCCTGATCTGTATTAGCAAGAAACTACGATCCCTCATAAAATCATCCAAGGCTAGCTTTGAAAGAAAAATTGCCAAGGACTCCCAAGATAACCACAAGGCATTCTTTAGCTATGTCAAGAATCTAAGTGGCAAGTCTCAGATCTTATCGGAGTTAGTCCAGAATGGCACAAAATACACTGAACCATCCAATATCGCCAACATCCTGGCAGACAGGTTCAGTGCAAACTTCACCCCCTCCCTCACTCCCAAAAGGGCCCATAACCATACCAGAAGAATGTAGCGCCCCTGAAATCACAGACACTCATATTAAAACAGCCCTCTCCAAAGCCAAAAACACAGCATCAATGGGACCGGATGGTGTCCCAGGCAGTGTCCTACACGAGCTCAAAGATGAACTAACCCCTCATCTAAACGCACTGTTCAAACTCAGCCTCTCCACAGACTACATGCCCATAGAGTGACACACAGCAATGGTTATTCCGCTCCACAAAGGTGGAGCCACAACAGACCCCGGGAACTATTTCCCTATAAGCCTGACTAGCTTGGTCTGCTAGGCTATGGAGTGCATCATCATGGATCTCATTAACGGAGTACATTGCGAACCTCCAAATACTGGACCCTACCCAGTTCGGCTTTGTTAAGGGTAGATCATGCCTCCTAACCTGGTGGACTTCCTTGAGACAGTTACCAAGGCTATAGACAATTGAAAGGTGGTCCACACAGCTTAGCTAGACCTCGCAAAGGCCTTTGACACCATTCCCCATTCTGGTATTATAGACAAGCTCACCAGCCTGAACATAAACCCCTACATCATAAGATGGATTGCCAGCTGGCTCATGGGCAGAACCCACATGGTGAGAGTTGTGGGAGCTAGGTCTGACTCTAAACTGGTTACAAGTGGCATTCCCCAGGGCTCAGTCCTAAGAACCCTCCTGTTCGGCATATACTTCTCAGAGACAGAGGCAAGCACAGGAGGACTAAGGCTGACCAAGTTTGCAGACGACTGCAAACTAGGGGCTATAATTGACTCTCCAGCTGAAACAGACATCCTCAAAAATGGTCTCACTGAGGCAGATGACTGGTGTCAAAACCATGGCCTCAAGCTAAATGCCAAAAAGTGCATAGTCATCACCTTTGGAAAAAAACAAAGTACCCACAAACTACCACATAGGTGGTAGCCCCCTAAATACAGAAAATGTAATAAGGGATCTGGGGACCCAAGTAGATAGTAATCTCTCCTTTGATAATCACATTGCCAAAGTGGTTAGAAAATCCTTCTATGTGGCCCACCTAATCACAAAAGGGTTAACATCCAGATCAAAAGAGGTCATTGTGCCTCTCTACACATCACTCTTCAGACCCATCATAGAGTACAACGCCCCATTTGGGATGTACCTTAGAAGACACCTGAAACAGCTGGAAAGACCATAGAAGTACCTCACCAAGAGGATCACTGGCCTCAAACAGACACCCTATGCAACTAGACTGAAGAAACTCCAGCTGTACTCGGTTGCATACCGCCTACTCAGAGGTGATCTCTGCCTGACATACAAGGCCATGCCCAGCACGGAATTGATGGACATGCTCCACCTCAAGAAAACCATACCCCCTCGAGCCACACGCTCTAGGGATGTAAACCTCATCACAACAATAAATAGGATGTGCTGGAGGGATATATTCCTGTCAC
>NC_056725.1:1123124637-1123412137 GCF_019279795.1 Protopterus annectens
TATTATTTTTTTTAAGTTAGCTCTTTCCATTAATGCATTTTCCTAACAGTACCCAATGTCATGCTGATTCATGAAAAAAAAAAAACAGCAGACTGTTTAGATTCCTTTACATTTTGTCTAAATCTCTATGTGAACGTCCAAATAATGTGGTCCTGTTCTATCATCACTTTTTGAGAAGTCTCCCACCTCCAATCTTTTCATCCATCCAAACTAATAGAGTTTACTTCATGTTACACTGCAGCCCTGAATATGGTTCAGATTCTTCAGAAATACACAAAACTATTAGTAAGTCCTCTGTGACATCATCAGCATCTGTGACATCAATCACAATTGGGGCAAAATTGTTAGGAAAGAATGTAAGTCATGCACTCCTGCTAGTGTTTTGTTTAAGGTGTGAAATTCCCTCCTCAACTTTGTCGCTAGCTCTTTCAATCATTGAAATCAATTGTCCTGGACATAGACTATATATCCGCATAGATCTACTTTGAAAGGTCGAACCTCATATAATTGAAATTTATTTTTGTGAAACAAAAATGACGAAAGCTTAAATACCCAAATGGTGAATTTTTCCCAGGGTAAGTAAACACTTGTCCAAACGTAAATGAAACACACACTTAAGTAAGTAAAACCCACTGAGGTGGGGAGCTACACCCCCACCCCCACCCCCCCTTAACTATATAAAAAAACTCCAGGATCACTCTACAGTGGAGAAACAGGAATGTTGGTCAAGTGTTTACTCAACCTGGGAAAAATTTGCCATTTGGGTATTTAAGCTTTTGTGATTTTCAGCTCATGAAAATGGATTTTAATTGCATGAGGTTCGACCTTTCAAAGTAGATCCATCCCCATCTATTCCCCTTTGTATCTTTACTGTCTCTATGACATCCCAGATTAACTCCAACTATGATTCACACTATGATTTCTAAACCAACCAAATAATCTGTAAGCACTGCTCCTTTATATGTTAGTATCTCTTTATGCACCTTTTTTGTTAGTTAAATTTTGAAATAAGTAAAGTATTAGATCAGAAATAGTTATTATCTCTGTTGGACTACAGTTCTTACTCTTTATTCATTTCTTTGCGACAAAGGGTATGAAAAAAAATCACATCATTATATAGTTTAATAGACTCATAGTTACTTACCAGGCTTTGATCTGTGAGGATCTTAAGAAGCCTAGTCCTACATTTTGCAATATGGATCTCCAAAGATGAGCCACACAAAGATATGTTGGGTACTTACATGTTTCCCCTACACATTAGGGTCATTGGTGGTAAACTAGGAGTGAATTTGTGGTTACCCATCCATTCATCCACGTTACATTTGATTAGAGTAAGAGAACAACTCTGCTTTAACTGGGCTGTACATTTAACTCTACTACTATTTTATTATAGAAATACACTTTACAGCACCTTAATAGGCATCACTGATTGGCAGCATACTACTGCTGGTTGCTGTCAGTAGTCTCTGGGTTTCCAAATAAGATGACACTTGGGAGAGCCCGGATGGGGGTACTGCATGCTGTTACACAGTGCAGACACAGCACTGAGCTATATATACTTTACTCTCAAGGGATGTCCACTCCACTTCTCCCACTACAGGCATATTCCCTCACGGACCCTCCATTGGTGGCCTTAACACTTACACAGGTACTGTTCATCATTGCATTGTATTCCTGTGGAGTTTGTTAGTATGCACCCAGTTAGTGAACATGGGGCTACACAGGTGTACTCCAGTTGCACTATGCCAAAATGTTGGTTTAAATATAGGATTATAAAATCATAGGATCATAGGAATTTACTAGGCTATTGACCCTGAGGCTCTTACAAGCCTAGCCAAGAATTGATCCCATGTTCCAACAAGTCAGCACCCAATGCCTCTGTCCAGCAGGGACACAGGTGGAATCCCAGTCATATATTTTTTGTTCCCCATCCAGTTATCCAGGTTGCACTTAAAAAGGGTTAATAAGATACTCTGCTTGACATGGACAGGGAGTCTATTCCATAGAAGGGGGAGTCTCTGGGACACAAATCTGTCCTGCCAATATAGGTTCATAGGTTCATATGTGTGTACTAGGCTAATGAACCTGGAGCCTTTACAAGTCTAGCCCAAAAACAATTCCAAGGGACCATACCACCTGATGTTAGTTCACAGTGCCCCATCCAGTAGGGCAACTGGAGTGATTCCTGGGGTGAACCTTCTTTTACCCATCCACTTCTCAAGATTTTGTTTGAAGAGGGCCAGAGAGGTGCTCTGCTTGACATGAATAGGAAGCTTATTCCATAGTATGGGCAGTCTTTGGTAGATGAACTTGTCCATCCAGCATGTTCTGTTAATTGTGATAATGAGGTTGTGATCTCTGGAGTGTGTGGCACTGGGGGATTGGGATTTCTTTAGGTGTAGCATTTCAAGTAGGGCTGGGTTGGACATGGCTTTGTAAGTCAAGCAGAGATCACCTCTAAGCAGATGATAGAGTGAGAACAGCTGAAGTTTCTCGAGTCTGTCCCTGTAGGACATGTGTTTAAGGCCTAGGATCCTTTTTCTGAGATACTTTTATGGCCTCTCCAGCTGTTGCAGGTGTCTGGTCAAGTACATGACAAATGGGACATTATTTTCAATGACTGGTCTAATGAGGGATGAGTAGAAAGGGATGATGACCTCTTTCTTCCTGGATGCAAAACCTTTGGTTATAAGATGTGCCACGTAGAAGGACTTTCTGACCACAGTGACAATGTGGTGGTCAAAGGTGAGGTGGCTGTCAGCCTGGGTGCCCAGATCTCTTACAGCCCCTTCAGTGTTCACTGGGCTTCCATCACATGGTAAATCATGGGAACTGATTTTTTTCCAAAGGGGATGATGATGCATTTTTTGACATTAAGCTTCCGGCCATGGTTCCAGCACCAGCCACTGGTCTCGGAGAGGCATTTTTGTAGGATGTCTGCATCACATAGGGATTTGGTAATGACTCCTAGCTTGTAGTCATCAGTGAACTTGGTCAGCCAGAGTCCTTCTGTGTTGGTCTGAACTTCTGAGAAGTAGATGCCAAACAGGGGAGGGCCCAGGACCAAGCCCTGTGGGACTCCACTCATGACTGGTCGACAGTCTGACTTGGAATCCACAACTTTCACTCTGTGGGCCCTGTCTGTGAGCCAATTTGCAATCCATCAAGTGATGTAAGGATTGATGCCTAGTTTGATGAGTTTATCAATAATACCTTTGTGGGGAATGGTATAAAGGCCTTGGCCAGGTCGAGGTAGGTTGTACGCACTGCCTTACCCTCATCTACAGCCTTGGTGACTGCCTCGAAGAAGTCAACCAGATTCGGCAGGCAGGATCTCCCCTTGACAAAGCCAAACTGTGTGGGGTCAAGAGTTTGGAGATTGCCTATATCTTTGTTAAGCAGGTCCATGATGATGCACTCCATAGCTTTGCATACCAGATTCATCAGGCTAATGGGGAGATAGTTCCCAGGGTCTGTAGTTGCTCCCCCTTTATGGAGAGAAATGACTAGCAGTGCGCCATTTGTTAGGGACATAGCCTGAGGTAAGGCTGTGACTGAACAAGGCACACAGATGTGGTGCCAGTTCATTTTGTAGCTCACGTAGGATGCAGCCAGGGATATTATTAAGTCCTATTGATGTCAAAAAACAGGCTGAGGTCACACATGTAGGTCACACGAGTGGAGATTGACTTGTCGATATGCAGCAGTCCCATCAAGGTGGGGTCTAAGATTGCTTTGTATGCCAGACAGAGGTCACCTCTAAGGAGACTGTATGAGACTGAGTAGAGAGACAGGGCTTTTAGCCTATTTGTGTAAGGTAGATGTTGAGACCCTGGATTCTCCTGTTGAGGAACATCTGGGAACCTCTGTGGACTCTCTATCTGCTGTATATGCTTTGTAAGGTACATGCCAAAAGAGGCATTGTACTCAATAATGGGTCTTATAAAGGAAGAATGCAGGGATGTTATGACCTCCTTGTCTCTGGATGAGAAATCCTTACTAATGAGGTGGGCCATGTAGAAAGCTTTAACGTTTTCCATACAACAGAGGCAATATGGTGGTCAAAAGTCAGTTTGCTATCAACCTGGGTGCCAAAAGTGATTATGTGTTTAGGACCTTGTTATTAATGTGATAATTTTTGGGGACAGCACTCTCCCCAAAGAGGATGAAGATGCATATTTTGGCATTCAGTTTGAGGCATGTTTCTGGTACCAATCATTTGTTTGGGTGAGATCCTCTCTTGGACAATGTCCACATCACTAGAAAAATTGATGACAGTGCCCAGCTTGCAGTCATCTGCAAACATGGTCAGCCATAACCCACTGGTTTTGGCCTGCACCTCAGAAAAGTATATCCCAAACAACAGAGGCCCCAAGACCGATCCCTGGAGTACACCACTCATTACAGGTCTACTGCTTGGGGTGGCTTCACCTATTTTGACCAGGTAGTTCCTATCAATGAGCCAGTTTGCTACCCATCATGTGGAGTGATACCTAGTTCAGAGAGTTTATCTATTATACCTAAGTGGGGAATAGTATCAAAGGATTTGGACAGGTCAAGGAAGCCAGTGTGCACCGTCTTCTCCTTGTCCATGGTTTTGGTGACTGTCTCAAAGAAGTCAACCAAATTTAACAGGCAAACTGTGTGGGATCAAGTGTTTAGAGGTTGCCAGTGTCCTTCTTAATGAGGTCTATGATAATCTGATCCATGGCCTTGCAGATCAGGCTAGTTAGGCTGATGGGTCTATAATTTCCAAGATCAATGCATGCTCCATCGTGCAAAGGGATGACAGTGGCTGCCCTCCACTTGGCTGGGACAAAGCCAGTACTCAGGCTTTGGTTGAACGGGGTGCCTAATGGTGCTGCAAGTTCATGCTTGAGTTCATGTAGGATGCAGCCTGGGATGTCGTCGGGTCCCATGAAGGCTGTGTTTTTTTACTTTGAGAGGGCAGTGATGACTTGGTCCTTAGAGATAAGGGGAGGGGGCAGGTGCTGGGGATGTGTTGATTTACTGACAGAGGGGTGAAGTTTTCACTGAACTGTCTGCCAGCAGGTTGGCTATATCTAAGGTGTTTGTGTATTTGGTGTCCTTGGCCACCAGTTCTGAGCAGATCTGAGTGCTTCCTTTGAGACTGCAGACATATGTCAAGAAGGTCTTATGATTGTCTTTAGTAGACATGGTCAGTTTGGACTCAAAGTTTGTTTTGGAGGATTTCACTAATGCTCTTATTTGCTCATTCAGGCTAAGGAGAGATAGCTTCCAATTAAGCACTTGTTCCTTCTTGGTCCTGGACAGCAGTTTTTTCCTTTTATTATAGAGTTTATTCATTGCAGGCATCTACCAGACACATTTACTCTTCCTTGAGGAGAAGGATTTTGTCCTGTCATGTATTTCTGATTCCATGCAGCTATATAAATGCTCACATAGTACTCTGGTGTAGGTCTCGACATATGTGCCAGTTCCTATGGAGGGGAGGGGGCTGTGAAACTGTTTTCACCTTCCCTCTGGAGGTTGTAAGTGTAAGCAGTTTTGGAGAAGATTTTTTGTTTGACCCTAGCTGGGAGGGAGAGTGTTAGGGGAGATGGTGACTTTGAAAGTAACCGCTTTGTGGTCGGATCTTACTAGGGAGGATAAGACTGTAGGGATGCTGCAGTGGTTACTCATGTTGGTTAATACCAAGGTCAAGATACTATCACTTCTTGTGGGGGTGTCGACCAACTGGTCCAAGGCATTTGCACTGACAGAATCAAGGAATCTCTGGACATTTGTGTTTTGGCATGAGTAGTTATTCCAATCTATGGTTGGATAGTTAGAGTTGCTCAGGATCAGAGTAAATGAATGATAGATTTGAAGAGGTCCAGATAGGTGGAGTGGGCATCTTGAGTCAATGTTGAGGGCCTGTAGCTAGCTATGATTTGAAAAGGGTCTTGCCAATGGTTAACTGCATATGAAGTGACTCCTGTGCATCATACTGTTTGACCAGCCTGGAGGTGTGTATGTCTTTAATATATATTGCAACTCCACCTCCTTTTACTTTGCTGCCTGTGGTTTTGGGGTCCAAATGTATGATAGGATGAGTGACCTGGTATGACTGGGGTGCTCTCTGCAGCTTTGAACCAGGTTGTTGTGCCTGCACAAATGTCAGCATCTTCCAGGATTATGAATGATTGCAATGAGTGCAGTTTCATGTCTAGACTTCTAGGGTTTAGCAGCATGAAGTTTAATTTGCTTTTTGATGAACTTTTCATGTTAGTAGTTTTGACCTCATGGCATTGCCTAAAAAGGCACTATGGGAAGGTAAGAGCCTTTGTCAGAAGTCTGAAGCCCAAGGGAGACAGATGTAGGCCATCTCTGGCAAAGCATCATGGTCTGTCGATCATGTCTTCCCAGGCTGTCAGGTAGTGGATCCCCTTGGAATGATACCTGAAACTAAGCCAGTTGTTAAAGTCAGTCATTTTCTGTTTGTATTGAGGCATCATTCTGGGTGATGGTAGAATGCTGCTTAAAGCTAGAAACATACCTGCCTGGAACACATATTCAGTGACCTCGATGATGTCTCTCTAGATATAGGCCAGGGAGGTATGTCTCAAGTCATTCTTGCCAGCATGGACTATGACAGAGTCATAACAGTACCTGTTGTTGAGAGACTTGAATGCATGAGTGATATGGCAGATTCTGGCACCTGATAAACAACTAACCATGACTTTCTCCTTATCCAGCCTGGTGCAGGGCACATCTGTGTGTCCCATAATGGAGTTTCCTATGACTAATAAGCTGGGTTTATGATTAGGCCTTAGCAGCTGTGAGATACAGGTGTGTGGATTATGTGTGGTGTGTGGTGTGCTGTGCAGTGGAGTTCACGTGCATTTTTGCTTTGGAGGTCTCTTTCGTTTGGGTATGTTTTTGTTGAGGACCTCCACATATGTGGGTGTGTGTTGTGTAGGTGGGTGGTGTTTGAGGTGTGGTGTTTGTGTTGACAGCCTTCTCAGTGCCATATATACTGGCATGTGAAGGAGAGAGCATAGACACTAGGTTCTTAATGTAATTGCATCTCTCACAAATTGTGTTCCTAGGTGGTAGTAGTAGAGGGTTGTCTGTGTACATGAGACAGTTGCTACACTGTCTCAGGATGCTCATATCAACCAGACTGGCAGGAGAAACCATAGGGAATTGTCCATCCATATTTGTCAGAATCTGAGGGAGAGAGGCCAGAGACAGAGCTAAGGGGGTAAAGGGTGGAAGGTCAAGAGGAGTACTACAAGGTGATCTCACAAGTGCTACTATGGGAAAATCTGTAGCTGGAATACCTTGCAATTGGTTAAAAACAGTGCAGCTGTGGTGTGTGATGTACAAACAAGCCCAAACCAGCTCAAACATGGGGTTTAAATACCACAAACAATAGAAGATTCTAGTAACACAAAATTCTAGCCTCTTTTCTCGGAAATATGTAAAGATGAGGAACTATGCTATTGGGATACAGCTGTATCTAAAGGAAAAATTGTCGAAATTATCTGTCTGGCTATGGTGCACAATTGCACGGCAGTCTGTGGTGTTGAACAATGAGCAAATATGTAGAAACCCACTCAAGGAATAGGTTAAAACCTAAAACAACTTTATCTTGCAGTAGGAAAGACTGGCCACAGCTGGGTATTCCTACATATGAGGCCAGAGTATAAGGATATGTGGGTTCAGTTTAGAGCCATGAGGGTCAGCCATGGGGTAAATTTATGATTTCCCATCCAATGTTAGTTAAGGAATGTTTATTGTTGGCCTCTGCCTGCAGAAGACATGAGGGCCAGCCCGAGGGTGAATTTAAGATTTCCCATACGATGGTCATGGTTATGTTTGAATGGGGTTAGGGATGGACTCTGCTTCTCATGGATGGGGAGCCTATTCCAGAGCACGGGGATTATTTGATACACATATCTGTCTCACCAGTATGCTCTAGTTATGTCTCAGCAAAGTTCAAATCCCTGGATCTAGTGTTTCTGATGGTGTTGTTTTGCAGCTGTGCAAAAGCGCCCTCTGGGCTACATCTAGAATGCCTTATATGCTAAGTACAGATTACCTCTCAACAACCTGTAGGAGACTGAGTCCAGAGACAGGGCTCTAAGGTCATCTGTATAGGACAATATATTATTACCCTGGACTCTCTTGGTAAGGAACCTGTGTGGGCATTACAGTTGCTGCATATGCCTAGTCAGTATATGCCAAAGGGGGCCTGTACTCGATGATGGATCTGATAAGCGTTGAGTAGAGTGATACTGAAGTTCGAGCTGAATTTGTGGGCCAACAGATTCACTGTGTCACCCTGCTCAGTGCAGGTGATATGATGTGCTACTAGTTCTGCACTCTGTTGCATGTTACATTTGAGGTTTTGGACAGCGCTGTAGAAGGTCTTGTGGTTGTCTTTAGCAACAGATGCTATCGACCTCTAATATGCCTTGTTGAATTGAATTAACTCTCTTTATTTCCTATTTAGTTTGATTAGTGAGCTCTTATTATTACAAGAGTTTCTCTTTCTGATTTTTTGTCATGACTTTTTTTCATTTATATACCCTGTTAAGATTAGGAGTCCACAAATGAGGTTTGTTTCTGGGGTTTATTTTAACCTTACTTCTGGTAGGTACAGCAGTCTCTTTGTAGCCATTTACATTTTTGTATAGTGTTTCTGTGAGCTATTCTGCATATGCCGCTGTGAACTTGGGGTTAGGAGGGGTACTGCATTTAAATAATAAAGAAACTTCAAGTAAAATACATCCACAGATATTAATATCTTTTAAATAGTTTCTCTAACACTTAGTTTTTTATAGTTTTTTATCAGTCTGTGTAATATTGAAAGTGGTATTTGTAATATGTTTATGAAGTGAAATGCTTTAGAATGACAGTTGTGCTGATTTGGTGTAAATAGCCTGAACATTTCTGCAATTTATATTAGTTTAAAGAATATTCACATACATACAACGACTATTTACTGTTCAGTAGTGAGACTAATTTGCTTTAAACTGTGTCTCCATATATGTACTATTAATGCCAGTTGCAGAACAATTTGAACACTAAAGTGAAAATTCAAAAGCTTTTATCCTGGGTGCTTGAGCCACAGTTTATAGGTTCATAGGTTCATAGGTTCATACTAGGCTATCTGCCCTATGGCATTTATAAGCCTAGCCAGAGTGTGTATGGCTTTCGCCACCCATTTTAAATTAATTTTGCTATGCCCTTTTTCGATGTTAGTATACTGTGCCTCTGTCTAACAGTGACACAGAAGTGATACACGGGGTAAACCTACGATCTCCCATCCACTCATCAAGATTCCTCTTGAAGAGAGTCAATGAGGGACTCTGCCTAACCTGGACTGGGATTTTATTCCAGAGTGAAGGGAGCCTCTGGGTTATGAATCTGTCCCTCCAGCATGTCCTATTTATTTCAGTGCTGAGGTTTAAGACCCTCGAGCGCGTAGCTCGATGGGATTTGGATTTTCTGAGGTGCAGCATGTCCATTAATTCTGGGTTGGACATGGCTTTATACGTCAGGCACAGATCGCCTCTGAGCAGGCGGTATGCCACTGAGTAGAGCTGGAGTTTCTTTAACCGGGCAGCATACGACATCTGTTTGAGCCCCTTGATCCTCTTGGTGAGGTACTTTTGGGGTCTTTCCAGTTGCTGCAGGTGTCTGGTAAGGTACATCCCAAAAGGGGCATTGTACTCAATTATGGGCCTGATGAGGGATGAGTAAAGAGGCACGATGACCTCCCTGATCTAGATGTGAATCCCTTCATGATTAGGTGGGCTATATAAAATGTTTTTCTAACCACTTTGGCCACGTGGTTGTCAAATGAGAGATTGCTATCAACTTGGGTCCCCAGGTCCCTAATTACTTCTTCTGTACTTAATGGATTACCACCTATGTGGTAATTTGTGGGCACTTTGTTTTTGCCAAAGGGGATGACTATACACTTTTTGGCGTTTAGCTTATGGGACCATGGCTCTGGCACCAATTGTCTGTTTCTATGAGGCCTTTTGGAGGATGCTTGTGTCAGCTGGAGAGTCTATTATGGCGCCCAGTTTGCAGTCATCTGCGAACTTGGTCAGCCACAGTCCTTCCATGTTGGCCTGTACCTCTGAGAAATATATACCGAACAAGAGAGGTCCCAAGACTGAGCCTTGTGGGACGCCACTTGTAACTGGTTTGGAGTCTGACATGGCTCCAGCTATTCTAACCATGTGGGTTCTGTCCTTGAGCCAGTTTGCAACCCATCTAGTGACATAGGGGTTTATATTTAAGCTGGTGAGCTTATCTATAATGTCCGAGTGGGGTATTGTATCGAAGGCTTTTGCGAGGTCCAGGTAGGCTGTGTGGACCACCTTCCCCTTGTCAATGGCCTTGGTGACTGTTTCAAAGAAATCGACCAGGTTTAAGAGGCAGGATCTGCCCTTAACAAAGCCGAACTGGGTAGGATCCAGTGTCTGTAGGTCCCCAATATCTTTATTTATAAGGTCCATGATGATCCTTTCCATAGCTTTGCCAAGCTAGTGAGACTTATGGGGCGATAGTTTCCAGGATCCGTTGAGGCACCACCTTTGTGGAGAGGGACCACTGTTGCTGTACGCCACTCTGTGGGTACATATCCTGTAGTAAGGCTGAGATTGAACAGTAGTTTTAGGTTTGGGTTTAGCTCTTCTTGGAGTTCATGTAGGACGCAGCCCGGGACACAGTCTGGTCCCATTGATGCTGTGTTTCTTGCTTTGGAGAGGTCAGCTCTTACCTGAGCATCTGAGATGTCAGGGGGCAGCACTCTGCTGGGATAGATATTTGCCCTTTTGGTGGGAAGGGGGGGGGGGAGAAATTTGCGCTGAACCTGTCAGCTAGGATGTTGGCAATGTCTGTGGGTTCGGTGTATTTTTTGTCATTTTGGACTAATTCTGAGCATATCTGGGAATTCCCACCCAGGTTCCTAACATAACTAAAGAAAGCCTTGTGATTATCCTTAGTGTCCTGTGCAATTTTTCTCTCGAAGCTGGCCTTAGACGATTTTATGAGTGCCCGTAGTTTTTTGCTAATACTGATCAGAGATGCCTTCCCTTTTTGGGATTTTGCTCTGTCATGTAGTAGCTTCCTCCTTCTATTGTATAGTTTGTTTATGGCTGGGGTCCACCAGACAGGGCGTCTGCCTTTGGAGGATTGGGTCTTGGTTTTATTTGGGATTGCATGATCCATGCATTCCTGAAGGTGTTCAAAGAATGCGTTTAAAAAGGATTTTGTGGTCTGGGCCGTATTATCCACAGGCCCGGGGGCTTTGAAGGATTCCACCTCAGTTTTGAGGAGTGTGAAATTTGCTTTAGAGAAGTTTTTCACTGTGGTTTTCTGGGCATGGGGTGGGGTCGGGATGTGAATATCCAGTGAGATTAGTTTATGGTCTGATCTTACCAGTGAGGGATACACTTCTGGTCTGGAACATAGAGTCCCCATGTTGGTGATGATCAGGTCCAGTATGTTTTCCCCTCTTGTGGGAGTGGTAACAAGTTGTTCCATAGCATTTGAGTTTATAAATTCTAGGAACCTTTGGGCTAGGGTGTTGGAGCTAGAGCAATGCTCCCAGTCTATGGTTGGGTAGTTGAAGTCACCCAATATAATGGTGTTTGGAGAGATCTTCATATTTTCCAGTGTTCTCAGGAAGGCCGAGTGGGGTTCCTGGGTTTGGGAGGGTGGTCTGTAGCAGGCTATAAACTGGAAGGCAGTTTTACCCACTGTTAGTTGCACATGGATAGTCTCTGATGCTTCATGCTGTGCCACCAACCTGGAGGTGTGGGTATCTTTGACGAATATTGATACTCCCCCTCCTTTTGTGGTTCGGTCCAAGTTTTGGGGCCGAAAAGCATGGTATGAGGTATAACCTGGTAGTGCTGGGGTGCTCTCGAGAGCCTTGAACCAGGTTTCTGTTACTGCACAGATATCGATGTTCTCCATGCTAAGGAGAGTTTTGAGTGTGTGTATCTTGAGGTTTAGACTTCTGGAGTTGAGTAGCATTACTCTTAGTTTCTTATCCCTTGTGATACCTATGGAGGTGGGTTTGTCTTTTGAGCCTTGCCTAAAAAGGCACTATGGGGGTAGCAAGAGCCTTTGCCAATATCCGAAAGCCCAGGGGTGACAGGTGCAAGCCGTCCCTAGCGAAGCATCGTGGCTTGTCGAGCATGTCATCCCAGGCTGACAGGCATTGGATCCCCTTTGAATGACACCAATACTTAAGCCAATTGTTGAAATTGATAATCTTGTCTTCATACTGTGGCATCATTCTTGGTGAGGGTAAGATGCTACTCAAGGTCAGGGTCATACCGGCCTGGGCTATATGCTCAGAGAGCTCCTCTATGTCTCTTTTCATGTAGTCCAGGGAGGTGCGTCTCAGGTCATTCACACCAGCATGGACAATGACTGAGTCATATTTGTACTTGCCTTGGAGTGACCTGAGTGCTTGTGTTATGTGGCAGATCCTAGCGCCGACAGGCAGCTCACCGTGACCTTCTCCTTGTTCAGCCTGGTGAGCGGGACGTCAGTGTGCCTGATGATAGAGTCACCTATTACAAGTGTATCAGGTGTGTTGTTTAGCCTTAAGGGCTGTGACTGTTTGGCACACTGGCTTTGTGAGCTATGTGTTGCACGTGTTTTGTTTTGGGGTAGCGGTTGCTTGGGTGTCTGCTTTGGAGGTCTCTGCTGCTTAGGCAGATTTTTATTTAGAGCCTCCAAGTATGTTTTTGTGTGTTTATGTGTTTGGTTTGCTGTCGTGGTAGGTCTATGTGAGACTGGAATTGTAGTGAGTGTGGTTTCCTTCTCCTCCTGACTGGTTACGCCAGTACTGAGTTGAGAGAGCTTAGCCTCCAGTTTGGCTATATGGTTGCATCTCTCACATGGGTTGGAATTTGTTGGGAGGGGGAGAGGGTTGTCTGTGTACATTAGGCAGTTGTAACATTGCCTCAAGATTCCCAGGTTCACCAGCTGGACCGGAGAGGAGATTGACAACTGACCTTTGGACATGCTAGAATAGTATTGGGAATTCCTTTATAATTGAAAAAAGGGTCAATGGGGAACAAGTTACTCAAGGGGGGTTTGTGAGGGTGTAGTGCTTTTAATTTTTTAGTGCTGACTTATATAATTGCTTTAGTGAGCAAGTGCTAGGCTTTAGCATAGGAATAGGGTGTTTATTATGAGAACTAGATCAGTTCCAAGGCTCAAACCCAAATAAGCGGCGCTGCTCGATGCCGTGCTATGCACAAAATCACGCAAAGCCGCGCTACAGTGGGTTTTATACAGGCGGACTTGAAAGAGCTAGAAATTGGCCCAAAACAGCCAACAGACTTCCAGATTCCTGCGCTGGGAACACTACTCCAGGGACAGATAGGCTGCTCCAAGCTCCCCACTGCCACTGGTGAACAAAGAAGCCTCCCTCTATCCAAGAAAGGAAATGGCAACACAGGAACTTTCCAAAAGTCCAGAATACAGCAAAGCCTGTATTTGGACTACTCTAGGTTAGGAAAGACGGGAAACAAGGATAATTTATTTGTTTTTTTTTTTTTTTTTTGCAACAAACAGCAGGAAAATGCAATAAATATTTAACACAGGCTAGCGCACTTGAGTGTGTAGCCTCAACAGGTAAATGCAACAAACAGGACAAACTTTAAAAGTGCAGGTGCAAAAACAACTTTAAACAGTTTAAAACAGTTCAAGAAGCAGAAATACTTGCAGTTTAGCTAGATCGGACAGTCGCCCAAATAGTAGCAGGAAAAGACACTTTTATCAGGTTAGCAGTCACTCTTTTGGCCTCTCTGCTGGTAGCACCACTCTGCCGGACCAAAAGGAGCTTGGCTGAGTAGTAACAAGCGCAAAAACCTCGCCAAAGCGGGTTTTATACAGGGGGGCTTGAAAGAGCTAGAAATTGGCCCAAAATGGCCAATAGACTACCAGATTCTTGTGCTGGGAACACTCCTCCAGGGATAGATAGGCTGCTGTAAGTTCCCCACTGCCACTGGTGAACAAAGAAACCTCCCTCTATCCAAGAAAGGAAATGGGCAACACAGGAACTTTCCAAAAGTCCAGAATGCAGCAAAGCCTGTATTTGGACTACTCTAGGTCAGGAAAGACGGGAAACAAGGATAATTTTTTTTTGTTTTTCTTTTTTTCAACAAATAGCAGGAAAATGCAGTAAATATGTAACACAGGCTAGCGCACTTGAGTGTGTAGCCTCAACAGGTAAATGCAAAAAACAGGACAGACTTTAAATTACAAGCGCAAAAGTGCGCTAAAGCTGGCTTTAAAGCAGGGGGTTAGAAAGAGATAGGAAATGGCCCAAAATGGCCCATAAGCTACAGGTCACTGGGCTGGAACCACTCCTCAAGGGACAGATAGGCTGCTCAGAGCTCCCCACTCTCACTGGTGAACAAAGAATCTTCCTCCTATCCAAATAAGGATATGGGCAACACAGGAACTATGACACAAAACGGCCCATAAGCTACAGGTCACTGGGCTGGAACCACTCCTCAAGGGACAGATAGGCTGCTCAGAGCTCCCCACTCTCACTGGTGAACAAAGAAGCTTCCTCCTATCCAAATAAGGATATGGGCAACACAGGAACTATGACACAGCCCAGAGATCAGCAATACCTGAAGACTGGACTATTCTAGTTCAGTAAAGGCGGGAAACAAGGATTTTTTTTTTTTTTTTTTTTTTTACAAAGTAGCAGAAATTAGGTACAGAAATGCTTTAATTCGTCTAGCGCACTTGAGTGTATAGCCTACCAATTAAACTAAGCAAAAACAAACTTTAAAAGTGCAAAAAAAAAACCTCAGAGATACAGGCAGGAATGCAATAAAACAACTTTACAGAGCTTATTTAGTAAAAGAAACAGAAAAGTCTATATATACAGAAAAGCAGCTAAAACACACAAACACTTCAGATGCAGTGCAACCTAGAGCACTTGAGTTGTTGCAATATTAAGGCTATTACAGTTATAATAAATGCTCTGAAATATACTGTATATTTCCAAAATGTTTGAGAAGCACAGTCAGAACACAAGGAGGTTCAGTTATAGTTTAAGAATAAATTATTCCAGTCTAAGCCAATTAAAAGAATCTGGTTAAACCTCAGCAGGTTACAGTTCCATTAATGAAATATTGATGAAGCACAAGGTGCTGACTGTGACACATTACCTTTTTTATTTACTTTTTAGTCTAGTGTCATTGGGATATACTCCCATCTGTCTTAATCCAGAAGAATCTATAAACTCAAGTCCCTGTTAATATTTAAAGGAGGTTGTACAACCTTCTGTGGTGGCTTACAATTTTCTTTTTGTTTCCTAATCAGAAGAGCAAGAAACCTAAATTATTCTTATAATGCAATTCAAAACTACACATATTATTGCACACTGATAGGACTAAATTACATTTCAAATGTCTACTGACATCATATACAAACTAGTAATTTCCTACAGCAAAGCAAAAGAGGCAGTTCTCCCCTTAAATTAATGGCCATTTGCAAGATGCTACTAGCTTGTGTTCTGGGGGTGTATACGGCACATCATTTTAATCAAATCAATACCCTCATAGCCATTAAACTCCCACAACAAATAGTGTTTTAAATATTTAAGTGTCTGACTGTCATATCTTTCTCCCTGCATTTATAAAAGGTAACAGTGATCTCTAGCTCCTTGCTGCCAATTGTTCCAGAGTTAGCATACACGCTTTCCTTGCTGTGGAATTTAAAACCAACACTTGTTTCTGTAATTATTTAATTCTTGGGCTATGTTTGTTGTTGTGGTTGATTTAGCTAATAAATAAGTTTGCATTTTGCTTTGACTAGGAGAACCATTTGTTTTTGTGTGCCTACTTGTAAGTATGTTCTTTCTTGACTGTATAAGATAAAACATATACCAGTGCCTTAAGGTCTGTAGGCTGGATTGTAGCAGATGGAAGCTTTTGCAACTTAACCTTAGATGTATTAAGATGCAGCACTTGATATCTTGGTTGCAACCTTAGTTGTAGTCTTTTGTTCTACTTGAAATCGTCAAAGCCCTTCCAAGAACTAACACTTCCCTTCATTTTCTTACTATGCCTGAAGTTAACAGATTACAGCTGACAGGCCTCCTTTTGTTTAAGTATCTTCCCCACCAGCAATGCAGCTTTTTTGTTAGTAACATTGCCAGCAAAGAAAATCGTCATCAGACACCGCCTTCATAAGTGATGCCAGCAACAACCTGCTCACAACCCCATAGAACATCAAAGGCAGATGGAAGGACTATTTCCATCAGTTTCTGAATGAAGAACAGAAGCTGTAATTCCTTAACCACAGCTATTATAAAATGAAAAGAGGAGCCTACCACGTAAGAAGTAAGGACAATACTAAGCAAAATGATGTCCGGGGGAGCAGTAGGCACAGATCAGGCCATGGCAAATATTTTCAGCATGTTGGGTGAGTTAGGGGAAAAATGGCTCCAGAGGGTATTCATAGCAGTATGAAGAGATAGGCTTATCCCAGATGACTGGAGGGCAGGAACAGGTATTGTGTACAAGATCAAAGACAACATCCACGACTATTGGCAGGACTGAGGTATCAAACTCTTGTCACATTGCATGAAAGTTCTGCAGTAGGTGATTTATAAATAGATACACAGAGCCAAGCCACGATGCTTCGCTAGGGACGGCTTGCACCTGTCACCCCTGGGCTTTCGGATATTGGCAAAGGCTCTTGCTACCCCTATAGTGCCTTTTTTAGGCAAGGCTCAAAAGACAAACCCACCTCCATAGGTATCACAAGGGATAAGAAACTAAGAGTAATGCTACTCAACGCCAGAAGTCTAAACCTCAAGATGCATGCACTCGAAACTCTCCTTAGCATGGAGAACATCGATATCTGTGCAGTAACAGAAACTTGGTTCAGGGCTCCCGAGAGCACCCCAGCACTACCAGGTTATACCTCATACCATGCTTTTCGGCCCCAAAACTTGGACCGAACCACAAAAGGAGGGGGAGTATCGATATTCATCAAAGATACCCACACCTCCAGGTTGGTGGCAAAGCACGAAGCATCAGAGACTATCCATGTGCAACTAACAGTGGGTAAAACTGCCTTCCAGTTTATAACCTGCTACAGACCACCCTCCCAAACCCAGGAACCCCACTCGGCCTTCCTGAGAACACTGGAAAATATGAAGGTCTCTCCAGACACCATTATATTGGGAGACTTTAACTGCCCAAACATAGACTGGGAGCATTACTCTAGCTCCAACACCCTAGCCCAAAGGTTCCTAGAATTTATAAACTCAAATGCTATGGAACAACTTGTTACCACTCCCACAAGAGGGGAAAACATACTGGACCTGATCATCACCAACATGGGGACTCTATGTTCCAGACCAGAAGTGTATCCCTCACTGGTAAGATCAGACCATAAACTAATCTCACTGGATATTCACATCCCGACCCCACCCCCTGCCCAGAAAACCACAGTGAAAAACTTCTCTAAAGCAAATTTTACACTCCTCAAAACTGAGGTGGAATCCTTCAAAGCCCCCGGGCCTGTGGAAAATACAGCCCAGACCGCAGAATCCTTTATAAACGCATTCTATGAACACCTTCAGGAATGCATGGATCATGCGATCCCAAATAAAACCAAGACCCAATCCTCCAAAGGCAGGCGTCCTGTCTGGTGGACCCCAGCCATAAACAAACTATACAATAGAAGGAGGGAACTACTAAATGAGAAAGGAAAATCCCAAAAGGAAGGCATCACTGATCAGTATTAGCAAAAACTACGGGCACACATAAAATTGTCTAAGGCCAGCTTGAAAGAAAAATTGCACAGGACACTAAGGATAATCACAAGGCTTTCTTTAGTTATGTTAGGAACCTGGGTGGTAATTCCCAGATATGCTCAGAATTAGTCCAAAATGACAAAAAATACACTGAACCCACAGACATTGCCAACATCCTAGCTGACAGGTTCAGCGCAAACTTCTCCCCCCCCTCCCCACCAAAAGGGCAAATATCTATCCCAGCAGAGTGCTGCCCCCCTGACATCTCAGATGCTCAGGTAAGAGCCGCCCTCTCCAAAGCAAAAAACACAGCATCAATGGGACCAGATGGTGTCCCGGGCTGCGTCCTACATGAACTCAAAGAAGAGCTAAACCCAAACATAAAACTACTGTTCAATCTCAGCCTTACTACAGGATATGTGCCCAAAGAGTGGCGTAGAGCAACAGTGGTCCCTCTCCATAAAGGTGGTGTCTCAACGGATCCTGGAAACTATCGCCCCATAAGCCTGACTAGCTTGGTCTGCAAAGCTATGGAAAGGATCATCATGGACCTCATAAATAAAGATATTGGGGACCTACAAACACTGGATCCTACCCAGTTTGGCTTTGTTAAGGGCAGATCTTGCCTCTTAAACCTGGTTGATTTCTTTGAAACAGTCACCGAGGCCATTGACGAGGGGAAGGTGGTCCACACAGCCTACCTGGACCTCGCAAAAGCCTTCGATACAATACCTCACTCGGGCATTATAGATAAGCTCACCAGCTTAAATATAAACCCCTATGTCACTAGATGGATTGCAAACTGGCTCAAGGACAGAACCCACATGGTTAGAATTGCTGGAGCCATGTCAGACTCCAAACCAGTTACAAGTGGTGTCCCACAAGGCTCAGTCCTGGGACCTCTCTTGTTCGGTATATATTTCTCGGAGGTACAGGCCAACACGGAAGGACAGTGGCTGACCAAGTTCGCAGATGACTGCAAACTGGGTGCCATAATCGACTCTCCAGCCAACACAAGCATCCTCCAAAAGGGCCTCATAGAAACAGACAACTGGTGCCAGAGCCATGGCCTCAAGCTAAATGCCAAAAGTGTATAGTCATCCCCTTTGGCAAAACAAAGTGCCCACAAATTACCACATAGGTGGAAATCCATTAAGTACAGAAGAAGTAATTAGGGACCTGGGGACCCAAGTTGATAGCAATCTCTCATTTGACAACCACGTGGCCAAAGTGGTTAGAAAAACATTTTATATAGCCCACCTAATCATGAAGGGATTCACATCTAGATCAGGGGAGGTCATCGTGCCTCTTTACTCATCCCTCATCAGGCCCATAATTGAGTACAATGCCCCTTTTGGGATGTACCTTACCAGACACCTGCAGCAACTGGAAAGACCCCAAAAGTACCTCACCAAGAGGATCAAAGGGCTCAAACAGATGCCATATGCTGCCTGGTTAAAGAAACTCCAGCTCTACTCAGTGGCATACCACCTGTTCAGAGGAGATCTGTGCCTGATGTATAAAGCCATGTCCAACCCGGAATTAATGGACATGCTGCACCTCAGAAAATCCAAATCCCATCGAGCTACGCTCGAGAGACTTGAACCTCAGCACTGAAATAAATAGGACATGCTGGAGGGACAGATTCATAACCCAGAGGCTCCCTTCACTCTGGAATAAAATCCCAGTCCAGGTTAGGCAGAGTCCCTCATTGACTCTCTTCAAGAGGAATCTTGATGAGTGGATGGGAGATCGTAGGTTTACCCCGGGTATCACTTCTGTGTCACTGTTAGATAGAGGCACAGTATACTAACCTCGAAAAAGGGCATAGCAAAATAAATTTAAAATGGGTGGCGAAAGCCAAACACATTCTGGCTAGGCTTATAAATGCCCTAGGGCAGATAGCCTAGTATGAACCTATGAAGCAGTAGAAAGTAAGATGGGAGATGATCAGTTCAGATGTAGATCAGGATGCAGCATAAGTGACCTGATGTTTGCACTGAGTCAGATAGTTGAAAAGAAGCTACAGATGAAGAAAGAGTTTAACCCAGCATTCTTAGACTTGGAGAAAGCATATGACATGGTCCCAAGAATGTTGATTTTGGCAGTACTGTAGTGGTTCAAAGTCCAAGAAACATTTGTAGAATGGGTGCAGGCTACATACAAGTACCCATTGGCTCAAATATGAGAAGTGTTTGGACTCATAGAGGGGTTCCCAGTAGGAGTGGGTGTGCATCAGGGTGCAACTAAAAGCCCACTGTTGGCAGGGCCATATATAAAAAGCTGCTGTATGCAGATGATCTGGCATTACATGCATGCTTTGAACAAGAACTTCAGCAGATAATAAGTGAATGAAATGCAAACCTTAAGGAACATGAGATGAAACTGGCAGCAAATGGGGGAAATCAGAAGAAGCTGAAAACTGAGATAGAAGGGAAAATAGTGGAACAGGTTAGCTGCTTAAAGTATCTGGAAGGGGTTGCTGAGGATAAGGGAAGTTTGAATGAGGAGGCCAAAGCTAGAATAAGTGGGGCTGCAGGCAACTGACACAGGGGTATTGTGTAACAGAAAAATGTGAATGAAGCTGAAACGTAAGGTGTAGAATCAGTTGTGTGACCATTGCTATTGTGTAGTACAGAAACCTGGGCAGTGAAGGCAAAGAAGTTGACAAAGCTAGAGGTGATCAAGATAAAGTGCTTGAGATGAGTGGTGGGATGCACACTGAGGAACAGAAAGAAATGAGGACATCAGAGCAGAAACCCAAGTATCTCCAATTGCAGAGAAGGTCAAAAGAGAACAGATTATGGTGGCACATATGCAGGAAAGCAGAAGACAACATGGTTAAAATTTGGGACAAACAGAAAGGCAAGAGGAAATGAGGATATCCAGTAAAGAGATGGCTGGATTGTGTGAGAGAAAATCTGCAACAAACAGGCATGACTGTTGAAGAAAGTAGGATAGTGGCATTGAATCAAAGATGGCGACAGTTGGTGCAACTTCCCATCCACATGTAGAAAAAAGGGTCACAGCTGACTTCTACAGTAACCCCATAGACAGCCACCACAATCATCACAGATTACAAGGCAAAGTGGACAAACAGAAGTCAGTTGCCAAGTCTTTAATCAATATTACACATGGACACACTCAGACCTACAGAAAATTTTGAGTCACTGATCCACCTACTGCATAGAGCACCCAGAGAAAACCCACAAGAACAGAGGGAGGACATACAGACTCCAAACAGAAGGCTCCCCATCTGAGAACTGAACTGGAGAACCTCTTGCTGTGAGGCTGCATTGCTACCCGTTGCACCAGTGTGTCGTCCTACCTTCTTTATAAAAAAAATTTCCTCTAGAAGAGATATCTTGGGAACTCCTATGCCTGATTCTTTTCTGGAAGATGGCTTTTCTAAAATTGTACCACTGAGTTGCAATTCAATGCCTTAAGAAATGTAAACTTAACACTATGCCACAATTTAGAAAAGAGTTTAAAATGGAGAATAAAAATATTGTAAAAGCTGATACTTCACTGGTTCAGGGTAAGTTTCCTACCATCGTCTTTTAGATATGTACTTGAATTTACTGACCTGTATGAAGTTTGTGGAAGTTGTCATATGTATATAATGTAAAGAGTGTTCACACTGTAACATGTTACTGTTGTTGCTATATTTGTGTTTTTTGATTATTATTGAAATAGTCATCAATAATGGCTATATTTTTATTTTTTTGTATGTTTTAGTTTATTTTTTTCTGCATTGAATGTTTGCCCATATTCTTATCCACACGGCTTAGGTAATTACTGAAAATGGTCCAATGGTCCATGGCTTATCTGGTTAATTATTCTTCTTTCGGCTTTTCTCAGTTAGGGGTTGCCACAGTGGATCATCTGTCCATTCATGATTGGCAGTGGAGTTTTACGGTGTCGACTTGCCAGCCCAGCATCCAACCTTCCACAGAAGGCACACATTCACACCTAGGGCCAATTTAGAGTGTCCAATCCACCTACTGCATGTCTTTGGGATGTGGGAGGAAACCCACACGACCACAGGGAGGACATGCAGACTCCACACAGAAGACACCCCAGCTGAGAATCAAACAAGAGAACCTCTTGCTGTGAGGCGACAATGCTAACCACTGCACCAATGTGGCCACCCACTTATCTGGTTAATTAATGTCAAATAAACAAACAAATGAATAAGGAAACAACCAACTGAGCAAACAAATACAAATTTGACTGGCAGTGTGCACTGAAAAGCTGATACCAGCTTCACAGCTATCTGTTAAGTGAAGGCTTTGGCTTGTTTACATCAAAACCATAGATATTTCATTTTATTTTAACACCATAAACATAATCTATCTCATCCGCGGTGGTGCAGTGGTAGCGTTGTTGCCTCACAGCAATAGGTTCTCCCGTTCGATTTTCGGCTGGAGTGCTGGGAGTGCCTTCTGTGTTGAGTCTGCATGTCCTCCCCATGGTTGGGTGGGAGTTTGAAAGACATGCATAAATAGGCGTGCCTTCGTTGAAAGTTGGACGTTGAGCTGGCACCTCGGCGTTCATGAAAATCTACTGTCAGTCCTTAGAGGACCGGAGTTCCGCTGTGTCGACCCCTAACCGGGAAAAGCCAAAAAACAAACAACAACAACATATTAGGAAACATAATTGTTACCTCCTTTTTTCCCCTCATTTTAGCAGCCAGTTAATTTACTTTTGTGAGCAAGCTGCTCAACTTTGGAAATGCTTTGTGAATAGATCTAAATAAAGCTGCTTTCTGAACAGACATAAATAAAGCAAATATATTTATAAACACTGTTGCAGACATAACTTAATTATGTGAGGATATACATAGATATATTTAGCAACATTCCAACTGTGTCATCTTAAACAGCTGTATGTCATCAACAGTCTTCTCTTCATGTTTCTTTATGTGATTGAAGTTCCTCATATGTTTCTTGTTTACCCTTATATTAAGCATCTTTTTATCCAAAACAGATAAAAAGAAACGGTGTCTTGTAGAATCTTGTTTTCAGTTTGTGTTGCTCTGTTGTATGGAAATGTATGTAAGTAAATTAAAGGATTAAGTATACAATGATGACTTTATTCAAAAAAAAAGTGGAGCAGGTGAATGCCATGCTGGCCAACTGACAGAAAACACTGGAACTCAGCTAGGATGTACTCTTAACTTTATCCACAAGCTTTACATTACATGTACCGAAGCTTAGGAACAAGCTTGAGCCATTAATGTAGAGTTAATGTTATTGATTTTAGAAGCAATAGTTTAATACCCACCTCTGCCAGTGAAGGGAATGGAGTACTTCATTTTTTTTCTCAAATGGATAATAAAAAAGTGTCAGTGTGAAAAAAATCTCAAGATGCAGCTCAAATGTTTACTATGCAATATATAATCAAGAGGCAGACATACTGTGTGATTGTGTGTGTGTGTGTGTGTGTGTGTGTGTGTGTGTGTGTGTGTGTGTGTGTGTGTGTGTGCATGTGTGTGCGCGTGTGTGCGTGTGTGATTTTGTGTGTGTGTGTGTGTGTGTGTGTGTGTGTGTGTGTGTGTGTGTGTGTGTGTGTGTGTGTGTGTGTGTGTGTATGTATGTGTGTGTATTTGTCTATATATCTGAAGACTTAGATGGCAGGGTTTCTTACCTCCTATAAAACAAAACGTGTGTATATTAGTTCTACACTTTTTCATATCATTGATCACTTCAAATGGAATATCAAATGTGCATTTCTTCACCTAAAAATGTGCACTGGTGTACAAAATGTTCATAGGTTCATAGGTTCATAGGTTGGTATTAGGCTATAGGCCCTAGGGCCTATACAAGCCTAGCCATAACAATTCCCTGGCTATTTCTTCCCACACTATTTACTTCCCTGGACCCCTGTCTAGCAGGGCGACTGATGTGATTCCTGGGCTGAATTTCCTTTCTCCCATCCAATCATCAAGGTTCCTTTTAAAGATGGCCAAAGAGGTGCTCTGCTTGACATGTATGGGCAGTCTATTCCAGAGTCTGTGGAGTCTCTGGGTCAGGAACCTATCCCTCCAGCATGTTTTGGTTATTGTGATGACAAGGTTTCAATCCCTGGAGTGTGTAGCTCTGAGGGATTGGGATTTCTTTAAGTGTAGCATTTCCAGCAGCTCTGGGTTTGACATGGCCTTGGATGTTAAACAGAGATCACCCCGGAGTAGACGATATGCGACAGAGTATAGCTGGAGTTTTTTAAGCTGGTCAGCATTGGGCATCTGCTTTAGGCCTGTGATTCTTTTAGTGAGGTATTTCTGTGGCCTTTCCAGTTATTGTAGATGTCTTGAGAGGTACATACCAAATGGGGCATTGTATTCTATAATGGGTCTAATGAGGGATGAGTACAGTGGGACAATGACCTCCTTTTTTATGGATGAAAAGCCCTTAATGATGAGGTATGCTACATAGAAGGATTTCCTAACTGTTGTGGTGATGTGGTTATTGAAGGTGAGACCACTGTCCACCTGTGTCCCTAAGTCTCTTATCACACTTTTGGTGTTTAGTGTACTGCCACCTATGTGGTAATTCACAGGTACATGTTTTTTCACAAAGGGGATAACTATACATTTCTTGGCATTGAGCTTGAGTCCATGGCTCTAGCACCAAGCATTTGTTTCTGTAAGGCCCTTTTGTAGAGTATCGGCATCATTTGGGGATTCAATAATGGATCCCAGTTTGCAGTCATCTGCGAACTTTTTTAGCCAGAGTCCCTTAGTATTGGCCTGTACTTCAGAGAAGTAGATGCCAAACAAGGGAGGTCCCAGGACTGAACCCTGAGGTACTCCCCTTGTCACTTGTCTGAAACTGGATTTGAAGTCAGCCACTTTTACAGTGTGGGTTCTGTCAGTAAACCAGTTGGCAACCCATCGAGTGACTTGGGATTAATGCCCAGCTTAGTAAATGTATCTATGATTGGTATTTGTACATTTTGTATGATGTGAAAGTCATACAATGATGCTACTGATAACATTATATCACACACACACACACACACACACACACACACACACACGCACACGCACACGCACACACACACACGCACACACGCACACACACACACACACACACACACACACACACACACACACACACACACACACACACACACACACATACACACACTCACATCTGTCGATGGTAAATGTAGAGGCAGGCTAATAGTTACTGTTAAGCCAGCACATGCAAACATGGGAAGGCCTCTGCATATATGCTTTTCTGACAAGTTATCAAAACTTGCTGCAGTGGACTCCTGTTTCATTGAAAAAAATATATCCTACTCTGAGTTAGCACATCCACAACAAAGCAATACCACTCAAATGTCCAGATTTTTCCAGGATATCCAGATATTTATGGCATGTTTTTGGATTGTTCCTCATAAAATTTGTAGTTTTCTGTAAAATCATTGATGATTGAAGTCACTAAATAATGATATACATTTCAGTTTCAGACTTCATAGCCTTTAAGAAAATCCATGCTGTGATGTCCCCACTCTGGGCCAGTAATCAAGGAATGTAAATCCTCACCACTGACACTGGAGAGGGACTCTCACTTAGAACAAAAATGGATACACCCAATGTTTCCAGATGCAGATCTCAGCATCTAGCACAATTTCCCTTAAGAGCACACAGGGAAAACAGTCAGTCTGGGGGCTGGGTCCTCTCTCTCCATATCCCCAGTAAGACTCCCCACTGGCATAGGTGCAGGGTTGAGTCCTCAGACATGTCCAAGCCAAGTCCTCCAGCACCCTCTCTGTTGAACCAGTGCTTCCTGTTCCTGCTCCAAGCAGTTGACACACTGTTGAGATTTGATTTTCACACACACACACACACACACACACACACACACACACACACACACACACACACACACACACACACCTGGGAAAGGCTGGCACTGATTTACTAGATATGTCCCCTTTAGCCCAGACTATTAGGTAGTTACACCACCACCAGGTACTCCAAAGCCAGCCACTCTAAGGCTCTTGCAAATGTACCCAATTATACTGAGTGAAATTAATATTAATATAAATGGTAGTGCTTGCCCATTGCAGTAAGGCTTTCAGGAGTGGCCAGATATGTCACCAAATATATATCTAAGTACTGTCAGAGATTAAAGTATTCTCCAAAGGTCCAGCCACAAAGAAAAGTTTAAATATATTTAATAATAAATAAGAAAATAGCATGAAAATAGTAAATATCTATTTATAATAAATACCAGAGTTTCAGCCACAGGAAATAATAAAAATAACATGTGGACAGGTTCACACAGTTACAGGAAAAACAATAATTAACTAATCCCACTATATTTTCCTGAGTGGCCTAAAAAATTATTATTCATTGTTACTTACTAGAGCAAGGAAAGATGAAGTAGGTGAGAAATCCTTCTTTGAGTGCAATGACACTTCATTCTCACCTACTATTGGAATATCATTTTTAGTAATGGATTACAGAATGACATCACATACATCTGGTCATTTGCCTTCTGGCTCCCATGCCACCCCCCCCCCCTTGGCTAGAAGCTGTCAGGATTTAGCACATATGTGTCAATAATACACAGACACACAGAGCCTTGCTAAGATCTGATGCAGCTCCTGGAAGTCATAAAACAATTTCAAACCTCTACCCTTCCAGAGTAGCAATTGGTTCATCCCAATGACAATGCAGGAAGCTTCCTAGTACAGACATTTTGTCTCTGGCTGCATTGAGAACTGTAAGATATAGGGCCGGATTCAGCAATCCTCCGTGTAAGACTAAATAAGTCTTACACGGAAGCTGCAGTTGAACGGTATGACATTAGCATGCCATGCATATTCATGAGGGCATGCTGAATCATACCCTAGTCTAACACGGTCCATGTAGAAAAGTAGGGGGAGTGTCTGATTGCCGAGTACTGCAAAGGGACACGCCCCCAGAAGAGTCAGAGTCTTGATAGTAAACACCCACGAGCGAGTCCACCGAAATGTCAAGGAACACAACACCACACATCCCCACAGACTAAACCCTACTGAAAATGTATAAAATGTAAAAATAACAGTTTCATTTTTTTTATAATTTCCAATATGTTTTCCCGCATTTGCGCTTGTTTGCACGGGTATGCCCTTCGCTCAGCCAGTTAGCAGACATTGAAAAGCATATAAGATCTACATATGCGAATTAAGCCAAGTAGCAATAGTGTAGCGGTAGAGACGTCGGCCAAAGAGGAGGTAGTCACGGTTTGAGCCCCCACAACATCATTCTCCATTTTTTATTTAAATAAGTATGAAACAATTCCCCAACATATATAACTATTATTTAAGTAAAATGTAATGAAATGGCCCATGTATATGTGAACAAAACCGATATAATATATAAAAAAAGGAACATAATTGCCCATAGCTGAGCAGCACTTTAACAAGCTTAATATGAGTGCCCCTAGCTCAGCAGTGCTTCGCCCAGCTTAATATGACTGCTTATAGCTAAATAACGTGTTACCCAGCGTAAGCCGTTTGCGCGAAGCTGCGCAGCGTGCCAACCAGTTTACCATCGAGCAACGTTGAGCAACCTGTAGCAAAGTCGCCTTTACACAGACACACCTCCTAGCCTGTCTAGACAGTAGTAAAATAAAAAAGCAATGACAAGGGTCGAACCCGGGATACTGTGCACCATAGTCAAAGTACTGAACCACTAAGCCATGACAGTTGTACTTAGAAATACAGTATTACCATACATATAGGAATGAATGAAAATATAACTATGACAAAGCAGGTTTGCTGTAAGCTGATAAATATCCAAAATGGCCAATCACAAATAAGTGTGGCAAAACCGGCATATATAAGCCCCATAGGTGGGAATACACACCATAACTGATTGTGGTACCCATTTGCAGTCAGGATGGCAGGTGCAGGAGAGGAAAATCGCTTCAGAGCACAAAGGAGAGGCATTGAGGAGTCAAAATATATGGTTTGACTCCTAGTCCATCATCATGAAGGCCAAGTCATGCAGGGCCAGGTTCAATAGGGAGCATACAAGGCAGAGGTGTGGAATTGGTTGGCACATGATCTCACTAGTGCCACAGGCATTCCGAGGACTGGTGAACAGGTCCATCACCACCATGTGGACCTGAAGCGACGAAAGGAGGACCAACTGAACCGATAGATCCAGGAGGCCCGTCAAATGCCCAATGCCCCACTACTGAGTAAGTATCCATGTAATTAAGTATATAAGAAATGCTATCCTAACCTATAGTATGGATAGGTATGTAACAATATTCCTTCATTTATATTACAGCTGCAGGTGTTTGTTCCGCAAATCGGCAAGCCTATGCTGATAGGCTGGCAAGGTTGCACCACCAGGCAGGTTAGTAATTATTCTGCTGGTATTGTTATAGAATATAAGTGAGACAGCCTGTAAAAGAGTTCAGTGTTGTAACCCAGTAATAAAGGTAAAATAAGCCTAGAAGAAAGATTCTGCTAGTATTGTAAGATTAGATAAGTGATGCAGCCTGAAAAAGAGTATTGCAATCCATTAATAAAGATTAAACAAGTCTCAAATAGAGTTTCCACCTGTATTGTAATATCAGATAACTGCTTCAGCCTGAAAATGAGTGTTGTAATCAATCAACAAAGGACAGACAAGTGTTGAATACATCCTTGTAAATTCTGCCATATGAAATAAGTGAGTCAGCTGGAAAGGATTGTTGTTACCTAGTAATAAATGTTAATAAAGCCTAGAATTAAGTACCATCCTGAAATGTAAATATAAGATAAGTGAGAGAGTGTGAGAAAGAGTTTGAAGCTACCAAGAAAGCTGTAATAAGTCTGGAATAAAGTTATACTGCATTCACTACATAATGAAATGAATGAGACAGCCACAACCAAAGAGTGAAATGTCTTTAATAAAGTACAGAACCTGGACAGTGTCCGTACCACAATTTGGATATGTTGCTGTACCCTTGCATTATGGAGATAGTATGGTTGTATGAAATGCTGAACATCCACAGTTGTCTAGACCCATATAAATCAAATGTAGCAGTATGCTTTACCTGAACACAGCCAGATATGAACATATATGAATACAAATGGAATGTATATTAATGTAGCAGTAACATCCCCATCACCAACATTCCTAAGGTCACATACAGGAAACTGTACTAATACATGTAGGGGATATATATCTGCATCTTCTAGGAATGTACAGTACATGTATAGGTAGTTTAAGTTGTTAATGTAATATTTCTCCACCCTACCCTATTTTCACAAATTATGCCATTCCACACCAAACAGGGTATGTGTATTCACAATTAATTCCCATGGACATTTGTCCTGTTGGTTTATACATATCTGTATGTACGTTGATGCATGTGCCCTGTTCACATATCCAAACCTGATGGCCTGTTGCCACCAATCAACCCTGCATGCTGTTGGAATGTCCACTGTTGTTCTAAATATGCTTGTGTTATGCTTGCTGCTCAATGTTCGGAATTCATGTGTATTTGGTTAATGGGAATACTAATGCATGCTGTTACATCTAATTTTGAATGGTGTTGTTTGTTACTAACCCAAAATGCCATAAAATACTGCTAAACATAGGACAACAGGGATGGCGGGTTCCAGCGGACCCACCTCTCCCACCTCAGCTGGCGAGTGCACCTGGCACCAGTGCCCAGGCCGATACCTCCTCCTACGGTGGCCCTGTGCCACCTTCGGGTGGAAGCGCTGCAGGGGATGGGGCTCGTCCCCCCTCTGCAAGCGTGGCCGGAGGAGAGCCTCCACTCACCCTCCAAAGGGTCTGGTCTGTGGTGCATAGTGAGATCAGGCATTCTGTGACTGATCCCCTATGCCAGCTTGAGGCGAGAGTGGCGCAACTCACAGGTGTGCCTACCCATCCTAACCAGCCCCCAGCACAGCCCCGGCCTGGGGCACACTGGTAACTGCCCATGGGTGGGGATCTTAGTTCCACTGTTGCCATCTGTGTGCTCATGGGCTTGCGATATCCAAACATCCATCCCCATCAATTGTGTTTACCCCCCACATGTGTCATACTCTGCCCCTGTATGCGTCTTGTTTGTCTTGTCTGTTAACCTCCCCAACCTACCTCCCCAAATATACCTACTTCCTGTACCTCACATTCCACTCTCACCTAAAAAAAAAAAAAGAAAAGGGCACTCTGTTCCCACAAAAAAATTACGCCCCATACATAGCTGCCCATTTCACACACATGTCTGCTGGACATGTAAACTGATAATTACAATTGGCTGTACAACATATTTTGTTGTCCTCACCCCGCTCTCAGGGGTGGAAGGTGTCAAATCTCACTCTTAATTTCTAACATATGCGCAGCTGTTGCTGGTAAAGAACTGGACAGTTATGGGCCTTCCCTACATCCTTCCTGCACATCCCGAGCTTGTTTTCCTACTGTCCTACCCTCTTTGTGCCCCCTTTTTCACCACTTTCCTATTTCCCCATTTTCTTTTCTTTAAAAGAAATTAGCACGGGTGTTAATGGGAGTAAGCACTTTTAAGCAGTATTCAGCGGGTGTGTGCTTGTGTGCGCTTAGCTAAGCGTAGATAAGCGTAGATAAGTGTCGCGCAAACTCGCGCAAACCCGCTTACAACTGCTTAAAAGTGCCTTAGTCACTCTGTATGACAAGGGCTGTATTCTGCTCATCAGAAAAATAAAATACCCCTGTCAGTCTTGAACCCTGGAAACACTAGACTGCATGAATTACCACTGAGCCACAGCAGATATACAAGAACTTGGTGCTGAAAGAAATATAACATGAAATACAATGAGTGAATGTAAAGGGAAAATAGGAAGACCATTACACAAAGCCTGTTCTGTGTATCTTTACTGGCAATTCTTGTGGAATTGCATTACATGAGTGTGATAAGAGTAACAACCATGCTAGTAGGTAATAATGTTACAGTAGCACCTTACAAACCCCACACAGTATCAGAGCAGGATAAACACTGCCATATTTGCATAGGTAAGAGGCCAGACCTCCCAACTGTGACTGATTTACATTGATGTCCCTGATTTGCAAACAAATTGTAGCTGTGCCCCACTGACTCCCTGTGAAATGTACTAACAGTAGGCAGAAAGGTGGGGAATCCCACGTAATGGTAACTGTCAATAAGTTAGAGTAGACACTGCTTGCATGTCAGAAATGGTGTAGTAATAAATATGCTCAAAATACCCCACAGTCTCAACTGCAGAATATCTGAAATATATCACGGGTGTATCCCACTGATATGTACCTTTCACTGAGGCTGGTCAAATATATATCTGAGAGTATCTGACGCCTGGAAGTGTTAGAAACACACAGGCATATCAGCCTGTCTGCTGTTACACACTCTGTGAATAGCTGTAGAATTACTTCCACAAGCATGCCCTTATGTAGGAGTACAACACAGAAATATCAAAGGATGTAGCCATGTACTGCTAGCAACCACCTGTGACAATGTCATTGTGCAGGTGCTGAAAAGACTGGTGTGGTGCACAGTCAACGAATACTAGGCTAACCTCCGTCTACCAGCTGGATATGTCCACAGGTGGGAGGTACACAGACAGATTATTATCCATAATAATACACAGTACTGACATATGTCCACTTGTCGTGAGCAGACTGTGCTAATGTCAACACAAACAAAACACAAACTGTTCAGAAGTCAGTAACATACTAATGACAGTATAGCAGTTCACAAACACTGCATGTGCCTGATATTCATAATTGTTAGTACAATATACTTAGTTGTCCTCACCCCTCTCACAGGGGTGGAAGGTTTCAAATGTCACACCAAATTTCAAACATATGTACAGCTATTGCAGTTAAAGAAATGTGCAGCTATGGACATTCCCTACACCCAGCCTGCACATCCCTAGCTGGTGTCCCTACTGACTTTCTGCTTCCCGCTTACAACTGTTTAAAAGAGCCTTATTCACTCTGTATGACAAGGCCCTAGTACTGCTCAACAGCAAAATAAAATACCTTTGTAAGTGTCAAACCACAGACCTTGGACTCACCAGACTGCATGAAGTACCACCAAGCCACAGCAGACATATAAGAACTTAGTGCTGAAAGAAATATATCATGCATTACAAGGAGTGAATGTAAATGGAAAATAGGAAAACCATAGCAACACATTCCAGTAAAGAGAAATATTAGGCATACAAGGAGTGAATGTAAAGGGAATATAGAAAAGCCATAGCAACACATTGCAAGAACTACTGTTGTATGCCAGATCCCACAGGAAAGTACATACTCCCATGTAAACAATGTCAGCATTAGCAGGTGTGAGTTAACATACACAATGAAAAGAATGAACTGGAAGAAGCAACAGTCAGGTTTCAGTACAACATGCATTTCAGTGGCTACAACACAGCCTCAGATATGAGAGATATACCAACCTTCTGAATGACACAACAGTGTCCACAGCAAACCAGCATGGTCCCCAACTTGCAAAACTGAAAGGCCTATGCCTACCTAACCTATCATTTTATAGCAGTGTCCTGAAATCACAGTGAGAACTGCAATTACCACACAGCAGGCTGTATGCAATTACTAAATGCTGGCCACCAACTGGTGCAGAGGCCATCACATGCACATGTGCAGATACCTACAAAAGCAGCCTTCACTGCCAGTCCACACATGCAATAATATCATTGCAGCAACTGGAGGGAGAGAGAGAGACAGAGACAGAGACAAAAAAAAAAAAAAATAAAGCAAGCAAGCCAAAAGAAAAAAGCTGTCAGAGACACCAATCCACAAAATACAGAAATACAACACATCAACAGGTACAACTGACAGAGGCGAGAAATACAAAGGAAATTGAAAACAGCATGCAGTGCAGGTATATGTCATGTGGTGGTGAACTTCTGTGTAACTGAGCCAGTGAGGCCTGCTACAGCTATACGGCCTGAGGACAGCATAATGCATTCTGCACAACACTGTGCAATATCATTACAGAATGGTATGTCTCACAACTGTTTCAGAAGTGATATTCCCACCATGAAAGGTGGGCAGTCTATATGCCTAGATGTGCATGTATATGTACAGCAATGGATGTTTAGAAGTATGTGTGTGTGTGTGTGTGTGTGTGTGTGTGTATATATATATATATATATATATATATATATATATATATATATATATATATATATATATATATATATATATATATATATATATATATATATATATATATATATATATATATATATATACATAGATAGAGAGGTATGTATCGATAGATAGATAGATAGAATATGTATATACATATAGATATAATAGATACATACATATATAGATATATATGTAGATACATACATGTATACAGAGAGATATAAATGTCTATAGATATGTATGTATATATATATATATATATATATATATATATATATATATATATATATATATATATATATATCATATAGCGTGTGTATATATATATATATATATATATATATATATATATATATATATATATATATATATATAGATATATACATATATGTAGATATGTATATATATTTACATATACATAGACATATATATATATATATGGATATGTATATATTGATATATATATATTTATATGTATATATATATATATATATATATATATATATATATATATAAAACTAAGAAATGAACTTCGTGACTTCTTCTCTTCGTTCATTATTTTTTGAGTGCGGTTAATTTTTTATATATATATATATATATATAGATATATATATAGAGTGAGAGAGGGGGACATGGGGGCAGATGTATTGAAACAGGTGCCTGGTGACCAAGGCATGGACTGAACACCAGTGTTGATACTGCAGTATCATACCCCATTCCAAAACATGTTACCCACTAACTACCACATAGGTGGTTGCCTGCCTACCACTGGAGGTGTCAGAAGGGAACATGGGACACAGGTGTACAATAGCCTCCCCTTTTATATCCACAATAGCACACTAGTCTTGTAATCCCTGTACATGGTACGTGTCATCACAAAAGGTGTGTCAGCTAGGGAAATGTAAGTCAGTGTACCCCTCTACACCTCACAATGTCCGATGCAGTATGTACCTCCCATGAGAACTACAGCAAGTGGAAAGGCCACAGACATACCTAACAAAGACTGATAATGCCCTCAAACACATTCTCTATGCAGACTGACTCACAGAACCACAGCTAGAGTGCCTTGCATACTTTCTACACAGAGGTTACCACTGCTGGACATACAGAGTTATGTCACACCCATACCAGTCTGCCAACCACCATGGCAACACCTCACAATTCGTCCAGCCTACATGACCTAGGGCCCTAATCCTTGTCACCGCACTAAACAGCACATGCTGGAGGTACAGGTTCCTATACACAAATATGCCATACCCTGGACAAAACCACCCAGCATTAACAAACAATGCTCCTTATTAGTAGATGTCATACATACCCCTGATGAATAGTTTCATAGTTTCATAGTTTCATAGTATAGTACTAGGCTATCTGCCCTGGGGCATTTGTAAGCCTAGCCATAGTGATGTGGCTTTTGCCACCCCATGAAATGGTACAAAAATGTACAGAATAAATCTAGAATACTGTGCCTCTGTCTAGTAGTGACACAATGAAGGTCCCCTTATATAATAGAATTAGTTTACTGTGCCCCTGTCTAGCAGTGACACAGATGTGACCCTGGGGGTAACTTACGATCTCCCATCCACTCATCAAGATTTCTCTTGAAGAGAGTCAGTGAGGGGCTCTGCCTAATACAAACTGGGATCCTGTTCCAAAGCATGGGAAGCCTCTGGGTTATGAATCTATCCCTCCAACATGTCCTATTCATACTTTTGCCGAGGTTTAAGTCTTTAGCTCTCGTGGTCCTGATGGATTTGGATTTTTTGAGGTGGAGCATGTCCATCAGATCCTGATTGGACATGGCCTTGTACGTCAGGCAGAGATCACCTCTGAGCAGGCGGTATGCTACTGAATAGAGCTGAAGTTTATTTAGTCTGGCAGAATAAGACATATGTTGGAGACCCTTGATCCTTTTGGTGAGGTACTTCTGTGGTCTCTCCAGCTGTTGCAAATGCTGGGTGAGGTACATACCAAATGGGGCATTGTACTCAATCATGGGTCTGATGAGGGAGGAATATAGGGGTACAATGACATCCTTGGATCTGGATGTGAATCCTGTCATGATGAGGTGTGCAAGGTAGAATGTTTTTCTAACCACTTTGGCAATGTGGGTGTCAAATGAGAGGTCGCTGTCTACTTGGGTCCCTAGGTCTCCGATTACTTTTTCTGTACTCAGTGGGTTGCTGTCTATGTGATCATTTGTGGGTACTTTGTTTTTTCCAAAAGGGATGACTATACATTTTTTGGCATTTAGTTTAAGGCCGTGACTACGGCACCAGTTGCCCGTTTCAGTGAGGCCTTTTTGTAGGATGTGTGTGTCTGCTGGTGTATCGACTATGGCGCCTAGTTTGCAGTCATCTGCGAACTTTGTCAGCCACAGCCCTCCCATGTTTGCTTTAACATCTGAGAAATAAATGCCGAACAAGAGGGTCCCAGGACAGATCCCTGTGGGACACCACTTGTGACTGGCTTTGAGTCTGACATTGCTCCAGCGATTTTAACTTTATGGGTTCTGTCCTTTAGCTAGTTTGCAACCCATCTAGTGACATAAGGGTTTACTTTTAAGCTGTTTAGCTTATCTATGATGTCTGAGTGGGGTATTGTGTCGAAGGCCTTAGCCAAGTCCAGGTATGCTGTATGGACTGCTTTGCCCTCATCAATGGCTCTAGTGACTGTTTTGAAAAAGTCAACCAGGTTTAAAAGGCAGGATCTGCCATTTACAAAGCCGAACTGGGTGGGGTCAAGTGTCTGTAGGTCCCCTATGTCTCTGTTTATGAGTTCCATAATGATTCTTTCCATAGCTTTGCAGACCAGGCTAGTTAAGCTTATGGGCGGTAGTTTCAGGGTCTGTAGAGGCACCCCCTTGTGGAGTGGGACCACTGTTGCTGTACGCCAGTGTTCAGGTACATATCCCAAGTAAGGCTAAGGTTAAATAGCATTTTTATGTGCGGGTTTAGCTCCTCTTGGAGTTCACGTAACACGCACCGGATACCGTCAGGACCCATTGATGCTGTGTTTTTGCTTTGTTTAGGGCGGTTCTCACTTGGACATCTGAGATGACAGGGAGATTACATTCAGCTGGGATAAGTATTTCTTCTTTTGGGGGTGAAGGAGGGGAGAAATTTGCACTGAACCTGTCAGCCAGAATGTTAGCAATATCTGTGGGTTCAGTGTATTTTTTGTTGTTGTGAACCAACTCTGAGCATATCTGAGGGTTTTCGCCCAGGTTTCTAACATAGCTGAAGAAGGCTTTGTGGTTATCTTTAGTGTCCTTAGCGATTTTTCTCTCAAAGTTTGCCTTGGATGTTTTTTGAGAGAATGTAGTTTTCTGGTAATGTTATGGAGATAGGTAATATGCCCTGAGAGTCACTTCTGTGTAACCGTTTGACAGGAGCAAGTAAAAATCACATTACATGTGTCCCATAGGGCAGGGTAGCATATGGTTAAGCTGCCCTAGGCCCAGGGCCAACAGCATAGTACCTACCTATGACACAATGCACACACACATGTACTCAGTGCAATACCAGCCATGTGAGGTTGAATAAGTGTGACACTCACTGTGTGCAAGGTCTGTAAAGGTGTGATAGCTTAGCGTGAGTTTGTGTCTGCCATGGTAGTTTGTGTCCTAGGTGTGAGGCCAGAGAAAGATGTGTCAGTTATCGGGATGCAAACATAGTAGATTGGCATATGTTGTGCCGTAGTTCCCTGTGTATGACTGCGGTGTCCCATTGTAGGCAGAAGCAATACATGTATGCTCAGTAAGTGGTACTGCTGTGGAATCCAGCTCACATATGAACCGTTGTACTACCTGAAGTTGTAGGCCTAAACACTACAGTATGGTGTATGTTCACATTCCCTGATAACACTGTCTGGTGTGTTTCCTGTAGTCTGCACAGATTACATACCTCATGCATAGGTATTTGTAAGTAGAGGTACACAGTACTATAAGGTACACAGTTAATGCTCATCTGTGTCGTCATACATTTGTGTGTTGTATGTATGTGTAATGTGTGTGTAATGATGCCTGTACCATGGCTGCAATCACATGTGTGTTACAGGGTATGTGTGTGTACCTGGCAGCATGTATACTCTGTGACAGCAGTATGCTGGCTATATTAACAACTGTGCACATATGTCAGGTAGGGGTATGGCATCAAAGACTAGGGTGGATTACCATTGAAACTGTAAACGTGCATTGCATTCATTGCATGGGATGACTATATTCTTCATCCATTAGCTTGATACATACCCCCAGTGTGAGGTTGTGCATTGTATCCCAAACAATGTGCCGAGTGCTGGTGTATACTAGTTTGTTGTATGGAGTGTGGCAGGCACTGGCAGACAGTTGTGGGTTGAGCACTGATATGTGGTATTGAACATGTGTATCCCCTGATAGACAGACAGATGCTATATATGGCAGTTAAGTGATATCAGTACATTAGAATATTAAGTGTGCCACATGACTTGCTCACATATTTTTCTTTTCCTTCCAGGGCGATGGTGCATCAGCGTAACCCACCTTATACAGCAGCAGAGGAACAGGAGATCCACCAGAGCCTGGTGCAGAATTTCTCTGTGCTGCTTTCCAGGACCAGCCAGAACCAGCATGAGAGGGCTGCACTGTGGCAAGATCTTGTCCGTCAGGTAAATGACATAAGCATGCATAACTGGACATATGAGCAGGTACGTCAGCACTGCAGTGATTTAATTAGACATGTCCGGCAGCATGCATCTGATATCCACAGACAACAGCTTGCCACAGGTGGTGGGGTACTTATCCACCCCCCCTCACCAGTGTGGAGGAGCTCCTCCTAAGTGTCGTGGCTCCAGGCCAACAACAGCAACATCCAGAAACATGTGTCATCATGGAGGCTGGAGCCACCCAGCATGTTGAAATGGGGTGTGCAGGTAACATGTCATATCTGTAGTTGACTGTTCTCTGTACTGGTAGTTTATGCGTGTGTGAGATGTGTACTGTGTGTGTAACTGTTAACCTGCCTATTCTTGTGCAAGACCGATATTCTGCGTATAATCTGTACACCTGTAAAAGCCAACTGTTGTACTACTGTACTTTATCATACTCACAGTATCAATGGCACAGTTGTGGCCACTGGCAATCACTGTCATGTTTTTGCAGGTCCGTCTGGAGTGACAGCAAGGCAGCCAATCCATGCTGGTGAGTGTGTAATAACAATACTATTGTTAATGATATGTGCATGTCATATGGAGGTGTAGTCTGTGCACATGTAACACACCTACACATAATGCATGCTGTGCATGTTTGCTGTGAGACTATGCATATCCCGTTATTCTCAGTAGCTGCCTCACTCACATGCAATACACAGAGCCTCACACACATGTGGCAACACATTACCGGACATTGGATAGGCATACCTGATACACATGTACACAACACACACATGTTTGGCATAGACACTACACCTTAGCCTGCTACACATGTCCACTTATCATCTATGCAGCACACATCATATACCTGATGGGTAGAGGCCTATCATGTCTTTGTGCAACAGTCTTGAACAAATAATACATTCATCTTAGGCAATGCTCACTATTGGCCACCTTACACACCCATGTAACAAGTGGCTGTGTAATTGTGGATGTAGTCATGTTACTGCACTTCAGGTACAGCATGCTAGCTGTCTGTGTGGCACACATTATTATTGTTGACTGACCACAAGATGCATGTTGATCATGGCTCATGTTACTACACCACATCCAGTTCCACTGACCACAAATGTACACATAGCAGTTATTGTGTAGCACCATCATGTGTTGTGTGTGTGTGTGTGTGTGTGTGTGTGTGTGTGTGTGTGTGTGTGCAAATATATGCACCCACAGCTTGTAACATTTGCACAACATTGTTCTGTCCTTGTATACATTGTGTCCCAGGGTGGAGACAATCACTGAACAACTAAACACAAGCATCAAGTACACGTATACTGTTATTAATAAGGGCTGTCTACACTTGCACTGCATGTTCCTGTGCAACACATAATCTGCATGCTGACACATGTGCAGTGATGTTTTTCCTTGTGATACTGTCACCCACCCTCAAACAGTATTGTGTATGTGTTGGATTGCAGATGTGTATGTGTTTGTATCTGCTGGACTGAGGAGTGTGCCTGTGTGCCTGTGTGCCTGTGTGCTAACATCATGCACTCATTTGTAAACTGTGTTTCCTGTCTTCCTCTCACAGGTTCTGATGTTGCTCTGGTGGAGTGCAGCAGTGAACCTGAAGCCACTGCTGGGGATAGTGATAATGATGATACATGTGTAATGGCACAGGGAGGTGTGACAGGGTCTGTCGTTGGTCAGCCAATCGACACTACACAGCAGTCAACCCCATCAATGCGCAGAGTCATCCTGCCGATACATCCAGTGTCACCAATGTCCTTAGCTGAGGGACAGCATACAGTGGGCGTTGGCCAGGGTAGTGTGGTATCATTGGCAAATGCATCCCCTCACAGCAGCCATGGCCAGATTCCTGACATGGTACCACACAGGCAGATGTCCAGGGGTTCTCTTGGGAGCATCCATGGTCATACTGCCCCTGTCAGACGTGCCCACAGAGGTCTTTCAACCTCAGCTATGTTCCGGGCTGTAATGCAGGCACAGGCACGTATGGAACGGTACACCAGACAGGGTCTGAGGGAGCTTAGAGCACATCACACTGCTATGAATGACACTATGCGTGACGTTGCGGCTGCCATCCGTAATATCAGCGAGGTCATTGATAGACATTGGGGGGACACATTAGATCTCTTCCACAACTACATGTCCATGAGCCAGGACAGTGCAGGATGGTTGAGGCATTGACGTGGACGTATGCCAGCAACATCTTCAGCTGGCAGTCATCGCGGACGACAACAAACCCGCAGCCGCTCCCATAGTGCCAGTACCAGCCCCAGCAATGCTGGGTCTGTGCTGTCATTAGACCGTCCTAGAAGACCATGTGCACGTGGCTCTGGACAGTCCCAGCAGGGACATGTGTCCAGTCAACAACCCACTGCCTCTGATGACAGTACCCAGTCTGGCTTAGTACCTGACACTGTCCATAGCACCCCTGCCAGGCACAGGTACCATGTCCGTGGCCAGAGACAGTGATCTGTATGACCTGGCAGGTACCGTCTGTGGCTGTCCACAAACACCCATATATGGCAGCTACGTGGTGGAACTGTGTGCATGCATACACACACACACATAATGCTAACACCTAGGGCTAACACATACACACACTCATCGCGTCAACATTGCCCCATGTTGTACTGTTGTCCCTCACTAACACACACATAAATACATGTCGATTAGATGTGTCAATGGCAGACTCTGGCAAACCAAGTACACACCCTGTGCATATGATGGAACTGTGCCACCTCCTGCCATCTGTAACATTGATGCAGAAACAGGATAGCATGGTGCTGATGCACAGGGTGACTACATAGCACTGTAGTAATAGTATCATGTTGTTAACAGTACAGTGTAATGATATCATTGTGGATATATCCGAGCATGCATGATGCATTAACACTATGATTGTCATTGTAGTTTTGTATACACCAGTGTTAATCCCCAAAGTGTACTGTCTGCACATGTGCCACATGGCTGTTGTGTGTACCTGTGCCTGCATGTGTTGGGGAGTGGACAGCACATGTGTGCTGTTTGCAGCACAGAGTTGCAGGTGTACATTTGTGAACAAGGTGGAGTTGCATTCTCTGCATGTAGATGCTTAGTGCACACATGGGAAGAGTGACATGCACCATGTGACACAGTATTCATACACTGTAGTTTGTATTGGTGGGCACTTTGCGTTGTACTACACATATGTTTCACCTGGGGTCACATGTATGTATGACATGGTTTGACAGTATGCTGTGGGTGATACGGTTTCCAAATGTCAATGGTCTGCATTCTGGTGGTATACACAACCTACATAGCCTGACATTCTGTGGTCGTTACATGGTGTCTCCTCAACTGATACACAGATGTAGGAAACCCGGTGTCAGTGATATCCCTGCAGTACTACACTATACCAGTAGCCATTCTTACTGAGCCTCACACATCCCTGGGAACAATACTCTTTGGCATATAGCAGTCTCACGTACATGCCAACACACTACGGATATGTCCATCCATGACTGCAAATGCATACAGTGGCCTACAATGCATTCTACACATGACACACCTAACCACCACGAGGGTATCATACAGACAGATACGTGTTGTCCAAGCCATGCTGTATTGCTGTAATGCAACTGTAGCATTGTCATCAGCATGTACTTAACATAGTATTCCAACAGTACCATGTAGGTGGTAGCACCCATCATGTAGAACGGGTAATGGTGTGCACATGTGGACAAGTGTTATCTTGTCTACCCTGTGATATTCACATTTCCAAAGGTATTCTGCAGTCCCTCGGTGTATCACCTAAGCAAGAAGGTGTCTGTATGCATATCGGCAACAGTTGCCATACACCTACACTGGATGTCCATCACTCACAGTCTTTGCTGTGTTTTAACATGTCTGACATATACTCCAGACATGAACACTCACCCACATTAATCTATCAAAGCTTTCATGGGTGTGTGTCACATAGTTGGCCTCGGACACGGATCACTGCAGTAGCCTGCATTGTCACCAACATACATGTATGGCCTAAGGTCTGGGAAGCTGCGGCACATGCTGGCAAAGTTAACAACTGTATTCATATGAGGCAGGCTTCACACATAGGAACTATTAGCGGTCACAGGTACATATCTGTATGTGGCACACATATACCTGATGTGTGCATTGAAATTACTGTTATGATAATATGTCATACAATGATAAAAGCAAAACACACAACACATTGACAAACACACACATGGCATTTGTAGGGTTCAAACCCCTACCTAATGATGTTATGATACTTGAGAGAGACACACTAGCACAGCACGCTATTCGCATTACTGGATGCTTGTCCTTCTCCTGCTGTATTTATAGGGTGCTGACATCATCAGTCTTTCCAAAGAGGAATGTACATCTTTTAGTGTGTTATCCCAGTCTTCAAAAAGGCCATTCCTTTCAAAGTGCTGACATCATCAGTCTTTCCAAAGAGGAATGTACATCTTTTAGTGTGTTATCCCAGTCTTCAAAAAGGCCATTCCTTTCAAAGAGAATTGCATACACACACACCCCTTGCCCCTCACCCACACACAGTGTTTGCAGGATTCCATCCCCTACCTAACTATGTTATGATACTTGAGAGAGACGCATTAGCGAAGCGCGCTATTTGCATTACTGGATGACTTCCCTTCTCCTGCTGTATTTATAGGGTGCTGACATCATCAGTCTTTCCAAAGAGGAATGTACATCTTGTAGTGTGTTATCCCAGTCTTCAAAAAGGCCATTCCTATCAAAGAGAATTGCATACGTACACACCCCCCTACACACACACATACAGCCTTTGCAGAATTCAAACCCCTACTGAACTATGTGATGATATTTGAGAGAGACGCATTAGCACAGCGCGCTATTCGCATTACTGGATGATTTTTCTTCTCCTGCTCTATTTATAGGGTGCTGTCATCATCAGTCTTTCCAAAGAGGAATGTACATCTTGTAATGTGTTATCCCAGTCTTCAAAATGGCCATTCCTTTCAAAGAGAATTGCTTACATACACAGCCCCCTGCCCCCCCCCACAACGTTTGCAGGATTCAAACCCCTGCTTAACTATGTTATGATACTTGGGAGCGATGCATTAGCGCAGCACGCTATTCATCTTACTGGATGACTTCTCTTCCCCTGCTGTATTTATAGGGTGCTGACATCATCAGTCTTTCCAAAGAGGAATGTACATCTTTTACTATCCCTCAGTATGGGGGATAACAATATCTGTGCATTAACAGACGCCTAGTTCAGGGTCACATATGCACACTGGCACTGCCAGGTTATATTTTATACCATGCTTCGTGACCACAGGACTTGTAACACACAACACAACTAGGGGGTGTATCCATATACATCACAGATACACACATCTCTGGGTTGGTACCACTGCACTAAGCATGACAGGCCATACATATACAACTACCATTGTGCAAAACTGCCTTTTGGTTTGGTGTGTAGTTCAGACAACCCCCCCCCCCCATACCCAGGAACCGCACTCGGCTTTCCTGGGAACAGTGTAGGATATGAAGGTCTTCACACACACTCTTCTAGTGGTTGACTTCAGGTACAGGAATATTGACTGGGGATACTACTCAGGCCTCAACAACATCACCCTACAGCCACTACAATTTGTGAATCCATGTGCTGTGGCACAACCAGTCACCACAGCCACAAGGGGGAATACATATTGGACCTGATCATCACCAACATGGGAACTCTATGTTCCACACCAGAGGTAGACCCCTCATTGTTAAGATCAGACCATAAACAACTTTCCCTGGACATCCATATCCCGTCCCCACCCCCAGCCAAGGAAATCACTGTAAAGAATTTCTCAAAAGCAGACTTTTGCACTTGTGAAGACTGGGGTGGAATACTTCAAAGGCCCCGTGCTGGAGGATAATACAGCCCAATCTGCAGAATCCTTTACAAATGCATTCTATGAGCACCTGCAGGTATGCATTGCTCATGCTATCCCAAATAAAACCAAGACTCCTCCAAAACAGGAGACCTGTCTGGTTGACCCCGGCCATATATAAGCTGTACAACAGCAGGAGGAAGCTACTACATAACAGAGCAATATCCCACAGAGGGAGGACATCTCTGAACAGTATTGGCAAGACACTTCAATCCCCCATATAATCATCACTTGCAAGGTTTGACAGTGAACTTGACCAGACACTACAGATAATCACAAGGCCTTCTTTAGTTATGTCAGGAATATGTGTGGAAACCCCCAGATATGCTCTGAATTGTTGCATAACAGCACAAAATATGCCAAGCCTACGGACATAGCCAGCACCCTGGCAGACAGAGTCTGCACAAATGTCCCCCCCTTACCCCCCAAAGGTACAGATGCCCATCCCAAATGAATGTAACCTCCCAGACATCACAGATGCACAGGTGAAAGGTGCCCTCTCCACAGCAAATAACACAGCATATGTATGGGACTGGACGGTGTACGAGGCTGTGTCCTACATGAGCTCTGAGTAGAACTGAACACTCACATTAAGTCACTGTTCCAACTTAGCCTTACTACAGGATATGTACCCTAAGAATGGCATACAGATACCATGATCCCACTCCACAAAGGTGGTGCCACAATGGACCACAGGAACTATAAGCCTGACTAGTGTGGTAGAAAAAGCTATGGAGCTTATTATCATGGAAGTCATAATCAACAACATTGTGAGTCTCCAGACAGTGGATCATACACAATTCGGCTTTGTTAAGGGCAGATCTTGCCTCTTACACATAGTTCATATCTTTGAAACGGTTACTGAAGCCATGGATGAGGGCAAGGTAGTTCACACAGTCTACCTGTACCTTGCAGAAGCCTGCAACACAATACCCCACTCAGGCATCATACTTATGCTTACCAGCTTAAATATCAACCCCTATATCACTAGATGTGTTGCTATCTGCCTCAGGGATGGAACCCACATGGTCAGAATTGCAGGTGCCATGTCCAATTCCAGACCAGTTACAACTGGTGTCCCACTGGGCTCAGTTCTGGGACCTGTCTTGTTCAGTATGTACTTCTCTGAGGTTCAGACTAACACGGGGGGATTATGTCTAACAGACTTCACAGATGACTGCTAACTGGGGGCCATAAGCGACACTGCAGCTGACACATGCTTCCTCCATAAGGGTCTCACAGAGATGGATGCTTGTTGCAAGAGCCATGGCCTTGTGCTACATGCTAAGACATGCATAGTCATCCCCTTTGGGGAAAACAAGGTGCACACAAATTACCACATAAGTGGTAATCCATTAAGTACAGAAGACGTATTTGCAGATTTGGGGACCAACATAGATTGTAACCTCTCCTTTGCTAATCACATTGACAGAGTCATTGCAAAGACCTTTATATAGCCCTCCTTATCACATGGGGGTTTGCATGTAGATCATGGGAGGTCATTGTGGCCCTCTACTAGTCACTCATCAGGCCTATGTTTGAGTACAATGCCCCTTTTGGGGTGTACCTTACCCAACACCTGCAGCAACTACAGAGACCACAACAGTACCTCCCCAAGAGGATCATGGGCTACACACAGATGTCCTATGCAGCTCAACTAAAGGATCTCCAGCTCTACTCAGTTGCTTAACGGCTACTCAGAGGCAATCGATGCCTGCCGTACACAGCCATGTCAAACCCAGAAGTAATGGACATGCTCCACCTCATAACATCCAAGACCCTTAGAGCTACACACTCCAGGGACTTAAACCTCAGCACAAAACTAAATAGGACATGCTGCAGGGACAGATTTATTACCCAGAGGCTCCCTTCACTCTGGAATTGAATCCCAATTAAAGTTAGACATAGCCCCTCGCCAACCCTCTTCCAGCAAAATCCAGCCGCATGGATGGGAAATTGCAAATTCACCCCTGGGATCTCCACTGTGTCCCTGCTTGACAGAGGCACATCAAACTAGCCTTAAAGGGTGCCTTCTGTGACCTACTTTACAGAGGCACAGTAGACTACTCTACTGGGGAGGCGGACGCCAAATACACTCTGGCTAGGCTTATGAATTCCCTAGGGCAGACAGCCTAGTATCGACCTCTGCACCTATGTTTATGTTCGGGATGCACAATATTTGTTGCTGATATTGTTTGCAGGTCTTTATTGCCGTAGCTTTCCCAGTTTCTCTGAACAACTTGTGTATCTGCGGAACATGTTTCATCACAACAGGGTTCCAGTATATTAATATATGTGTCTGTTGTCACTTAACTGTGTGCACAGGGCGGATTGCTGGATCATGGGAGGTTCCTGGCTTAACACATACAACTGCAAGATATGTGTGGCCGACTGCTATACTCAGACATGGCCTGAGTGTGTGAGCATGCCCAGTTCATGCTTTCCATGGTTTGTTGCCTGACATATGTCTCATTTATCCAAGTGTGTGAGCATGCCCAGTATGACCTTTCCATATGTTGTGATCTGAAGTCCACTACATTTGTGGTTGTGTGTGAACATGACCAATATTGACATTTATACTGTGTGTGTTGGAAGTCATGTTGTGTTCTTACAGCCAGACTCCTTTGTGTCATAACTCAACAGGGATTATGCTGTGCCTGCAGGGTTTCCATGGGATAGTTTGCAAAGACTTGTCAACATTATTTCATACTGGCTGAACACTGAAATACTGTCATGGTGTAGTGGTTCAGTACTTCCACTATGGTGCACAGTATCCTGGGTTTGAGTCCCATCACTGCTTTAAATATTTATACTGAGCAGACCAGACTGGTTGAGGGCCAGTTGGGCAAATATGAGCATGTTGCATTTTGTTTAGCTATGGCCTACTGAAACCAGGCTTGTCCAACATTGCTGTGTATTCACCATCTTGGGTGGACATTGCCAAACATTACTCCACATTGACCACAGGTGTACTAGTTGGTGTGTGTGAGTCTGTTCATAGGTTCATAGGTTCATACTAGGCTATCTGCGCTAGGGCATTTATAATCCTAGCCAGAGTGTGTTTGGCTTTCAACACACATTTTACCTGGAGTTTGCCATGACATTTTTCAAGGTTAGTATACTGTGCCTCTGTCTAACAGTGACATAGAAGTGATACCCAGGGTAAACCTACAATCTCCCATCCACTCATCAAGATTCCTCTTGACGTGAGTCAATGAGGGACTCTGGCTAACCTGGAGTGGGAGTTTACTCAAGAGTGGAGGGAGCCTCTGGGTTATAAATCTGTCACTCCAGCATGTCCTATTTATTTCAGTCCTGAGGTTCAGGTCTCTTGAGCGTGTAGCTTGATGGGATTCAGATTTACTGAGGTGCAGCATGTCCATTGATTCCAGGTTGGACATGGCTTTATACATCAGGCACAGATCGCCTCTGGGCAGGCGGTATGCTACTGAGTGGAGCTGCAGTTTCTTTAACTGGGCAGCAAATGGCATTTGTTTGAGCCCTTTGATCCTCCTGGTGAGGTACTTTTGGGGTCTTTCCAGTTGCTGCAGGTGTCTGATAAGGTACATCCCACAAGGGGCATTGTACTCAATTATGGGCCTGATGAGGGATGAGTCAAGAGGCACGATGACCTCCCGTGATCTAGATGTGAATACCTTCATGATTAGGTGGGCTATATGAAATGTTTTTCTAACCACTTTGGCCACGTGGTTGTCGAATGAATGATTGCTATCAACTTGGGTCCCCAGGTCCCTTATCACTTCTAAAGTACTTAATGGGTTACCACCTATGTAGTAATTTGTGGGCACTTAGTTTTTGCCAAAGGGGATGACTATAAACTTTTTTGCATTTAGCTTGAGGACATGGCTCTGGCACCAGTTGTCTGTTTCTATGAGGCCCTTTTGTAGGATGCCTGTGTCAGCTGGAGGGTCGATTATGGCACCCAGTTTGCAGTCATCTGCAAACTTGTTTAGCCACAGTCCTTCTGTGTTGGCCTGTACCTCCGAGAAATATATACCAAACAAGGGAGGTCCCAGGACTGAGCTTTGTGGGATGCCACTTGTAGCTGGTTTGGAGTCTGACATGGCTCCAGCATTTCTGACCATGTGGGTTCTGTCCTTGAGCCAGTTTGCAACCCATCTAGTGGCATAGGGGTTTATATTGAAGCTGGTGAGCTTATCTATAATGACCAAGTGGGGTATTGTATGGAAGGCTTTTGCGAGGTCCAGGTAGGCTGTGTGGACCACCTTCCCCTCGTCAATGGCCTTGGTGACTGTTTCAAATGACTCAACCAGGTTTAAGAGGCAGAATCTGCCCTTAACAAAGCCAAACTGGGTAGGATCCAGTGTCTGTAGGTCCCCACTATCTTTATTTCTGAGATCCATGATGATCCTTTCCATAGCTTTGCAGACCAAGCTAGTCAGGCTTCTGGGGCGATAGTTTCAGTATCCATTGAGGCACCACCTTTGTGGAGAGAGACCACTGTTGCTGTACACTGCTCTTTGGGTACATATCCTGTGGTAAGGCTGAGACTGAACAGTGGTTTTATGTTTGTGTTGAATTCTTCTTGGGTTTCATGTTGGACACAGCCCAGGACACCGTCTGGTCCCATTGATGCTGTGTGTTTTGCTTTGGAAAGGCTGGCTGTTACCTGAGCAACTGAGATGTCAGGGGGCCAGCACTCTGCTGGGATAGATATTTGCCCTTTGGGTGGGGAGGGGGGAAGAAGTTTGCACTGAACCTGTCAGCTCGGATGTTGGCAATGTCTGTGGGTTTGGTGTATTGTTTGTCATTTTGGACTAATTCTGAGCATATCTGGGAATTCCCACCCAGGTTCCTACCATAACTAAAGGAAGCCTTGTGATTATCCTTAGTGTCCTGTACAAATTTTATCTCAAAGCTGGCCTTAGACGATTTTATGTGTGGCCGTAGTTTTTTAATAATACTGATCGGAGATGCCTTCCCTTTTTGGAATTTTGCTCTATCATATAGTAGCTTCCTCCTTGTATTGTATGGTTTGTTTATGGCTGGGGTCCACCAGACAGGATGCCTGCCTTTGGAGGATTGGGTCTTGGTTTTATTTGGGATTGCATGATCCATGCATTCCTGAAGGTGTTCATAGAATGTGTTTATAAAGGGTTCTGAGGTCTGGGCCATATTTTCCACAGGCACAGGGGCTGTGAAGGATTCCACCTTGGTTTTGAGGAGTGTGAAATTTGCTTTAGAGAAAAGTTTTTCACTGTGGTTTTCTGGGCATGGGCTGGGGTCGGGATGTGAATATCCAGTGAGATTACTCTATGGTCTGATCTTATCAGTGAGGGATACACTTCTGGTCTTGGGCATAGTTGAAGTCACCCAATATAATGGTGTTTGGAGAGACCTTCATATTTTCATGTGTTCTCCAGTCGGACAAGTGTGGTTCCTGGGTTTAGGAGGGTGGTCTGTAGCAGGCTATGAACTGGAAGGCGGTTTTACCCACTGTTAGTTGCACATGGATAGTCTCTGATGCTTCATGCTGTGACACCAACCTGGGGGTGTGAGTATCTTTGACAAATATTGATACTCTCCCTCCTTTTGTAGTTTGTTCCATGTTTTGGGGCTGTAAAGCATGGTATGAGGTGTAACCTGTTAGTGCTAGGGTGCTCTTGGGAGCCTTGAACCAGGTTTCTGTTACTGCACAGATATCAACATTCTCCATGCTGAGGAGAGTTTGGAGTGCATGCATCTTGCGGTTTAGAGTTCTGGCATTGAATAGCATTACTTCTAATTTCTTATCCCTTGTGATACCTATGGAGGAAAGGCCAGGGGTGACAGGTGAAAGCCATCCCTAGCAAAGCATCATGTCTTGTCGAGCATGTCATCCCAGGCTGACAGGCATTGGATCCCATTTGACTGACACCAATACTTAAGCCAATTGTTGCAATTGATCATCTTGTCTTCATATTGTGTCATCATGCTTGGTGAGGGTAGGATGATACTCAAGGTCATCAAGTTTGCATATACTACATTGTGGTAAATGCTGTTTAGCACTACCTTACATTGCTTAACATATGGCAATCATGCCTCAGGTGGTGCTGCAGGGCTGCCTATGTTGGATACGCATACTACACTCCCTGTACATGTTTGAAAGCAGGTTGTGTCAACTTAGGCATCCCTTTCACTATATGTGAGAGTCAGAGAGAGGTATCATTCCAGGGTTCCTACTGAGCCAGTATATGTGCTATGTGTTGCCTCTTTGCCAAGGCCAAGGCATACTGGGCATGCCTCCTTCTGCCTACTGGGGCAGGCTCAGGTTGTTCCTTCTCCGAATCATGCTCTGTCTATGATGGCCTTGGCAATGGTGGGAGGCTGTTTGGCCCAGGCCTATGCTGGTCCTGCTGCAGCTGTTTTCGCAGAATCATATTATGTATCATAGCACATACCATGACAATTTGGGTACATGTAGTTGGTGAGTATTGCAAGGCTCCACCAGATGTGTCCAGGCAACGGAACCGTGACTTGAGCAGCCCAAACACACGCTCAATTACATTTCGTGTTTGTGCATGTGCCTCATTATGGCGTTCCTGTTCAGGTGTGTGTGCGTTTCTGATGGGTGTCATCAGCCACAGCTCCAGTGCATAGCCAGCATTCCCCACTAGGTGGCCATGTGGGATGTCCCCATTGGCAAATGTCTGGTACAGCTGTGTCAGATGCCAGATATGGGAATCATGGTAGCTTCCAGGGCAGCCAGCACACACATTCATTATTATGCCCTGGGCATCACACACAACCTGGCAGTTGATGGCGGGGAAGCCCTTGCGGTTAATGTAAGCCCTACCCCACTCACCAGCTGGTGCTTTGATGCGTATATGCGTGCAATCTATTGCACCCACTACCTCAGGGTATTCTGCTATTTGCTGGAAGAGACACATATTGCTGGCCAATACCTCACGGGAATTGGGGAAATATACATGATCACTGACATGTGCTGACATGGCATCTAAGAACTGGTGCCGTACCTTGGATACTGATGCCTGTGATATCCCCATCATATCACCAGTTGGTCTCTGGAAGGTACCTGTTGCTAGTATTCTTAGGCCAACACATACCTTGGTTTCCACTGGGATGGGTTCCCCTCTGTTGGTTCTGTGTGTGAGGAGTGGCCTGCACAGCTCAACAATTTGCTGCAGGATGTCTCTGTCCACTCTATAGCACTCCACTATCTCCAGCTCATGTAACCCCTGGTAGGTGACCCTGGGCCTGTACAGTCTTCTCCTTCTCCTCACTGTGGGTTGTCTGGCAGCATTTGCATTGTCACCACCCTCAGCACGTTGCATATGTCGCCTTATAACAGCAATGGCAGTCCCTAGCATTTTTTGTCTGAGTGAAGCTTTTTCAGTTTTCACTTCTAGTAGCTTACTCCAGTGTTGCAGTGTCTCTTGAGAGAAACACACTGCACTGTTGTTTGCAGAGTTTTAAGTGCTGGGCTGGGCTAGTGTTCTGACTGTGTAATTGCCTGATTCTGATTGTTTTCACCTGCTAGCTCTGCTAGTACTCCCTGGTAGCTTCCTACTATTTGTTGTGCTTCCTTTTTCCTTTCTGTTTCCTCGGGGGCAGCACTGCACACACAAGCGCAAACACACGCACACCAGCTCACACACATGCACACATGCTTAGACAGACTAAAACTTGCTTATTCGGGTGAAAACATGCGCACACCAGTGCATATGCACTTACAGGTCTTTAAACAGCCTTATACATGCTTACTCTGGGTTAAACGCGCGCACTCACACTTCCACACTAGCATTCTGTCCTACTCGGGTTTACGGGTGCGCACATGCGTGCATACCCCACTCAACAAGAAACTTTGGTGTTATCCACAGTATACACCTTCCATTTCTTGGCTTTCCCTGGCCTACCTGTTGACACACCTCTTTCCATGATGTCTAATTGACAGCTAACACATGACACTCTGCTCCAATGAGCTTCACTACTTTCATACATACCCCCTTGTGATGTTACCTATCTCCTACTCTGTTACTCCCCATATCCTACTCCTACACTCCACTGACTGTGCTCATTTGCTATGTAAAAGTGTGATTCACTATCCTAACACTCATTTACATAGGATTGCCTACTAATGCTTGGTTACATGTCTTAGACTGGGCTTCTCCTCTTAGCAACCCCTACTTGGTGGCCATGTTGTCTTCAGCCTGCTATTCCCTTACATTGTAATTTAACAATTTTCATAAATTCCACATTTGTGGGTTTTAATTTTTATTTTTCTGTTTTTTGTGGTGCAGCCCATTTGTGCGGCGCTGCGCTATGCTTAAACTTCGGAAATCACCAAAAAAAAAAAAAGTATTTTTATTTTAATTTTGCATCTGGGAACATTTCCAGTGGCCGTATATTTGGCCATTGGCATGCTTCCTCAACCATATGCAACCTTTATTTGGAGCTGACAAGGCTCCATTGTGCTATTTGCAGAATGGTACTCAGTTGTCAACTGAGTACATTTCTGCAACTAACAATGCTCCTACTCGGACAGGTTTGTGCTTCCTGGATCGCAAATTTACCTCATTTTATTTTATTTATTTTTTATTTTTTTTATTTATCATTTGTTGACCGGGAAAGTCCGACTAGGTTCCACAGAGCCTGTTTTCAGCGGAGGCCTGGGGAGAAATGCTCCTGATTTTCGGCTGCAAGTGAGTTAATTTGCATATCCCAGCCCTGTCCGTGTAAGAGACGTTTTAGGAGCTCTCTTACATGCCCCTACAGGCTGTTCTTGGATCGCTTGTCGGACATGATGGCTGCATGGATTCTTACTCTACTCTTAGACTCCATGCAAGCCATCATGAATACGGCCCATATAGTCTTTATCGCCTAAGCCAGGTAATTTAATTTCAAACTATTTTCAAAGTTTGCGATTAACCTCTTTTCTTCCCGTATCCTCTGTTAAAACATATAAATTTAAACAGTTACAATAATGCATGTGCATTTAATTTTCTGTCCAGCAGGGCACATTGCTGGTACATGTTTTAATACAAACAGCTTTACAAATACATTTTTCAGCACAAGCATTTGTACAAATCAGCTTGATATACAAACGACTTATAATTCTTTATAAAATTCCAGCTAGCTGTGCTGGCATATGTTACACATCCACTGCCCTAATTCTACTGGAATACCTGGCAAACCTCACATCATCATATATGCTAACATAAAACACTTATCTCTAACAAGTTTCTACATTCATAGGATCAATATTCCAAACTTTTGTCACCTTTTATTTTTGTCTGTTTCCAGATTTCAGTTTGATGAACATAGCTTATATGCATGCACCAAAACATCACATCACATCACAAGTAATCTAAAAATAACATTAAACTTAACTTTAATCACAAACCTGTTATACTGCACACACAAAAGAAATCAAATGGAAAACGAAAACAGTTTCCTTTTCAGATTGCTTAAAGTAAATAAAAACACTAATAGACATAATTTATGTGAATAGTTGTACAACAAAGGAAAGGGTGTTTAATGCCTTAGTACCCTATTGTGAAGAGTTGAGGTTCCTTGTCCCACCTTGCTCATGTATGCCAGTACTAAGTCTATTTTACTCTAACTCCAACCATGCACATTTAGGGTATTAAAACCCCTTTCCATATCAGTACCGCTAGACAAGACAGAAGGAGACAAACACACACACATACACACACACACACACACACACACACACACACACACACACACACACACACACACTCATTCCCAATTCCAAAACTTTTATTGCTAATAAATATTTCAGCATTACTACCCTCTCCTTTTACTTTACATTCAATTATCCAAAATTTGACTAGCTTACCATTCAACAAGTTACACCATTGAGTCATATTTACCACCAAAAACATTAGTGAGAAAAGAAAACTGCAACCAACTGTTATGTACCCATATATATATATATATATATATATATATATATATATATATATATATATATATATATATATATATATCAATATATATATATATATATATATATATATATATATATATATTATTTTTTTATTTATTTTACATTTGTTGACCAGGCTAGTCTAACTGGATGCAGGTCCATTTTCAGTAGAGGCCCGGGGAGAAAAGCTCCAAGCATAGGCAGTAACTTATTGTACAATATTAATATAAAATATAGATTGTACTTAATATAAATGTGTACAGTGTCATTTAGTGGGATTAAGCTGTGATCAAATACAGATAATAACAATATTTGAGAGAAATAAATGTGTACAGAGTCATTTAGTGGGGATAAACTAAGATCAAATACAGAAAATAAACAATATTTGAGAGGGAAAAAATACTAAGATTATTATTTTTTTTGTACTAGGACAGAGATCATAATACCTCTAGGTTTGAGGTTAGCTTAATTGTTAGTACAGGTAGGCAACATAGAACAGTAGAGAAGTGAAGTAAAGGGAGAGCAAGATGGGTAATGGGGATAATCAGTCAGGGTTTGTGCAGGGACAAAGCCAATGAGTTTTAAGATATTCTTTAAGATGTTTTTTTAAAAAGATGCGTGGAAGAGAGAGTAAAAAGTTCACTTGGGAGCTGGTTCCAGGCTTTTCGCACTGTGTTAGTGAAATGTGAGTCCCCAGCTTTGTTGTTAGATTTAATAGTGGAAATTAGAAGCTTATTAGCTGAGCGAAGAGTTGTAAGGTTTTTGTAAGGGGTAGTCAGATTAGTGAGGATTGGGGTATTATTAGGGTGGTAAAGTATCTTTTGGGTTATAGTAAGCTGATGACAGAGTAGTTGGTGCTGCAGTTCTAACCATCCCAATTGTTTGAGGTTGAGACAGTGGTGGGTTCTGAAAGGGTTGCCAGAGGCGAATCTGGCTATGTTGTTATAGCTAGTGGCAAGTTTGCTAAGGTTGTTTTTAGAAAGACTGGTATAAATGGCAGAAGCATAGAACAAGGTAGAGATCAGGTGGGTCTGGGCAATAGTGGTTCTGGCTGTTGGTGTAAGGAAGGGTTTGAGTCTATAAAGGGAACCTAGTTTTTTGCTGACAGACTTTATGGTAGTGTTAATATGGTTGTCATAGCTAAGGTTGTTGTCTATGGTTACCCCCAGGAGACGGGTTGTAGTATCAGGGGATATGGTGGTTCCATTGTTAGAGGTTATTTTGAAATGAATTTGTGGTGATTTTTGAGTAGGAGCAAAAAGTAATAATTTTGTTTTTTTGGGGTTCAGGAGGAGGCAGTGTTGCATGAACCAACTTTCCTCAATATGAAATACAGTTTGGGTGAGGGTCTGGAGTGAGGTTGAGGACCTGGCTGAGCATATTAAAGTTGAATCATCAGCATATTGTATGCAGGTGGCTTGAGGAATTTTAGTATTTAGCTCATTAATAAACATTGAAAAGAGAAGAAGGCCTAGAATTGAGCCTTGAGGTACTCCAATGTTTACAGGGAGGGGAGTTGAAAGCTTATTATCCCAAAGGACTGCTTGCTGTCGGTTGTCTAAATAAGATTTAAACCAGAGTAATGCCTGTGCGTCCAGTGAATGGGCTTTTAATACCTCAATAAGCAGATTATGGTTGACCATATCGAAGGCTTTTGAAAGGTTGATAAATAGTGCGGAGGAAAGAGAGTTATTGTTATGATTTTTGTTTATACATTCAGAAAAGGATAGCAGGGCAGTTGTACTATGGAATAGTCTGAAGGCATCTTAGCAGTTAGCAAGTAAATTGTTGTGGAGGAGGTGGTCAAGTAGTTGTCGGTGGATACATTTTTTCATTATTTTAGCTATTGGAGAGAGTAGGGTGATTGGTCTAAAGTTGGAAATATCAGCTGATGTCCCACCTTTATGTAGAGGGATGAAGTGAAAAACCTTCCATATATAAGGGATTTTGTTTTCTGTAATAGTTCTATTTATAAGGATAGAAATAGGGTAGGCAATGGTTTTAGCTGCAGTTTGCTGGTATTCTGCTGGTAGACAGTCAGCAGAAGGGGTGCATGGCTTGAGTTTTTGAAGGAGATTACAAATGAGGGATGTAGGTACTGGTTGTATGTGAAAGGAAGGAACTGGATTCATTGTTGTATTAGGTGGGAGGGTGCTAATGGGTGGTAGAGTATTAGCTAGAGTTTGAATGGCTTCTGTAAAGTAGTTGTTAAAGGTATCAGCGATTAGCTTAGGGTTATTATGGGTGATTCTTGATGGGGTAGGAGTCTTGGAGTGCCCTGGCTGAAGTAGTTTGTTCATAGCTGACCAGAACTTTTGTGGTTTTTGTTTGTGGGTTTGTTGGAGGTGGATGTAAAAGTTTTTTTTTGTCTGGCAGAATTTCTTTTTTGGTGGCATTTCTTAATTGTTTAAAGTAATGGTGATCTGACGGGCTTTTAGAGGCTTTCCATTTGGCCCAATTTTTATTTCTTAGGAGGATTTTTTGCCTAGTTTGTTTTGTGAGCCATGGGGCAGTTTTGGTCTTTATTCGGGAAGAGATATAGGGGGTATGGTAGTCTAGGATTTGAAGGAATCTAGTATTAAAGTAGGTCACTGCTTCATCAAGTTGAAGATGGTGCAGTTGTGACCAGTCACATGATTTCAGTTCTGTTTGGAAGTTCTCTGGATGAAAGTTTTTTTTAGAACAGGAGGTTTTGAAAATAGTAGCATTAGGGCTATGAAGTTTTTGTTTAATTATATAGGTTAGAGCATGGTCACTGATGTCATCTGTAAGGGTTCCTGGCTTATAAGTACTAGGGTGACTGTTTATGAGGATCCAGTCTAGGGTGGTTTCTTTACCACTTTGTGGGTTCTAGTAGGGATGGTTATCATTTGTGAGAAACCATAAAGATTTATGTGGTTGATGGGATTGAGGGAGTTACAGGTAGCCCAGTCTATATTAAAGTCAGCTAGCACAATGGTTTCCTGAGGTAGGTGGGTAGATAGGCCACTAAGTATATTTTCAAGTGTACTGATATTGTTTCCGGGAGGAAGATAGGAACAGATTATATAGATGGATTTAGAGTTGTTGATTTGAAGTTTAGCTGTAAGGGTTTCTGCAATGGAGTCTGAGGGAAGTGGCACATTGAAGAGCGAAACTTGGAGTTCTGATTTATACAAAACGGCTACAACCCCACCATTTTTGGTAATGCAGTCACATCTCAGGATGTTATATCCTGGGGGGGGGGGGGTAATTTCATGGTCCTTGGTTGAAGGTTTATATAGATCTGTTTGACTAAATGTGTGTGTGTTTTTGTGTTTGATTGTATGCTGCAGATTTGCTGAACTGGGATGTTATTATGGTGAATCCCAACTTAACATACCATATGAACAACTGAGTATGAGGTATAGAAAACATGTTCTGCATACCTTTGTATCTTTGCGGATTGAGACGTCTGGATGGCATAGTCCTAGGTATCCTAAAAGATAACAGAAGGATAATACACATAAGCATCACATAACTACAAAATAACTGTTCCCAAATAAAACAGAAAAGGTAACATCTCAGTATTACCCATTGGAGAACTATAAAACAGTCTAGAAATATGAACAACAGGCTAGATGCAAAAAAGAGCAACAATAGCAACATATCCTTGTTTGTGCCATAACAGAAATGCAGCTTTACCCCCCCCCACCCAAAAAAAAGAACAGGCAAATGACACATTTTGCTAACAAACTATTTTTGAAATGCTAAAAGTACTATCAAATGAACTGCCCCTGAAACATGTCTACAGATTTGTCACAGAATATTTCATTTTAAGGTATTGCCAGTTATGTATACCTGTGAAATGCTTTGACAAATGTGCCCATGGCATCAGTACACTTTTAACTAGTGCATAGAGAAAAAAGTATAAAAGCCTTTGCTTTTCCTTTTTCTTAATTACATTCCAGCATATGCAGTATGTATCTGACAAAATGCAATCATACATTCTCAAGTTCAGTAATCCCCTGTGCAGCTATATCCCAAAGTAATAGCCTCTGTTTTGTGTTCTCCACATAAACAAGTCTCCTCACCTTCATTTTTCCTACCTACACAGTTGCCTTTTTATATGGTGTTGATTCAGGGTTGTTAGCATGGTGAAGATGCAAATGAGGTGTCAACTGATTAGAATTGTTGAATTCCAAATACTTGGCTGTATGTATCATGGCTGTATGTAAACATAGTGCAGTCTCTGCCTCAGTGTTTGATTTTAATGGATTGCAACAGTGGATGATTACTGCTCGGGAGATGGAAAACACAACAGTACTGCAGGCTGCCCTACATCCAGTGGGAGTGTCATGTTAGACTATGAAGTGTTAGATGTATGGTAGGAAATGGAAGTAAGCAGCACACAATTCACGGGTTCTGCTCATTAACATCCAACCTCACCTTCCTTTGTTGGCAACTGCATATGATATTATTTCCATTTAATATCCTCACACATTTTAAGGCCAATGATATAGAATGACTTACAGATTGTATGTCTCAGATTATTGGTCAGATAAGAGAAGAATTACCAACAAATACACAGAGGTAAGACAGATCTGTATATTTGCAGGCAATATTCATAACTGGTTGTGTGATCACTTAGTGCACTACATCTAAAAATAAGAAATGTACAAATAACAGTTATGTGGTTTTATATTACTGTAGATGATGTTGCAGCTGGTTGTATGCAGAATGATTTCAGTTCCTTGTTGAAAAGCTGCTTGTGTGGCAAAGAGGGATAAGGTACCCTTCCTCTGTTCTCAAGGTTCATTGGGGTGAGAGTTCAAATCCAGATCTATGTAGAAATGTCTCATGTGAACCAACATTCTCTAGTTTGCATGTCATAGATTGCATTTCCTCATTTCAATTACTTGTCTTTTTTATTTTCTTTCTTAGTTTTTATTTTTTTTATTTTGTGGGGGGGCCATTGCTTGCACGATGCTCGGCTTAGCACAATCACAGGAAACGGAGGAAAATGAATGGCAAGTTTGGCTGTGCTTATCTCATATTTGTGTGGCTCAGTGTGAAAACTGGACAACTGTACCACCCAGGAAGTAGACAGAACACCTGCAGACAAGACCCAGACAGCCAATAATAGAAACCAGATACATTCAATTAATTCTGCTGGGCACTGTTCAAACCCACTAAGTGGCATTGTGCAGTAGTTAACAGAAAGATCTTAAGAATGATAAGTAAATTAGGCAATGTCATGCAACTAGTCCTGTGGCAGCAGGTGTGAGTGCAGGGCTGACGTACATATGGTCCTGGGTTCTAGTACAGGGTGTTCAACCATTTTTTCTTACTGTTGTGACAGTGCAGCTTATAGCAATGAACTAAAAAATAGACAAGCTTTGTTTCAGCATTCTTGTAGCAACTGGTGTAAGTGTAGAACTGCCATACACATGGTCCTGGGTAATAATACAGGAAATTCCATGCACTTTTACTGTTGTCTCACTTTCACTTATACCACTTTAGATAGTGCAGCTGATATGAATTATATGTGTGAAGGATGAAACACCAGTATTGTGTTTTTAGATGTATGACTGAGAGTATACTATGTACTATAGTTCTGTAAGTATAATTCTGGACTTGCATGGCCTTCACAATTTCCTAAGACACATACTCAACTTGATCTATATCAAATAAACTTGTCAGGTCACATGTAAAACAGCTTTTACTGTCACCTGTATTTATGTATGATTCATATGTTGGAGCACCACTTTTTCTGTGGTAAAGGAGAAAAAGCAATGCTTTGGAAGAAAATGCTTTTTTCCATTATGCATAGGTTTGAGTCCCAGAGTGTAAAAATCAATTTTCGTAGTGTATAAAAATACAAACAAATGGCCACTACATTTATGCCCCCAGTGCATGTCTGAAAACCTAACTCACCTAACAGTTACCTTCCAATTTCTAATATATATTTCCAGGCTACATCAGTAGACACCCTTCAAACTATGGCCAAGTGTCAGATTAACTTTCCAGTTACAATTATTTAGTTTCTACCTGCTTGGCACTGCTGCTCTCCACTTAACATCATGCAAATACATTGCTCTGGTTTGCACACTACCGGTAAATGTGATAACTGGAAATGGTGGGAAAGCATAAGTCTCCATTGTTCTAGTTTTCCTGGTAGACATGGCTGGCATTACAGGGGAAGGTGCCATGTTTACAGCTTAGAGGTGGGGTGTCCAGGAGTCCCAGTAAAGCATCAGAGCCAAAGGCTTCTGTAGGGGGACTATTCTGCCTCCCAGTACAAATCTGAGGTGTGGGAATAGTTTGGTCAGGGTGTATCCAGTGTCACTTGTACCCCATACACTGGAGAGCAATGTAGGCATTATTTTAATGGCATACACAGGAGAAAAAGGGATAGCCTCAACCATTGGTTGGAGTAATTTGAGACTGTGGACATCCCACAGCTATGATAGTATGAAATTAATGAAATTAAGACAGTACCTGTAAGACTTTGAAAGATTAATATAGGTAAGACTGGTATGCATAATGCTCTTCTGTTCTTTTCTGTTCTTTTCCCAGCTGTGAGGTAGCATGAGTTCAAGTGGCTAGCTCATGTTGCTTGACTGGAGAAACTGAGGGAAGCAAGTGGTATGTACACAGCAGAAGACAAGTGTTATTATAGTATTAAAAGTTAAATATAGCTTTTTTTGTATTTTAAGAAGATAGAGTTGTATCAAACTGGGCATGCATATCTCAACTGTAAAATCAAGTATACATGCATTAGTCTGTAACACAAACCATTTGTATTTATACCTGCTGCCACAGGCAGTTAAGCAGCAGGTGTTTTTCATACACTCAATACTAACTCTCAAAATTTAGCAATGAGGCTCAAATCTTTGCACTGCTTAGTGATGCACAAACATGGGTAGTGTTGGAAATGTGTATCTCACATGTGCAAACACTTTACCAACCATTGCTCAAAAACACTGCTCACTGTGGTATCGAAAAGTAAAACTTATAATTTATTACTGTTGTTTAGCATCCATTTCTTGTCTATGACATGAAATTACATGTGGAAACTTAACAAACTGAAAGCCCTATCTAACAAGATGTCACATATTTACAATAAAGTCATGTGTTGCCTCCCCCCAAGCACTGCAACCCTGGTGTGTCAGTACTTTTTCCATACATATATCACATATACTACAGAAATTTATATAAAATGTGTGATGTGCAATGCACATGAGTCTAGTAACTATTGACACATAAACCTAAAAAGCATTCTCTGCAGAGCTAAAGAAGGAATCAGCATGGACCTTATCCAAAGGGAAATTGGTGACCTTCATCACACTTGAACCCACCTATTTTGGTTTTGTCAAGGGTAGATATTGTGCATAAAACCTTGTGTACTTCTTTGATACTGACCTCAAAGACCTGGATGAGGAATAACTGGACATACCACCTTTGATGAGTTATTTAAGGCCTTTGACATTACCCCTGTTAAGGAATCATAGAGAAAATCTCCCATCTGCAAATTAACCCATACATTACTACATGGATAGCCAACTGTCTCACCAACAGGACACATACTCTCAAAGTTGGGGGACTGCACCTCCACCACTAGAACACTTACCAGTGGTATACTACACGGATCTGTGCTGGGCCCTCAACTGTTTGGAAATTATTTCTCTGAAGCACAGGCAAAGGCAGATGGCCTATGGTTTACCAAGTTTGCAGATGACTATAAAATGGAGGCCGTTATCTAGAGTCCCCCTATAATGTTAAAATATTACAGAAGGGGCTGACAAAGACAAATGATTGGTACCAAACTCACTGACTGAACTTTAAAGCAAAACATTCCTCATTGTCCCCTTTGGTAATGAAGTACCCTTGCTAATTATGATATACGTACCACCCTTATAAGCTCAAAAACAGTGTTGCAAGATGTGGGAATACATGCTGATAGCAATCTACACTTCATTCACTATGTGCCCATAGTGGACAGCTACACATTCTACATTGTGCGTTTTATAAATAAGGCCATCAAATCCAAGACCAGGGAGGCCATAGTTCTCACCTACTCTACCCTTATCAGACCACTAACTGAGTATAGTGCTCCTTTCTGGCTTTACCTTACCAGACATCTACAGCAACTAGAGAGAACACAGAGGTCTGTGACCAGGAGAATCCAGGACTTCCAAAACATGACATACATAGAAAGACTGAAAGACCTGCACTGTACTCAGTATCATGCAGGCTGTTAAGAGGTGACTTATGGTCAGCCTACAGAGCAATCTCAGGCCCTGTCCTATTAAAAATGTTAGACATCTGCAAATCAAATGGGACAAGAATAACTTGATCCAGGGATCTCAACCTTGCCTACAACATACACAGAACATGCTGAGGAGACATATATCTCCCAGTGATTACCACTCATCTGCAATAGACTCCCACTGCATGTGAAGCAATGCTCCTCAATGACCCTATACAAGCACAACCTTGATAACTGGATGGGTGATTGTAAATTCACCCAGATGTGGCACCTATGTCCCACATGGACAGGGTTAGTTGGTGCTGATTACAAAAATTGGTCTGCTAATGATGACCATCTATTTATGCTCAATAACAGTGCTTGTGTTTTTACACAGCTAGGCTTGTAAATGCCCTAGGGCCATTAGGCTAATAACCTCCTATGAAGCTATGAACCTGTGCAGGCATCCCATTTTTTCTCCAACATGGCCTCTTGATGTCATCCTATATGTGGACCTGCAGTCTTATGAAAGTCATATTTGTGTCACTGTGCTTGGGTAAAGTACTGAGTTCTGTAGTCTGTGCACTTAGATAGGTAGGGATTCCATTGTCACTGCAGACAACTGTGTGTGTGTGTGTGTGTATGTGTATATGTGTGTGTGTGTGTGTGTGTGTGTGTGTGTGTGTGTGTGTGTGTGTGTCTAGACAGAAGAGCAGAAGTGTGTATCCTACAGTTAATGCTCTAATGTCATGGCTTGACAGTATTTTGATACATCCACATGCCTACACATCCATTTCATGCAGGGCTCTTAACATCTTCTCTCCAACATGGCCTGCTGATGTCATGCACCTTAAGTTGACCTGACATTTTGTAAAAGTCAGACTTGTGCCATGGTGCCTGTGTAAAGTATTGAGTTCTGTAGTCTGTGTATTTAGATAGGAAGGGGTTCTATTTTCACTATAGTCAACTGTGTGTGTGTGTGTGTGCGTGTGTGTGTGTGTGTGTGTGTGTGTGTGTGTGTGTGTGTCTATGTTATAGCTAATCTTTTACACCAGCATGTGGGACACTGTTATTGCCATATATTCCTCAATAGACACTGCTGATGTCATCAGCTATAAAGTGCTGTCTGAGACACTCCAAGTCAGACTTGAGATGTGCCATTTGTATAAAGTACTGAGTTCACTAGACTGTGTACTTAGGTAGGGCTTATATTCTCACTGCAGTCAACTGTGTGTGTGCATTTGTGCTCTTGTTTGACATTACAGAGAGCCTTTTACACCAGCATGCGGGGCACTTTTATTGCCATATTCTCCAGAACAGTCCCTACTGATGTCATCGGTAGATTTGATTTGTGGATATGCACTATTCCCACCTGGGCAGGGTCAGAGACTGGCATAGACCCCAGACAGAAGTCACCTCATTCTATATGATACAGATTACAGTGACATGGCTTTCAGTCTGTTCACATACATCATGGCATGGTTTGTAGGCCCTGTGTTTTCTTGATGAGAAACCCCTGTGGTCTCTCCTGCCACTGCATGTCTGGTGAGGTACATGCTAAACAGAGCATTATTCTATATTCTTGTTCTGATGAAGTTTGAATACAGTGCTGTCATACAATTCTAAGATCTGAATAGGATGGTATGACTTATGATGTGCACAACATAGGCTTTCAATACCAGTGTGGGCACTTGGTTGTCGAAGTTGAGGCTGCTATCTACATCTGTTCCCAGTCCTTACATCACTGAGTTTCACATAGTAGGAATGTTGTCACCGCTTTAATAAGTATGGAATTGCACTTTTCAGAAGGACAAAATAAGGACACATTTCTCATATATTTGTAGATTGTGTAGGTTTCTCACCAATCATTTGTCTGTGTTAGCTCCTCCTGTAGTATATCATCATTGGTGAACTCAATGACTGCAACCAGTATGCAAGAATCCACAAATCTGGTAATCCAAAGGCCATATACTTTATCCTGAATTGTCAAGAAATAGATTCCAAGCAGTAAAGGGCAAAGCAAGATTCCTGGGTTCACCAATGGTGACATCTCTGCCGGTACAGGCTGATTCACCAACTTTCATGTTATGTGTTCTGTCACTGAGCTAGTCAGTTAACCCATTTAATGATGTAGGGGTTAATCCTGAGCTGGGAGAGTTTCTCAACGATACCTGCATGGGGGATTGTGTCAAAGCCCTAGGCCAGATCAAGATAAGCAGCATGCACTGTCTTATCTTCATCCAGGCCTACAACACTGAATCGATGGGCTGTGACAACATCATAGATCACCTGTGGTATGACTCAGCACATACACTTTCCTGATACAGTTGAATACACACTTCAGTACATCCTCCACACAGGCTATGTTCCCATAGAAGGGTGTACATCAGCATGCATCCATCTGAGTTGAGGGACATCACCTGATGCATGCATGCTTAGACACATCCTGACTCTACTCCACTGTGAGGTAGCCCAACATGTCATCATGGACCTTTTCTAAATGGACATCAATATTCCATTTTGTGTAACAGGCCTGCATGAGTTGTTAATGCTACATCATGTCTTTTGCATCTGATAGATGTCCTCAAAGAGGTCATCAAGTGCATGCATGATGACACTACTATTATCCTGTAGAACTTGACAAGACCAAGGCATTTGATACAAATCCACAGTAAGGTATTCAATCAACACTGCCAGATGTGGCCACAGACAGCTATATCACCAACTGGGTAAACCAGTGTATCCCAAACATGACATCTCACTAAGTGTGTTAAGTGACCTATATCTCAGGTCCATTGATCAGCTCTGTACATCAGGGCTGTCTGCTAGGCCCTTTCCTGTCCATTATTTAAGTGATGGACAAAACAGATGACATACACATGCTGTGTCCAAACAGCTGCCTGGAGGACTACAGATTGTGGGCAATCATTGGCTGCAAATGTGATACTAGTATAATACAGACAGTATCAACACAAACCAAAGATTGCTGCCACACACATGACAACACTTGCAATGACAAGAAAACATTGGGGAGATTTGTTACATTAGGAAATCACACACACAACCCAAGTATAATGTGGACATAATGCCCTATAATCAGACCAGTATGTATGTGACCTGTATCCTAGAATAGATAGTAACTGGAACATCCAAAAGCATGTGGTCACTGTGCTGACTACTCCCTTGTATGTAACACAAGTACTGAATATGTGAAGGACATCCACATCAGAGGCCATAATACCTCCATAGTCCCCAGCCTTCATCACACCAATAACTGAGTACAATTCACCCTTCTCCGTGTACCTCCCTACACATTTCCACTTATGTGTAACTGAAGTGTACCACCTTTGTCACAGTGAGCTATCACACAGCTTATTGGCCATACCTAGATATTCTTTTTGTGGCATAAATCTGTCTGATGGTGTGAAACACCCATCAAGTTGTTACACCAGATACATGTGTGCTACCTCTTCTGGTAATGCACACACACTACATACATAGGTGTTTGACAACATTAATAGTATGAATAACATTCATGACAGGTGGATTGTGCCATATACATATATAAATATATATAGATATAGATATAGATATAGATATAGATATAGATATAGATATAGATATAGATATATATGCCATGCACACCAGTCAACTTGCCTGTATTACCCATAATGTCACATACAAGTATAGCAGTGTCCCTCCTAGCACCTCCAGCAGATGTTACAAGAGCCAGGACAATGTGTGTGATTACCCTCATAGAGTGAGGATGTATCATAACAGGTGTTCAGGTATGTCTGTTTAGAATCATCTCTGATCACTCTCAATCACATATGTTATGTCCAAGACATGGGATTACTGGTGGTATTATTTTGATATTATCCATGATCGTGGTTGGTTCTTTTAATGTTGTCCATGAGCCTTTACCTGCATCCCACTTAATGCAGACCTGTGCTGAGATTACACTCATATTCAGGCAAATCAGTTTGTACACCTTCACAATATGCACCCTACCCCAATTATATGTCAGATCCCTGATAGACGACCTCTGCATTCTTCATGTAAGGATGCTTCGGTCACACAGACATCCTCCCCATTGTTATGTCAGCTTATCTTATGTGACAGTTACATAATGCACATTTTCACTGTGTGGTCCCTTCTGTACCATATAGATATGTGACTAGTGTTACTGCTGCAACCATCTTCCATTGACATACCCACATCTGCTGTACATTAGGTTGTTTCACCTGTCCTCTTTCCCTGTGTCCATTCCTACAAGTCATTTGTGTGTCCCTATTCAATAGACACACTTCCCTCTGAGTGTTTATTTACATGGCAATCCATGTATCCTTACAGATCAATTACACAACTTCAGTACAGAATGCTAGGAAGGGGATTTCGCAATACTCTGCACTGTAGATATGGTTTCCTGTACTGTGTTTGGACCATATACTTAACATTCATACTTCTCAACTGTCTAGATTTTCACAGAATGTCCAGATGTGTTCCTTATCAAATGTCTGACTTTCACCAATATTACTCAGATGATTTCAGAACTGAAGTGACTCAATATTGCATACATTTGAGTTTCACACTTCAAATCCTTCAAAACATGTATCTTAACACAAACCCCTGGTTATTCTAGCACATTTGTATAGGGCAAATATGTCAAATAAGTGTCTATTTCTGGGTCATTGTCCCCCCATTATGTTGGCTTTTGTCCAGATGTCTTGCACTAAGAGATTGAGAGGTATCTGTGAAGCCCTGGTGATCATTGTGGCATTCCGCTCAAAACTATGGACCTTCAGTGCCCTGACTTGAACAGGAGTGCTATCCATGTTCATTTACATGGTTTCCTGGCCTGTGACACTGTTGCCAGCCACAATGAATATGCATTGCACACTGCTGCTTGTGGCGCACCACCGCTCACACATATGCTTTGCTCGAAGCCTACAGAGAGTTTATTGAAACCCGGGGCTACCTTCTACTGATTTTAAAACTCATCACCACTAGGCTTATTTAGATGTTACAACTTTTAAAGATCTTTGGCTGATAAATGATAAGAAGTTTTCCTTTGCCAGTCCTACTTTGGAAAGAAGGAACTGGAGGTCTAAAATGCTAGACTGTATCAACAGATTTATATAATAATATAAATCAATTAATAAATATTAATAAATCAATTCATTGCTAATCGAGATGCATGTCTTCTATTATCTGTTAACATCATAATAAGACAACTAGAATTTTGATGTTTGTTATGGTTAACCAGTAACAAGACAAACATTAGAAACAAATAATACAACACAGATTTACCAAAAGAATCAGTATCTTTCTCTCTTTGTCATATTCCAAAACTGACATTATTAGGTCTATTTATAATGTTCTGTAGACGGCTAAGAAAGCACACGTAACTAAGGTTATCAGTGTTGTAATGAGCATTTCCTTTATAAATGGTTAGCCTTAAAATCCTCATGTACAAATGAGAATTAGATGCTTTTAAAGAATTTCAGAAGATATAACAGCATATTGAAGTGGTTCTGTGTTAAAGCATATCAGCACTGGAATAAACTTCCCAATTTAAAGTCAGTAACACTTTTAAAAGGTTTAAAAGACATTTAGAACAGTCTGATGGACTAGAGAAATTTAGAGCATACCTGGTTTGTTAATATAGACTTAACCTGACACCTGGTCTTGACTTGAAAATTAAGGGTGCCAGCAACTTGATCACTTCATATGTGACAAAATCCAGAAAGCTATTTTTCTCATTGGTACGGTGTCACACTGCTACTGAATCAATGAGACTTCTGAACATGAACCAGTCATCTCTGGAAGCAAAACACTGACATGATTGTTATATTGAGTATTTAAAGCACAGGACTATGCTTAAAACAGAGTAATTGAGAGGTACGCCCATCCAGAACTGATTTATTTTGCAAGGTTTGAAGACTTCCACTGTGACCTCAAAGATTTTAGACTGGCAGGAAAAGGATATTATCCTTCTTTACCAGTATGGGGTGTGAGGGGCAGGCAAAAATGTTGTCCAGAAGGTGCTTCAGATATTCTGCTAATCTCTTTGGCATTATCACAATGAAAGGGACTATCTTCCAGTTGTGGTAACCTATAGGGTACTCAGTAAAAAAGGCCACTTAGGCTACAGCAGTTAGTGCCCATTCTTTCTCAATGCTGTCTTGGCTTTTGATAGTTGTGTGTGAATTAGTGGGTGGCATGTTTGCCCATCCCAGCATGTCCTTCAGTTGTGTTTCCATAGTACAACATGGTTAAAATTGCTGTGCATGAGCTTTCATCCAATAGGTATATGTGCATTGTCACCCATAGCTACATCTTTATAGTCATACGCCCCCCAAAAAACAATAAACTGACAGTGTTCCCCTTTTCTTGTACATCGCTATTTCATAAAGATCCCATACCAATGTATGAGCCTGTGCTGAGTGGTACACACAGCTGTGCTCATGTCAGTATATATGATTTATTGCAGTATTAGTAGTGGTTTCTCTTTTACAAAACAGGACATGGCCATATGCTCCTTCATCACCCCCTTCACTGATGCTGAAAACCAAGTCATTGTCAACACTTTTAGAAAACTTGGTGCCTTCCTGCTTGAAAGGGGATGGGGGTGATACATCACACAGAAATAAGACTTGTCGGCAGATTGTTGACGATCTTAATTCTGTGGGTGGCAATGGCAGTCTATGGGATCCGGTGTACCATAGGCCACTGACATAATCACATCCACATGGAGCTACAGTGAGCAGTGATCACATACGTACCAGGGGGGGGGGTCCTGCTACAGAGCCACCCCTAACACCAAATGAAGATTTCCTGTCCACTCTCAGAGATACGGACAGCTCCCAGGTAAGTGCAGAACAGCATGTCATCAACATCAGTGCGGTTGTTTCAAAGACAGCAAGCATGCCCCAGGTAGGCTTTTGTATCTCAATTGTTGAATACTCTTTTATAGTAAAACAATTTAAATCAATACATTACTTCTGTTTCACAAGAATTTTTTTTTCGGGGGGGGGGGGTTGAAAATTGCTACAGTTAGCAACACATTCTGATTGATTAGGTTAGGTTGGAGTTATCATCCAAGTTCTTGCTGAAAGTATAGTTAATGAACCTATAAAGGGGAATAAGTATTACCCCCCCACGTTATTGTTAATTACAATGATGTTATCCTTACCTTTTGCTTAACTTCTTCCAGAACCATCTGGCATGCAGAGGATACCCTCATCTGCAGATGGTAAGCCAAACATTTTTATGTCAGTACTGATGAGCAATTCAAAAATATATTTTAGTGTGTGATGTTGATGTCAGGACTATTGTGTGTACTGCTGTACTGTCTAATAATGGAAGCACTGTTATGTTGTTAGCATATATCGGAGTATTGTACTTTAGGTATTAATTTTCCTGTGTTTGTTGCTTATTATCACAGGTGATCCTGACAGTGGAAGTGTGGGAATTTTCCCACCTGATGTCAGTGTATCAGCGGGCTCTGATGATGATGGTGGCCAAACAGAGGCAGGGTTGGAGGGTGCAGAGGTTGAATCTGACACTGAGTTTGACATATAGCCATCCCCTGCAATTCCATTGGATGAAGCCAGTAGTCCTAGGCCTACCCATTCCAGTGAGCAGTCAGATATTGGACAGGTGGAGAGCAAGAAAATTGACCTGGGAATTGTGGTTACTGTGGCTTCAGTGCTTGTTGACTCTGGCAATAGCCAAAGTGTGGGAGAGGTGCCACACAGAAGGGTTGTTAGGGGTGCTCAGATGAGGCCTGCTGTCCATCCTTCACCTGATCCAGGAGTCTCTTCCTGTGCCAGTCAACATATGTTTATTTCCATCATGGAGGCACAGGCACATTCCCACAGGTAGTCCTGAGAAATGCTTAGGGTTGTAGATGTGGCACAGGCTGAAATACATACCTTCCTCCACTGCATTGCCGATTCAATGGACCGAATGAATGACACATTGGAACAAGGGATGTTTGTGATGAAATGAGTGGTGTCTATGATGGAACTTCTGGTGGGAGGGGAACGCATCCTCGAGGGGGTAGGTCAGTCACATCATCTGCTGTTAGCCAACATAGCCATGCCCAGTCACACTCCCATGGTGGCAGTACTTCCACTGCCACATCAGTGGTCGAGGTGCCCACACCCAGACATGTTATATCAAGGGGGTCATGATCTTGGGCAGCCTCATGAGAGAAGCTCATCAAGTGGACATCAGTCACATTCAGGTATCAACAGTGCATCTGACCATGATGTGGCTCTGCCAGTGCAACTCCTGGCAGAGTCAGTTCTCATGGTCGGGGATGACAACAATGAACTGCCACGCCTACGATGCATGGCTCAGACCTGTCTGATATACCAAGATGTAGAGCTAGCACAGAGCTTGGCTGTGTTCATGCAGACACTCACACACCAATTTCACCTGGAGGACCCCTACAGACACACACACAGCAGTTATATGGCTCAGCTGTGCAGCTTAAAACTCATTTTGTCTCACTGGCCATTTGTTGCTTTATCAAAATGTCTACCTGCTTATCTTTTTTACTCACACATACATTTACCGACATTTTGTATCAGCTTAGGCTTTCTGCACCCTCCCCCCGACTCACAAATAACACCCTGTGTAAGTGATCACAATTGTGCCATATCCCTGTTTTTATCTTTTTGCTTCAGAGATACATAAGCTTTGTGTCTGATGCTCAAAGTACATAGCTGACTTAGTGTTTAGTATATCTGCATTTGTGATGTTGAACTGGTAATTGTACCATTGACTTCTACTGATCTTAGAAAGTTAGACAGTTGACAGCATCAGAATTTTCCATCTTTATTGTGAATGATCTTGTGGGAGTTGTGAAGTCTGACTCTGCAATGTGTATCATTACTTTCTAACTTATCATTTTAATGATTTTCCAGTGCAAATGTATGGTGCTAAACTGTGGGCATGCAGTGATAATCACTACTTTTGAGAGGTATGACTGTGTCAATCTTTGATGTGTGAGGCCTACTACTTAATAGCAGACACATGTGTGTCAAATAGGTCTCTACTGAAACATGTTAAGGTAATTTCTATACAAATCTCCCACTTTTTACTTGCTTACATTACCAAGTAAGCAAATGCAGGGATATGCCACTCATTCATATAATTACACAATACACCCCAGGTTCAGTACTTACCTTGCAAACCCAGCAGTTGCAACAGTTTTCATTCAGGGCTGAGTCCGTCTGATCCGTCTGATGCAAGAAGTACACAGCCAATACATGGGGAGGTAAAGGTTGTGAGAGTTGCCTGGCATCAATGTTAGTATATGTATGTGCACAGGAGGAAAGTTTTAGGCCCTTAGGTGGTGAGTGAGTGTGCTATACATTGTTTCTTACCCAATGCAAGGGCATATTGAACATGCCTATGTCTGCCTACACCCACAGCAGCTGCTAGTTCCCCCCTGACTCCTCACCTGCATGTGGCTGTGGTGACCTTGCCATTGATGGTGTGATGTGTGCTCCTTCCCCTTGGTCATCCTGCTGAAGCTGTTTTCTTGGGATGATGTTGTGTAGCATGGCACATACTGTGAATATTTTAGTACATGTCCATGGATTGTACTGCAGGGCTCCCCACAGATGCATCTAGGCCCTAGAACCACAACTTCAACAACCCAAACAAATGCTCTGTGATATTTCTGGTTTGAGCATGTGCCTCATTATGGCATTCTTCATCTGGAGTGTGTGCATTTATGCTGGGTGTCATCATCCATGGTTATAGTGCATAACTTGCATCCCCCAGTAAATGACCCTGTGGGATATCCCTTCTAGCAAACATCTGATACGGTTGGGAGGTGTGCCAGATATGTGAGTTGTGATAACTGCCAGGGTTGCCAGCATACATATTCAAGATGATTCCTTTGGCATTATACATGGCTTGGCAGTTAATAGAGTGGAAGCCCTTTCTGTTTATGTAGAGGCTTCCCTGTTCCCCAGGTGGTGCCTTAGTTAATATATGTGTGCAATTGGTGGCACCCAGTACTTCAGGTAGTGTGCTACAGGGTAGAACTCCTGTATATTTCTGGCCCTATCCTAAGGAGTACGGGGAAAATATATGTGGTCACTGGTATATTGGAGAACAGCATTCAGGAATTGATGGAGGATCCTGGATGCTGACGCTTGTGACACCCCCAACATGTCCTCTCTTGGTCTCTGAAAGATGCCTGTAGCTAAGATTCTAAGTGCTACCTTTGTCTCCCTTGGGATGGGTTCCACTCGGTTTGCTCTTCCTCTGAGTTAAGGACAACAGAGGTTACAGAGTTCTTGCAGTGTGTCTCTTTCCACCCTGTAGTGCTGTACAATTTCCACATCATGTAGGTTGTGATAAGTTACCAGGCCCTGAAAACTTGTCTCCTTCTTTGCCTTGGTTTATTACACCAGCAGCAGCACAGACTTCAGCCTGCTGCACATACACATGAATTAAAGCAACAGGAGCCCTAACATTGTTTCTGTCCAGATTCATTTCCATGGCTGTATTCTAATAGGTTTTATAATTCAAAAGGAAAATCAGCACTGAGTCTGCACGGTTGCTTTATAGCTTGTTGAATAGCTCATCCATCTTGGATTGGTTGATTACCATACAATTCATCTGCTTATGTTGTAATTAGCATGTCACGGTGTTTACTTTGTTTGCATGGCTCTACACACCATGTAGAGCCTTTAACTGAATCTAAAACAGTATGATACCACGTGCACGCTATGCCACGACCCGCACACAGTGTAAACGGACCATGTAGGCTTTATTGCATGTGACTGAATGTGGTAAAGTTCATCTTGTTATTTTAATTATTACTAAGAGTTATGTTTTAAACTGCATTTGAACAAAGAGTGTAGTTTAAAAGTTTTGATCCAAAAATTATTTTTTAATAGAAAGTGTTTATGAGCATTTGTATATTTATTTCTTGAAATGTGTTTTTTTGGCATAAAACACTGATGGAACAATGACCTATTACAGCTTAGTGGTCCATCAAGATGATAATAATTTTGAAATGTTGAATAATTAAATAGTACAGTCTAAGTTTTGTTAACATTTAATTATCCTATAATTTATTTGGTCCAAGTTTATAATTCATCTAAAGTCTTTGAAAATATTTTGAAATCAGTCTGATTGGTAGCACAGTTCCTAACATACATGTCTACATAAATGTCAGTGAGATACAAATTAAAGATATATGTGCCTAAGAAAAAATCTTATGAGACACCATAAGAAAAGGAATGCCATTATGATCTAACTCTATGAATTCCAACAAATTCCAAATTCAAAACCTGAATTCAAGAAATTATGAATCCATGTTATTAAGCGGTTCTCAAGTCCTATCTTTTTCTAATTGGAAATAAAGTTGTGACTAATAGATTCAAGTACCTGCACAAAATCGATACAGAGTCTAATGAGAGGTTTTTTTCCAGTTAAGCAACAAGAATTTTACAGAAAGGTTATACTTCATTCTCTTGTATGTCAGATGCTGATGAAATACAGTTCTGCAGCTGGGTACACATTTTCCAGGGAGCTTGCATGGTTTGCCACTGAAACAGCCATTCAATTTGGAACAAAGTAAACTGTGTTAATGATTGGCATTTGTCTGGGGATTTGCATTTAGGTGTTAGTGACTGACATTTACTGTTAGTTTAGGTTAGGGGAGGGAGCATTTGGGACACTTAGGTTTAGAGTTAGGGTCAGGGTAACCAAGTAGGTTTAGGATTACTGTTAGAGAACAAATGAGAGGTTTGGGTTTAGACAAAAACCAGAAGTTTTATGCAGCAATGTTTATGATTCAAGTTATGGAATGACTGAGAATTTTAGGGCTAGAATTAGGTTAGCATGGTTTGGAATTAGCGATAAGTAGTGACTAGGAGGTTAAGGTTTCTGGAGTAGTTGGGAGTTTTACATTTAGCAAACAAGTTTTGTGATTAAAGTTAGGTGCCAACTCAAAGTAGTATGCTTAAAGTTTGGTAATGAGGCTTGGAATTACGATCAAGGAGTGGTAGGTGCAACTTCCAATGTTAGATTTAGTGTTGGGTAGGTGCATGCATGAGTACAGGAAGTCTGAGTTGCTGGCAAGTCAAGCCCATCCTGTTTCAACCAGATGCAAGCAAGCAGGTTAGCAATGAGCTAATGGCATGTGATTACCAGTCAGCACAGAAGCACAGGTTACAGGCAATAGCTGATCGTGTGCAGTAAAAGATAATAAACACAGCAATGTCTTTTGATAGTAACATCTTGTCTAATATAAGATTTCCCATAATTTCCCCAGTAAAGGATAAGAGATTAATATATCCATAGTCTTTCAGCAAAAATCTACTATTTTCCTTGTTTTTCAAAGGTAAACTTAATAATTTGACCTTTTCCAGTCTTATAAAATCCTTCCTTTATTTAAAATTTGTAAAGAATAGATAATTTAGGATGCTAAAATGACATTAACCAGGTAATATGATATTGTTTAATGATAATGTTAAAGCCTGCAGGTTTATTTACTTTCAGACTTTGAATTGCCCATTCAGCTCTAAATAGATTATCTGATGCCAGCTGAAAGGAGCTATTTGTATACTTTTACCCATGAAATGCTTAGAAGGTTCAAAAATCTTCTCCTTCCATACTGCCAGCCATTTGTCCTTCACAGAATAGTGGATTTGTGATATTTTTCTTAGGCTTAACATCTCTTATAAACCTGAAAAAAGCAATTTGCTTATCAGCAGTTTTATTTACCAAATTTAGATCTATGTTTTCCCTTTTTTTCCCCAATGATTGCGTTTACCTCCTTATATAACTTATCATCTTTAGCTTTACATCCAGCACTTATAGGTGATCACCACTGCTTATAAGGTTTTTTTGTTTTGTTTTGATTTGTTCATTGTTTTGGTGCTCTTCTGAGGACCTTGTCTGGTGTCTCCTCTATATTTGTGCAATTGGCCCATTTGTTCTACTGGAATGGAAGGCAGGTGTTCACAGACTAAAAGAGATCCTCCTGCTCCATTCATTCTTGCCCAGGAATCATGATCAGCTCTCTGTTCTCCAGTGAGAAGCAGGCCAGCTTGTTGGTCCTAAGGGACAGCCTATACTCTGCCCCCTTGGGAGCACCATCCCCTCTACCCTCAGTGGCTCCTCTGACTATGTAGTAGTTATGTCCCAAGTGGAAACATTCCTCTGCACACTATTTTTTACCTTGGCTACTTACTATGAATGCACTATTGTACCATGAGCATAGCCAACTTGTAGCTTCATGGGGCAAACAGTGACCCTGGTAGTTGTCACCTGTGTGGTGAGCCAAAGCTGTCTCACGTCATCACTGCAAGATGGATGAGCTGGCAGTGGCCATACACTGTTACCCTTCCCAGCCATCTCCTGTAGCATAAGCTGTCTTATTTCATATTCAAAAGGCATTACATTTAAACAGTAAGAGAAACTGAAACCCTCTAAAACAGTGCTCCTATCAATTATTGTTTTACACAAGAGTAATTTTGCTTAAATAGTTGTTAAAGTTCATTAGTACTGAGGCCTTGTAGGTAATTATATCAATTTTGAATAACTTCATGGTCATATCTTATTCATATCACAGTCAGTTTTGGCTAATGCCTCTACTTTTCAAAATGCCCTGTGTTTCTGATAGAGAACAAGCACATGTGGTCATCATTATATACTATCACACATCTATACACATAGTCTAGGTGGCAGGCTGTACCACACAACTGTGCACACAGTCTAGGTAGCAGATAGGCTGTACCACACATCTGTGCACATAGCCTAGGGGGCAGATAAGCTGATCCCCTTCTCTTATTCTGTATTTTTTTATTTATACTGCTACTCCAGCAGTCTAAGCCGCAGTGTACAATTTAACCTATGCACACAGCCAAAGTGGACAGGTTAATGTCCTCCATGTATTGTTAGATCTATTTACTTTATTGCATTAGTGCAAACTGGCTGCCTTTTCTTTTGATTCCCGGCTATTTCATTCTCAGTACTGATACTTGAACAGTTTAGGCTGTGTTACTTAACTTCTGCACACAGCCTAGGTGGCAGGTAGGCTGTGTTACTTAACCTCTTTACACAGTCTAGGTGGCAGGTAGGCTGCGTTACTTAACCTCTGCACACAGCCTAAGTGGCAGGTAGGCTGTGTTACTTAACCTCTGTACACAGCCTAGGTGGTAGGTAAGCTGTGTTACTTAACCTCTGTACATAGCCTAGGTGGCAGGTAGGCTGTGTTACATAACCTCTGTACACAGCCTAGGTGGCAGGTAGGCTGTGTTACTTAACCTCTGCACACAGCCTAGGTGGCAGGTAGGCTGTGATCCTTCTCTCATCTGTCCAATGTAATGTTTAACCTAGGTGTCAGGCTTCATTTACATTTCTTTTAACTCATACCCTAGATTGCAGTTATAGCCTGCATGTTCAGTGCATTTCCTGACAGTCTTTGTAAATGACAAATTATACCATCTTCTCCTACCTGGAGCTTTTACTTTTTAGCTGAGTAGAATACACTGGATTTACAACCCTGGCAGCATTTGGGCTGGTGTGTTCTTTTACCCACCTTTCCACCTCATCTTATTAGGTTGAGAAAGACACTGTTATAAGACTTATTGTCATAGAGTCTTATCAGTCCTTTCTCTCCATTTTATCACCTTTCCCACCCTCCAGGTTACCTGCTATATTATCTGTTACACCCCATGACAAGTTCCCATCCACACTCTGTCTCTCTCTTTACAAGTTATAACCCCCAACTATCTTGCACACTCATAATGCTAATTATAATCTCTTAACTCTTTCCTTGGCATTCTGTCTTTTTTGCCTGTCACTTTAGCCTTCAGTCTGTTCTTTACAGATACTCTGCCTCTTACTCAATCATGCCAGGAACCCTGTAACCAACTCTACTCAGGCCCCATTAATGGCAAATAGGAATATACAGTCTACTGATTGACATCAGCACTAAACTCACTTACGCAACTAGGAAACAATTTCTGTTGCAACCCATACTCCTACAGATGTCAGTAATCTCCATCCCAAAAATTAAGGATCTTCTCTCAAACCTCCACCATCTCCCATTCACACTTCATCAATTCAGCCCTCAATTACTGAACCCAAATACCTATCATATCAGAAATAATTTATTTATTTATTTATTTAGCATTTGTTTACCGGGGTGGTCTGACTGGGTCTACAGAACCCATTTTCAGCAGAGGCCCAGGGAGAAAATTTCCAGTACAATACAGTACAATACAAATACAGTATAATCCAATACAATAAAGATTACATTAAAAGTAGTATACAAAAAATAAGTTGAAAGAACAAACTGCTACAAGATGTTGTAATATATTACTACACATCTAAACAGTTCTATACAGTTAAAACATTACAGACGATAATAGTCACTCTCATCATACATGATGTAGAAATAGCAGTCAGAAAGTTAGTGATGCAGACATACAGCGAGAGAGAGTTAAGAAGGACAGAAGCAATAAAAGCCTGAGCACCAGCTTTAGAATATGGTATAGAAGCAGAGAAGGATTTAGAAGAGGTTTAGGATCTTGCAGTCTGTGAGGGATTGAAATGTGAGAGAAGAGGAAGATCTGAGCATTAGGCAGGCTTTATGCAGGAGCAAAGCCATGTATTTTTGTGATGATTTTTTAAAGAGGCTTTGAAATGGGTTAGGCCAGGAATAAACCTGGTAGCTAGAGGTAGTGAATTCCAATGTATAGAGACAGTATGAATACAAAGAGTGACCAGGTTTTCTTGTGGGTTTTGAGATAGCTAAGAGATTTTTGTCTTCTGATCGTAGGGATCGATTTGATGTGTAAGGTGTGACTAGATTGGCTAGTGCAGGGCAGGCAGTAGGCTTGAAAATAAGGTTGTGCAAGGTGGATAGCTGAATAAAGGCAAGTTGGGTGGGTAGTTTAAGCCAGTTTAATTCTAGGAGTGGTTTACAGTGGTGTGCGTGATATTTAGAGTTTGTGGCAAACTTTGCAACTTTGTTGTAGCACTCTTCCAACTTACTTAGGGTAGAATTTTGTAAGTTAGTTAAGATAGGGGCACCATACAGAAGAGAGGGAAGTAAAAATGTTTTTGCAAAGGTAGTTTTGGTTGCTGCAGTAAAAAAAAATGTTTGTTTCTATATAAGAGTCCCAGTTTTTTATGAGTTTTCTTTATATTTTGCTGTATATGGGGGTCAAATGAAAGTTTATTGTCAATGACAACACCTAGAAGTTTGGTTTCCTGTACTCTTTCTATGGCAGTGTTGTCAGATGCAAGAATATTGAAATGATGAGTGACAAGAGAGGTGTTTTGGGGATGAAAGAATACTAAATTTGTGTTCTTTGGATTAAGAAAAAGTTGGGCATTTCTTAACCAAGATTCAACTACTGTGAAGGACTGTTGAGTTTTTGTGAGTAGTTCTGGTAGTGATTGAGCAGTGCAGATTATGGTAGAATTATTAGCATATTGAATGAGGGTCCCAGTGTGAGAATCAGTGTGAAGGTTGCTTGTAAAAATGTTGAAGAGTAGGGGTCCTAGGATGGAGCCTTGGGGGACTACAGTAGGATTGTGGAGAAAGAGTGAGAGTTTCTTGGACCATTTCATTGCTTGTTTACGATCCTTGAGGTAGCTCTGAAACCATTTTACTGTGTTATGTGAGAAGCCTAAGTTTGACAGTGTGTTCAAAAGTAACGGGTGAGATATTGTGTCAAAGGCCTTGGAGAGATTAAGGAATACTGAGGCTTTATAGCATCCTGCATCTCTGGCCTTGTTCACGGTGTCTATAAAAGAATATAGGGCTGTAGCTGTGCTGTGGCAGGGTCAGAAGGCATGTTGGGTTTTGGTTAAAAGATTGCTTTTCAATAGATACTGCATTACCTGCTGATGGATACCTCTCTCGAAAAGTTTGGATATGGGTGACAAGATGGATAGAGGACTGAAATTGGATGGATCAAAAGAGTTGCCTCCTTTGTGGATGGGGTTGATGTGAGATTGTTTCCATATGGTAGGTACTTCTGATCCAGATAAAGATCTATTTATAAGGATACTGATTGGGTAGGCAACTGAATTAGCAGCCAGTTTGAGGTAGTATGGGGGAGATTGGCAGCTGAAGTAGAGCAGGGTTTTAGTTTTTGTAGCAATTTCTTAATGGTGCCAGTGGGTATGGACTGAAATGAGAATGGGGTTTGTATGATGTTTTGTTGAGTATGGGGATTAGTAATGACAGGGTTAGAAGTAGTTGATGGCCTGGGATCGGTGTCTGAATAGGTTGAAGAGTGGGGGGGGGGTCCAGCATTAGGGGTGTTAGTTAGTAGGTCTGAAATTGATTTTATGAAGTGCTTGTTAATGTTTTCAGCTATTTGTGATGTAGGGGTATCATGTGATAGGGTGTGCTCTCCATTTCTTCCAGGGTTAAGTAGAGAAGATATGGTGTGCCAACATTTACTGGGGTTGATTTTATGCTGGAGTTGAAGCTGGGAATAATATGACTTCTTATCTCTGTTGATTAGTTTTGTCACTTTGTTATGTAGTGTTTTGAAATAACATGATTTTGTTCATTTTTGTTTTGTTTCCAGGTTTTCCAGGCTAGGCCCCTTTGCTTCATCAGGTGTTTACACTCCTTAGAGAGCCATGGTGCTGAGTTCTTTTTGATTCTTTTCATACGAATGGGAGCTCGTGTATCAAGTATGTGAAGGGAGGTGTTATCAAAGTGTAGTACAACATCATTAAAGGGTAGCTGTTTAAGGGGTGTCCAGTCTATTTCATATGAATGAGAGCTGGTGTATTAAGTATGTGAAGAAAGGTGTTATTAAAGTATAGTACAGAATCATTAAGGGGTAGTTGTTTAAGGGGTGTCCAGTCTATTTCATATGAATGGGAGCTGGTGTATTAAGTATGTGAAGAAAGGTGTTATTAAAGTATAGTACAGCATCATTAAGGGGTAGTTGTTTAAGGGGTGTCCAGTCTATTTCATGTGAATGGGAGCTCGTGTATTAAGTATGTGAAGGAAGGTGTTATTAAAGTGTAGTACAGCATCATTAAGGGGTAGTTGTTTAAGGGGTGTCCAGTCTATTTCATGTGAATGAGACCTGGTGTATTAAGTATGTGAAGGAAGGTGTTATTAAAGTATAGTACAGCATCATTAAGGGGTAGTTGTTTAAGGGGTGTCCAGTCTATTTCATACGAATGGGAGCTGGTGTGTTAAGTATGTGAAGGAAGGTGTTATTAAAGTATAGTACAGTATCATTAAGGGGTAGTTGTTTAAGGGGTGCTCAGTCTATTTCATGTGAATGGGAACTGGTGTATTAAGTATGTGAAGGAAGGTGGTATTAAAGTATAGTACAGCATCATTAAGGGGTAGTTGTTTAAGGGGTGTCCAGTCTATTTCATGTGAATGGGAGCTGGTGTATTAAGTATGTGAAGGAAGGTGTTATTAAAGTATAGTACAGCATCATTAAGGGGTAGTTGTTTAAGGTGTGTCCAGTCTATTTCATGTGAATGGGAGCTGGTGTATTAAGTATGTGAAGGAAGGTGTTATTAAAGTATAGTACAGCATCATTAAGGGGTAGTTGTTTAAGGGGTGCCCAGTCTATTTCATGTGAATGGGAGCTGGTGTATTAAGTATGTGAAGGAAGGTGTTATTAAAGTATAGTACAGCATCATTAAGGGGTAGTTGTTTAAGGGGTGTCCAGTCTATTTCATGTAAATGGGAGCTGGTGTATTAAGTATGTGAAGGAAGGTGTTATTAAAGTATAGTACAGCATCATTAAGGGGTAGTTGTTTAAGGGGTGCCCAGTCTATTTCATGTGAATGGGAGCTGGTGTATTAAGTATGTGAAGGAAGGTGTTATTAAAGTATAGTACAGCATCATTAAGGGGTAGTTGTTTAAGGAATGTCCAGTCTATTTCATGTGAATGGGAGCTGGTGTATTAAGTATGTGAAGGAAGGTGTTATTAAAGTATAGTACAGCATCATTAAGGGGTAGTTGTTTAAGGGGTGTCCAGTCTATTTCATATGAATGGGAGCTGGTGTATTAAGTATGTGAAGGGAGGTGTTATTAAAGTATAGTACAGCATCATTAAGGGGTAGTTGTTTAAGGGGTGCCCAGTCTATTTCATGTGAATGGGAGCTGGTGTATTAAGTATGTGAAGGAAGGTGTTATTAAAGTGTAGTACAGCATCATTAAGGGGTAGTTGTTTAAGGGGTGTCCAGTCTATTTCATGTGAATGGGAGCTGGTGTATTAAGTATGTGAAGGAAGGTGTTATTAAAGTATAGTAAACCATCATTAAGGGGTAGTTGTTTAAGGGGTGTCCAGTCTATTTCATACGAATGGGAGCTGGTGTATTAAGTATGTGAAGGAACGTGTTATTAAAGTGTAGTACAGCATCATTAAGGGGTAGTTGTTTAAGGGGTGTCCAGTCTATTTCATGTGAATGGGAGCTGGTGTATTAAGTATGTGAAGGAAGGTGTTATTAAAGTATAGTACAGCATCATTAAGGGGTAGTTGTTTAAGGGGTATCCAGTCTATTTCATGTGAATGGGACCTGGTGAATTAAGTATGTGAAGGAAGGTGTTATTAAAGTATAGTACAGCATCATTAAGGGGTAGTTGTTTAAGGGGTGTCCAGTCTATTTCATATGAATGGGAGCTGGTGTATTAAGTATGTGAAGGAAGGTGTTATTAAAGTATAGCACTGCATCATTAAGGGGTAGTTGTTTAAGGGGTGTCCAGTCTATTTCATGTGAATGGGAGCTGGTGTATTAAGTATGTGAAGAAAGGTGTTATTAAAGTATAGCACTGCATCATTAAGGGGTAGTTGTTTAAGGGGTGTCCAGTCTATTTCATGTGAATGGGAGCTGGTGTATTAAGTATGTGAAGGAAGGTGTTATTAAAGTATAGTACTGCATCATTAAGGGGTAGTTGTTTAAGGGGTGTCCAGTCTATTTCATGTGAATGGGAGCTGGTGTATTAAGTATGTGAAGGAAGGTGTTATTAAAGTATAGTACAGCATCATTAAGGGGTAGTTGTTTAAGGGGTGTCCAGTCTATTTCATGTGAATGGGAGCTGGTGTATTAAGTATGTGAAGGAAGGTGTTATTAAAGTGTAGTACAGCATCATTAAGGGGTAGTTGTTTAAGGGGTGTCCAGTCTATTTCATATGAATGGGAGCTGGTGTATTAAGTATGTGAAGGAAGGTGTTATTAAAGTATAGTACAGCATCATTAAGGGGTAGTTGTTTAAGGGGTGCCCAGTCTATTTCCTGTAGGAGATTGTTGAATTTATCCTGACAAAAATTAATTGAGCTCCTAACTGATTTTATAGTGTGTACTCTTAGTTGTTGGGAGTTTGTTGTAAGGGAGTAAGCTGGTAGATGATCACTCAGGAGGTGAGGCAGTGTAAAAAATGTGGGGTAATTAGGAGGGTGGGATACTAAAATCCAGTCTAAGGTGGATTGGCAGGCAGAATCTTTGCTGTATCTTGTTGGAGTATTGATAAGTTGAAAAAAAACATACAGATTTATACTATTTGTGGGGGAGTTGGAAGCTATGGTTTGCCAATCTGTTTTTACGTCTCCTAAGATTATTGTTTCAAGGTTTATTGTTTGGGATGTCCAGGATAAAATATTTTCCAACACTGGTATATTGTTACCTGGTGGGATATATATTACTATTATGCAAATTATTTTTGATATATTAAGGTTCAAAAAGGAGATTAGTACCTCAGCATTGGAAAAGATGGGTATATTACTGGTATACAGTGTGATGTTGAGTGTAGAGGGATTAAAAAGTGCTGTCCCTCCCATTTTTTTAAATCTCTCTCTTCTGGTTATTGCAAAGTTTGGAGGTATTAATTCTGAGTCTTTTGCATTAGGGTGTAGCCATGTTTCGGTAAGGGCTAGTATGTCAGGTTTATTTTTGATCAATCCAGGCATGCAGTGGGGCTATTTCATTACATATACTTCTAAGGTTAAGAGTAAGTATGTTTAAATCTTTGGGGTTACTCTTGTGGTTAGGATTAGAGGGTGGTCCAGGGTTAGGATGTATGTCTCCACATTTGAGTAGAAAGTTAATGAGGAATGTGTACCATGGGAAGTGTTTTTTATTCCTAGGTGAGAGTACTGCTGTCAAGTGTGGTTTCATAGGAGGTGAGGAGGCCAGTTTGAGGCTTGAATAGAATGGGAGGGTATAGGGGAAAAGCTGGGAGGAGATACGTGAGAAGCTGTGTTGTTTATTGGGGAGATGGTTAGAGGAGGTTGTTGATGTGTATTGGAGTGTGGGGGGATATGTGAGAAGCTGTGTTGTTTATTGGGGAGAGGGTTAGAGGAGGTTGTTGATGTGTATTGGTGTGTGGGGAATACGTGAGAAGCTGTGTTGTTTATTGGGGAGAGGGTTAGAGGAGGTTGTTGATGTGTATTGGTGTGTGGGGGGATACATGAGAAGCTGTGTTGTTTATTGGGGAGAGGGTTAGAGGAGGTTGTTGATTTATATTGGTGTGTGGGGGGATACATGAGAAGCTGTGTTGTTTATTGGGTAGAGGGTTAGAGGAGGTTGTTGATGTGTATTGGTGTGTGGGGGGATACTTGAGAAGCTGTGTTGTTTATTGGGTAGAGGGTTAGTGGATGGAGTTGATGTGTATTGGTGTGTGGGGGGATACGTGAGAAGCTGTGTTGTTTATTGGGTAGAGGGTTAGAGGAGGTTGTTGATGTGTATTGGTCTGTGGGGGGATACATGAGAAGCTGTGTTGTTTATTGGGTAGAGGGTTAGAGGAGGTTGTTGATGTGTATTGGTGTGTGGGGGGATACGTGAGAAGCTGTGTTGTTTATTGGGAGAGGGATAGAGGAGGTTGTTGATTTGTATTGGTGTGTGGGGGGATACGTGAGAAGCTGTGTTATTTATTGGGGAGAGGGTTAGAGGCAGTTGTTGGTGTGTATTGGTGTGTGGGGGGATATGTGAGAAGCTGTGTTGTTTATTGGGTAGAGGGTTAGAGGAGGTTGTTGTGTATTGGTGTGTGAGGGATACGTGAGAAGCTGTGTTGTTTATTGGGGAGGGGGTTAGAGGAGGTTGTTGATGTGTATTGGTGTGTGGGGGGACTCGTGAGAAGCTGTGTTGTTTATTGGCTAGAGGGTTAGAGGAGGTTGTTGATGTGTATTGGTGTGTGGGGGGATACGTGAGAAGCTGTGTTGTCTAGTGGAGAGAGGGTTAGAGGAGATTGTTGATGTGTATTGGTGTGTGGGGGGATATGTGAGAAGCTGTGTTGTTTATTGGGGAGAGGGTTAGAGGAGGTTGTTGATATGTATTGGTGTGTGGGGAGATACGTGAGAAGCTGTGTTGTTTATTGGGGAGAGGGTTAGAGGAGGTTGTTGATGTGTATTGGTGTGTGGGGGGATACATGAGAAGCTGTGTTGTTTATTGGGGAGAGGGTTAGAGGAGGTTGTTGGTGTGTATTGGTGTGTGGGGGGATATGTGAGAAGCTGTGTTGTTTATTGGGTAGAGGGTTAGAGGAGGTTGTTGATGCATATTGGTGTGTGGGGGGATACGTGAGAAGCTGTGTTGTTTATTGGGGAGAGGGTTAGAGGAGGTTGTTGATGTGTATTTGTGTGTGTGGGGGGGTATGCAAAGATATAGCCGTAATGAGGTTGAGAGTAAAGAGGCTGGGCAACTTAGGAGGAGCATGTCAACTGTGATAGTGGGATTAAAAATAGTAAATGTGGAATTTATGTGTCTGAATGTAGTACAGGTATAAATAAAGATCATGTGATATGTGTGCAGCTGAAGGTAAGGTTGGAATGTTTAGACTTCACAGTGGGCTTTGATAATGTGGTTAGGTGTTTTACCTTGCAGTTTGTGATAATGATGGGTGGGGTTGATGTGATTGGTCAGTAGTAAAATTATGGTGCAATGCTAGGTTTGTGTATATAGTAGAAGAGAAGGTGGTAAGCTTGGAGTTAATGTGAAATAGTTTGAGGGGGTGATTGTATTGTAATGGTATATTAGAGTAAAATGCAAAAAAGTATAGTAGTGGGCATGTGAGTTCAAGGGGATGGATGTAAGGGAGAACAGATAAGTTTGGCTAAATAAAAGAAAGTAAGTTGTGCATAAAATGTGAGTGTGGACAAAGTTGGGTTGTATGTAATTGGATCATAGGAATGAGTGGGAGTGGTTTGCTTAGGATAAGAGTAGAGGTACTGGGGGAGGGTGGGATATTGGGGAAGGGCAGGGAAGGGCAGGGGGAAGAGTGAGTGGAGCGAATGGAGCAGGAAGAACCACCCAGATGGTTTACCACCATAAACAATCAGTGAGGTAGGATGTTCATGGATACAAAAGACAAGTTGTCTGAACTCTAAATACTTGTTGCGAGTCACAGCATCTAATTTTATATTTATGAGCTTTTCAATGTCTTTCCAGGGATATATTACACTGATAAGAGTGAAATATGCTTAAGTGTTAATGTAGCTTCACCTTCAGCAGTAAAAACGCCTATGAGTGTGGGTGAATGAGTAGGGATGGGGATATCCTTCCAGCAGATTCAACACTACAAAACAATGCACACTAGACTTAACAAATTAAGTTATTTGCATATTGCCTCATATAGATTTAACTTTATTTGTTGCTTGTGTACTTGTTGCCAACTGCAGGTGAAATTCAATTGTGCAAGTTCTTTAGGTAGAGCAATATGATGTCTAACTACTGCTGCTGCAGAAGGTACATAAGCTTGTTTCAATAGATTTAACTTTATTTGTTGCTTGGAAAACCAATTGTTTAAAAAACACAAAAAGAAAAATCTAGCAAAGCTAGACTTTCTGACATTGGCTTTCCTGCGTGACCTTTTTATTCATTCTTTTAGTTTGTTAGTTGGGATATTTTGTAGATACCCTAATGTTTATGGATATCAGTTAGGTACGACAACCATGTGTTTTCAAAAGTCAAACATTCCTCTTATGCTGTGCTGATGATGCCATAAGAAAGCAGAAACATGCATGTCCACAGCTAGAGGGGTTTGGCTTTATTGGCCTGAAATTGTCCATAAATAGAATTAAAAGTAAAAGTAAAAGAAAAAGTCAAGGACGTTTAGAATTGCCATTTAGCTGAAACAACTGATATCCTTAAAGAGTAATTTGCATATATCCCATGTTGCTCTGATACAAGAGGTTTAAGTTATCACACAGTGGAACGTCTAGCCTTGCTAGATTTTTCTTTTTGTGTTTTTTAACCAATTGTTTTTCCTGTCTGACCTTTTTACTCATTCTTTGAGTTTAAAGAAAGAAAGAAAAAGTCCAACTAATACTGCAAAAGCCCTGTACATTAGATAGAAACAGGAAGCAAACTGGTCTAGAACCAGTCAGTTCTGGAAATAAATAAAATGCTTAATAGGGACATTTATATAGCTCTTCAGCACCATCATTCTACCTTTACTAATGATCATGCTCATTTTTTGCAATCCACCATAATCAACATAACTAAATTGGTTCATAGGTTCATTGGTGTTTACTATGCTAACGACCACACAGACCTTTATAAGCTTAGCCATGCATCCCAGTTATGGTACCCTTGATAAGTGCAAGCAGGGGCTTGGGAGGTGAAACATTTACAAGCAGTGGCCTGGAAGATAAACCATTTACAGGCTGCCTGTACCCATTAGAGACATAGGTGCCAAACCAGGGATAATTTCCTGTTCCTCTTCCAATTGTCCATGTTACCCTTGAATTGGATTAGGGAGGAACTCTGCTTCACATGGATGGGGAGACTGTTTTAGAGAAGGGGTAGTCTCTGGGATACATACCTGTCTCTCCAACAGGTTCTACTTATATCATAGGCAAAGTTTAAGTCTTAAAGCTTTATCCATAGGTGAGTACTAGGCTAACTGCCTTGAAGGGCACTTTTAAGCCTAGCCAACAATCAGAGGTGAGAACCAAACCCTGTATGTTGCATTAATGAGGCAAACACCTTAACCATTATACCAAAGCCACCCAAAACTCATCTGGCTGAGCATGTTAGGGGACACCAGACTCAGATGAGTGTTAAGAGGGCTTGAAATCAGGACCCTTCATTTACAAAACCAGCATTCTACCCACTGTGTTATGAAGGCAAACCTCCAAATTAATTCCCCACCAATGAAGAACAAGAGCCTTTGTCCATTGATCTATATACCTTTTAGGCTCTTAAGCAACAAACATTCACTTCTCTGAAACTTCAGTAAAACAGACTGAGTCCCTACTTCTCAAACTCAATAATTCAAAATTTAAATCCAGCACTGTTCATTTCAACTTCCTAAGGTTTGCAGTTGAAAAAATAACTAACCTCCTTACTCGTATTTTAACCTCTTTTTCATCTCAGGTAGTATCCTAGTAGTATTCAAGCATACAGTTATATGCCCCAATACCTAAAGTCATGTCTCCTAATGGCTGAACGATTTTAGAACTATTTCTTCCCTGTGACCTATTACCAAAATATCTGAAAAACTTTTATACAAGCAGCAACTTAAGCACATTAACAACTATGGCCTGTACCATGATGCACAGCATGGCTTTTGTAATGCCTTCAGTACCTTCACTGCCCTGGATTATAATGGCCATGGATACCATTTATTGCAACCCAAATGAGGAATGTATTACTGCATGCCGCTTTGTTGATGTGAGAAGGACTTTTGAAATTGTCAACCATACCGTTCTTTTTAATAAACTGAAAAGACTCAACTTTGGAAATAACACTGTCTGCTTTTGCAGCCATCTACAAGACAGGACTTTTCAAATCTATAGCAATGTCTTATTCTCTACTGCCGCTAGACTTAATACAGGTGATAGCAATGTCTTATTCTCTACTGCTGCTAGACTTAATACAGGTGATAGCAATGTCTTATTCTCTACTGCCGCTAGACTTAATACAGGTGATAGCAATGTCTTATTCTCTACTGCCGCTAGACTTAATACAGGTGATAGCAATGTCTTATTCTCTACTGCCGCTAGACTTAATACAGGTGATAGCAATGTCTTATTCTCTACTGCCGCTAGACTTAATACAGGTGATAGCAATGTCTTATTCTCTACTGCCGCTAGACTTAATACAGGTGATAGCAATGTCTTATTCTCTACTGCCGCTAGACTTAATACAGGTGATAGCAATGTCTTATTCTCTACTGCCGCTAGACTTAATACAGGTGATAGCAATGTCTTATTCTCTACTGCCGCTAGACTTAATACAGGTGATAGCAATGTCTTATTCTCTACTGCCGCTAGACTTAATACAGGTGATAGCAATGTCTTATTCTCTACTGCTGCTAGACTTAATACAGGTGATAGCAATGTCTTATTCTCTACTGCTGCTAGACTTAATACAGGTGATAGCAATGTCTTATTCTCTACTGCTGCTAGACTTAATACAGGTGATAGCAATGTCTTATTCTCTACTGCTGCTAGACTTAATACAGGTGATAGCAATGTCTTATTCTCTACTGCTGCTAGACTTAATACAGGTGATAGCAATGTCTTATTCTCTACTGCTGCTAGACTTAATACAGGTGATAGCAATGTCTTATTCTCTACTGCTGCTAGACTTAATACAGGTGATAGCAATGTCTTATTCTCTACTGCTGCTAGACTTAATACAGGTGATAGCAATGTCTTATTCTCTACTGCTGCTAGACTTAATACAGGTGATAGCAATGTCTTATTCTCTACTGCTGCTAGACTTAATACAGGTGATAGCAATGTCTTATTCTCTACTGCTGCTAGACTTAATACAGGTGATAGCAATGTCTTATTCTCTACTGCTGCTAGACTTAATACAGGTGATAGCAATGTCTTATTCTCTACTGCTGCTAGACTTAATACAGGTGATAGCAATGTCTTATTCTCTACTGCTGCTAGACTTAATACAGGTGATAGCAATGTCTTATTCTCTACTGCTGCTAGACTTAATACAGGTGATAGCAATGTCTTATTCTCTACTGCTGCTAGACTTAATACAGGTGATAGCAATGTCTTATTCTCTACTGCTGCTAGACTTAATACAGGTGATAGCAATGTCTTATTCTCTACTGCTGCTAGACTTAATACAGGTGATAGCAATGTCTTATTCTCTACTGCTGCTAGACTTAATACAGGTGATAGCAATGTCTTATTCTCTACTGCTGCTAGACTTAATACAGGTGATAGCAATGTCTTATTCTCTACTGCTGCTAGACTTAATACAGGTGATAGCAATGTCTTATTCTCTACTGCTGCTAGACTTAATACAGGTGATAGCAATGTCTTATTCTCTACTGCTGCTAGACTTAATACAGGTGATAGCAATGTCTTATTCTCTACTGCTGCTAGACTTAATACAGGTGATAGCAATGTCTTATTCTCTACTGCTGCTAGACTTAATACAGGTGATAGCAATGTCTTATTCTCTACTGCTGCTAGACTTAATACAGGTGATAGCAATGTCTTATTCTCTACTGCTGCTAGACTTAATACAGGTGATAGCAATGTCTTATTCTCTACTGCTGCTAGACTTAATACAGGTGATAGCAATGTCTTATTCTCTACTGCTGCTAGACTTAATACAGGTGATAGCAATGTCTTATTCTCTACTGCTGCTAGACTTAATACAGGTGATAGCAATGTCTTATTCTCTACTGCTGCTAGACTTAATACAGGTGATAGCAATGTCTTATTCTCTACTGCTGCTAGACTTAATACAGGTGATAGCAATGTCTTATTCTCTACTGCTGCTAGACTTAATACAGGTGATAGCAATGTCTTATTCTCTACTGCTGCTAGACTTAATACAGGTGATAGCAATGTCTTATTCTCTACTGCTGCTAGACTTAATACAGGTGATAGCAATGTCTTATTCTCTACTGCTGCTAGACTTAATACAGGTGATAGCAATGTCTTATTCTCTACTGCTGCTAGACTTAATACAGGTGATAGCAATGTCTTATTCTCTACTGCTGCTAGACTTAATACAGGTGATAGCAATGTCTTATTCTCTACTGCTGCTAGACTTAATACAGGTGATAGCAATGTCTTATTCTCTACTGCTGCTAGACTTAATACAGGTGATAGCAATGTCTTATTCTCTACTGCTGCTAGACTTAATACAGGTGATAGCAATGTCTTATTCTCTACTGCTGCTAGACTTAATACAGGTGATAGCAATGTCTTATTCTCTACTGCTGCTAGACTTAATACAGGTGATAGCAATGTCTTATTCTCTACTGCTGCTAGACTTAATACAGGTGATAGCAATGTCTTATTCTCTACTGCTGCTAGACTTAATACAGGTGATAGCAATGTCTTATTCTCTACTGCTGCTAGACTTAATACAGGTGATAGCAATGTCTTATTCTCTACTGCTGCTAGACTTAATACAGGTGATAGCAATGTCTTATTCTCTACTGCTGCTAGACTTAATACAGGTGATAGCAATGTCTTATTCTCTACTGCTGCTAGACTTAATACAGGTGATAGCAATGTCTTATTCTCTACTGCTGCTAGACTTAATACAGGTGATAGCAATGTCTTATTCTCTACTGCTGCTAGACTTAATACAGGTGATAGCAATGTCTTATTCTCTACTGCTGCTAGACTTAATACAGGTGATAGCAATGTCTTATTCTCTACTGCTGCTAGACTTAATACAGGTGATAGCAATGTCTTATTCTCTACTGCTGCTAGACTTAATACAGGTGATAGCAATGTCTTATTCTCTACTGCTGCTAGACTTAATACAGGTGATAGCAATGTCTTATTCTCTACTGCTGCTAGACTTAATACAGGTGATAGCAATGTCTTATTCTCTACTGCTGCTAGACTTAATACAGGTGATAGCAATGTCTTATTCTCTACTGCTGCTAGACTTAATACAGGTGATAGCAATGTCTTATTCTCTACTGCTGCTAGACTTAATACAGGTGATAGCAATGTCTTATTCTCTACTGCTGCTAGACTTAATACAGGTGATAGCAATGTCTTATTCTCTACTGCTGCTAGACTTAATACAGGTGATAGCAATGTCTTATTCTCTACTGCTGCTAGACTTAATACAGGTGATAGCAATGTCTTATTCTCTACTGCTGCTAGACTTAATACAGGTGATAGCAATGTCTTATTCTCTACTGCTGCTAGACTTAATACAGGTGATAGCAATGTCTTATTCTCTACTGCTGCTAGACTTAATACAGGTGATAGCAATGTCTTATTCTCTACTGCTGCTAGACTTAATACAGGTGATAGCAATGTCTTATTCTCTACTGCTGCTAGACTTAATACAGGTGATAGCAATGTCTTATTCTCTACTGCTGCTAGACTTAATACAGGTGATAGCAATGTCTTATTCTCTACTGCTGCTAGACTTAATACAGGTGATAGCAATGTCTTATTCTCTACTGCTGCTAGACTTAATACAGGTGATAGCAATGTCTTATTCTCTACTGCTGCTAGACTTAATACAGGTGATAGCAATGTCTTATTCTCTACTGCTGCTAGACTTAATACAGGTGATAGCAATGTCTTATTCTCTACTGCTGCTAGACTTAATACAGGTGATAGCAATGTCTTATTCTCTACTGCTGCTAGACTTAATACAGGTGATAGCAATGTCTTATTCTCTACTGCTGCTAGACTTAATACAGGTGATAGCAATGTCTTATTCTCTACTGCTGCTAGACTTAATACAGGTGATAGCAATGTCTTATTCTCTACTGCTGCTAGACTTAATACAGGTGATAGCAATGTCTTATTCTCTACTGCTGCTAGACTTAATACAGGTGATAGCAATGTCTTATTCTCTACTGCTGCTAGACTTAATACAGGTGATAGCAATGTCTTATTCTCTACTGCTGCTAGACTTAATACAGGTGATAGCAATGTCTTATTCTCTACTGCTGCTAGACTTAATACAGGTGATAGCAATGTCTTATTCTCTACTGCTGCTAGACTTAATACAGGTGATAGCAATGTCTTATTCTCTACTGCTGCTAGACTTAATACAGGTGATAGCAATGTCTTATTCTCTACTGCTGCTAGACTTAATACAGGTGATAGCAATGTCTTATTCTCTACTGCTGCTAGACTTAATACAGGTGATAGCAATGTCTTATTCTCTACTGCTGCTAGACTTAATACAGGTGATAGCAATGTCTTATTCTCTACTGCTGCTAGACTTAATACAGGTGATAGCAATGTCTTATTCTCTACTGCTGCTAGACTTAATACAGGTGATAGCAATGTCTTATTCTCTACTGCTGCTAGACTTAATACAGGTGATAGCAATGTCTTATTCTCTACTGCTGCTAGACTTAATACAGGTGATAGCAATGTCTTATTCTCTACTGCTGCTAGACTTAATACAGGTGATAGCAATGTCTTATTCTCTACTGCTGCTAGACTTAATACAGGTGATAGCAATGTCTTATTCTCTACTGCTGCTAGACTTAATACAGGTGATAGCAATGTCTTATTCTCTACTGCTGCTAGACTTAATACAGGTGATAGCAATGTCTTATTCTCTACTGCTGCTAGACTTAATACAGGTGATAGCAATGTCTTATTCTCTACTGCTGCTAGACTTAATACAGGTGATAGCAATGTCTTATTCTCTACTGCTGCTAGACTTAATACAGGTGATAGCAATGTCTTATTCTCTACTGCTGCTAGACTTAATACAGGTGATAGCAATGTCTTATTCTCTACTGCTGCTAGACTTAATACAGGTGATAGCAATGTCTTATTCTCTACTGCTGCTAGACTTAATACAGGTGATAGCAATGTCTTATTCTCTACTGCTGCTAGACTTAATACAGGTGATAGCAATGTCTTATTCTCTACTGCTGCTAGACTTAATACAGGTGATAGCAATGTCTTATTCTCTACTGCTGCTAGACTTAATACAGGTGATAGCAATGTCTTATTCTCTACTGCTGCTAGACTTAATACAGGTGATAGCAATGTCTTATTCTCTACTGCTGCTAGACTTAATACAGGTGATAGCAATGTCTTATTCTCTACTGCTGCTAGACTTAATACAGGTGATAGCAATGTCTTATTCTCTACTGCTGCTAGACTTAATACAGGTGATAGCAATGTCTTATTCTCTACTGCTGCTAGACTTAATACAGGTGATAGCAATGTCTTATTCTCTACTGCTGCTAGACTTAATACAGGTGATAGCAATGTCTTATTCTCTACTGCTGCTAGACTTAATACAGGTGATAGCAATGTCTTATTCTCTACTGCTGCTAGACTTAATACAGGTGATAGCAATGTCTTATTCTCTACTGCTGCTAGACTTAATACAGGTGATAGCAATGTCTTATTCTCTACTGCTGCTAGACTTAATACAGGTGATAGCAATGTCTTATTCTCTACTGCTGCTAGACTTAATACAGGTGATAGCAATGTCTTATTCTCTACTGCTGCTAGACTTAATACAGGTGATAGCAATGTCTTATTCTCTACTGCTGCTAGACTTAATACAGGTGATAGCAATGTCTTATTCTCTACTGCTGCTAGACTTAATACAGGTGATAGCAATGTCTTATTCTCTACTGCTGCTAGACTTAATACAGGTGATAGCAATGTCTTATTCTCTACTGCTGCTAGACTTAATACAGGTGATAGCAATGTCTTATTCTCTACTGCTGCTAGACTTAATACAGGTGATAGCAATGTCTTATTCTCTACTGCTGCTAGACTTAATACAGGTGATAGCAATGTCTTATTCTCTACTGCTGCTAGACTTAATACAGGTGATAGCAATGTCTTATTCTCTACTGCTGCTAGACTTAATACAGGTGATAGCAATGTCTTATTCTCTACTGCTGCTAGACTTAATACAGGTGATAGCAATGTCTTATTCTCTACTGCTGCTAGACTTAATACAGGTGATAGCAATGTCTTATTCTCTACTGCTGCTAGACTTAATACAGGTGATAGCAATGTCTTATTCTCTACTGCTGCTAGACTTAATACAGGTGATAGCAATGTCTTATTCTCTACTGCTGCTAGACTTAATACAGGTGATAGCAATGTCTTATTCTCTACTGCTGCTAGACTTAATACAGGTGATAGCAATGTCTTATTCTCTACTGCTGCTAGACTTAATACAGGTGATAGCAATGTCTTATTCTCTACTGCTGCTAGACTTAATACAGGTGATAGCAATGTCTTATTCTCTACTGCTGCTAGACTTAATACAGGTGATAGCAATGTCTTATTCTCTACTGCTGCTAGACTTAATACAGGTGATAGCAATGTCTTATTCTCTACTGCTGCTAGACTTAATACAGGTGATAGCAATGTCTTATTCTCTACTGCTGCTAGACTTAATACAGGTGATAGCAATGTCTTATTCTCTACTGCTGCTAGACTTAATACAGGTGATAGCAATGTCTTATTCTCTACTGCTGCTAGACTTAATACAGGTGATAGCAATGTCTTATTCTCTACTGCTGCTAGACTTAATACAGGTGATAGCAATGTCTTATTCTCTACTGCTGCTAGACTTAATACAGGTGATAGCAATGTCTTATTCTCTACTGCTGCTAGACTTAATACAGGTGATAGCAATGTCTTATTCTCTACTGCTGCTAGACTTAATACAGGTGATAGCAATGTCTTATTCTCTACTGCTGCTAGACTTAATACAGGTGATAGCAATGTCTTATTCTCTACTGCTGCTAGACTTAATACAGGTGATAGCAATGTCTTATTCTCTACTGCTGCTAGACTTAATACAGGTGATAGCAATGTCTTATTCTCTACTGCTGCTAGACTTAATACAGGTGATAGCAATGTCTTATTCTCTACTGCTGCTAGACTTAATACAGGTGATAGCAATGTCTTATTCTCTACTGCTGCTAGACTTAATACAGGTGATAGCAATGTCTTATTCTCTACTGCTGCTAGACTTAATACAGGTGATAGCAATGTCTTATTCTCTACTGCTGCTAGACTTAATACAGGTGATAGCAATGTCTTATTCTCTACTGCTGCTAGACTTAATACAGGTGATAGCAATGTCTTATTCTCTACTGCTGCTAGACTTAATACAGGTGATAGCAATGTCTTATTCTCTACTGCTGCTAGACTTAATACAGGTGATAGCAATGTCTTATTCTCTACTGCTGCTAGACTTAATACAGGTGATAGCAATGTCTTATTCTCTACTGCTGCTAGACTTAATACAGGTGATAGCAATGTCTTATTCTCTACTGCTGCTAGACTTAATACAGGTGATAGCAATGTCTTATTCTCTACTGCTGCTAGACTTAATACAGGTGATAGCAATGTCTTATTCTCTACTGCTGCTAGACTTAATACAGGTGATAGCAATGTCTTATTCTCTACTGCTGCTAGACTTAATACAGGTGTATCACAAGAATATGTGCTTGGTCCTCTTCTCTTCTCCCTCTTTGTTAATGACCTCCCTATGGAATTACCAGCAGTAATGTAACTAGGGCGGGGCGAATGGGCCAATTGCCCTGGGTGCTGTCATGTCCAGGGCACAATTTACATGCCTGATATAATCAGTTTTTTTTTTTTTTTTAATTTTGCTTTAAGGGAAAAGACAAGCTCCTGTGTGCCTCCATCCCCTGATGATATCGTCTTGCTTGGCCACCATTCCCAAATGGCCCGTGACTGGCTATGCAGGTAGAGGGGGGGGTGATGCTGACATCAAGAATGACAGTATCTTGGACTAGATTATTTGCACCAACAGCAAAGTGAGAGATGTAATGTTTTCCAGAATCTAAACCGCATGCTGTGGGCACATCTAGTGTGTGAGCAGGACAGAAAAAAAGGCCATTTGGGTCAACTTGGACAGACTATCGAAGTGTTTGTTAGGGGAAATATTTTGTTTTGGTGCTTAGAGAGACTGTTGAAGGGATCTTTGGAGAAATGTTTCATTTCACGCTTATGCACTTGGACAGACTGCTGAAGGGGTCGTTGGAAGAAATGTTTCATTTTGGTAGTTGTGCGTACATATTATGCAATATTTTAATACCCAAACTTGAATATGGCCTTCCTTTTCTCATTATCCATTCTGTCCATAATACTCACAGAATACATGCTGCTTAGAATAAAATCTGCAGATTCATTCTGGTAGCAACCACCTAGATACACAATTGCAGTTTGTTAAAAAAAATTCAAATGGCTTTCAATCCCCCTTAGCACCACTTTTCTTCTAAGCACTCTAATTTACAATGTGTTAAAAACATGGTCACTGCCTTACTGCCCTCCTTTAAGAGTGCAATAACCTTTACAAGACAACCCTTTTGTACTCTGAAGTACACATGTCAACAGTTACACTCTAGTATGCATGCCACTTATCCATTTTTTTTTCGGACTATCTGGAAATCAAATCAATTCTCCAGTAGTCCAGAAAACACTGCACAAACTCTGGTATTCTGTTTCAAAAACCAAACAGACTCTCGGAGTTTGTTAAGTCGGCTGATTTACTATGCTTTTTTACTGAAAAGCATAGTAAATCATATGAAAGGAGGCATCAGGAATGGAAAAAAGGGGCGTTCTCATTGGCTGGTGTTATCATGACATCACACAATGGGTGGAATGTAGATAGGAGAGGTGTGGGAATGGGTGGGGTTACAGCTGATGTGAGGGTGTGTGGCCTTACTCTGGTTTTAGCCACACCGAAAGGTGGCAGCCTTAAGTATGCCCATTTAAAACTCTGTAAGAGAGAAAGCTTCCTCTAGACTGGGACCTGCTACTTGGAACTAAAAATTTAGAAATCATTAAAATCTTTAAAGATAGACTTAAAGAGCATGTCTTTAGTCAATCTACCTACAGCTCTACCATGACAATGGTAACTTAACATCCCATATTATGAATACTAGAATACATTTACTCAGCTCTTAATGTGCCATCTTATATGCAACTATTTCACATGAATATAGGAGTTTATGTATTATATGTATAACTACACTGTATTTTATGCACATCTTAGCTTGCATTTTTGTAATATCTTTTTTTTTCTTTTAATGCCCTCCAACTAACCCTTTAATGTTACTATGCTCTGAATTTCGCTTTCTACTCATTTTATATATAATATTGCTGAATGAAAGACCATGATGGATTTTCTGCTCTTTGAGCTTGGATCGTGGCTGAAAAGGGTCACTAGACCAGTCCACTTACCCAAAGAACAAATAGTAAATAAATAATAAATAAATCACTGCCTGATAGCATGGGATAAATATATGCACAATCATAATACTGCTTATTGATACACATAATGCCAGCAGTATTACTACCCCTGGTAGGTAGATCTGTGTAAGATTTTAGCATTTTTAATAAAACCAAAACACATCTCTTATGTAAGTGTAAGAGATGTCATTATTCCAATTAATACTGGACAGATTTAAATCGACTACAATTACATTGTTGCCTCTTGCAGGATGTAGAACGTCTATTGATGCTGACATATCTTTATGACTTCAGTTTATAGAGACCTGTAAATACATACTAGGGCTACCACAGACTGTGAGATTTCTAAGCCTAAATCAGTCAATTTTGCTATCTAGATATAAAAAAAAAAGCATTTTGTGTTCAGTTATAAAAATCAGAACTTTTCATATAAGCACAAATGCTCTCTTCTTCGATCTCACTGAGAATTCTCTAGCTTATATATGTATGCAGGTGTGTATGTATGTATGTATGTATGCATTTACTTGAGTTTTTATATTTGTTTATCAAAGCACAGCACTGAATGTAATAAAATATCCTCTATCATTACAGATGTAGAGGTAGAGGATAGTTACTAGATTTATTTGAAATAGAAAGAAATAGTTTATAGACAATAGAAATATGTGGAAGAAGGTTTAAATGAGCTTACAGTGAAAGTAGTTGAGGGTAAAAGTAGCTAGTGGGTAGGGAGGTGTGGATATTTTGTAATATTCTTTGTGTTATATGGCCAGTGTTCAAGCTTGCAAGTACTATTTAATTCAGGCTTGGAAATATGAGTAATTGCAGACATCAATGATATCTGGTAGAGGGGATTGCCAAAGCTTTGATGCCAGAATGGAGATGCTGTGGACATTGTTCATTATGATCTTATTATGGGTGCTTATAGAGTGATTTCTGCTATTGACCAGCTTCTAAGGTTGTAGGTTAGTGTTGAACCAATGAGTTTTACACTGAATAGGGAAGAGCTGGCTTGTTGCAGTAGTTTGAACAGTATAGAGCATAGCAGCAGGTTGCTCTGGATTATTGTTAACCATTTGACCTTTGTAAGGACTACTCGGTGGTGTTCATTTCAAGGGGAGCTCGCACTGAAATGGCAGAATTTAATGTAGATGATTTGCATGGCAGTGGGGTTCTTGTTAGAGGAAAAGGCTAATACTGGTGACCCATATTTACTCATGCAAGCAGGATGCCCTTCCCCAAGGCTGCTCTGACAAGTGTTGAGAGACTTGGTGAGAGTTTATGAGACCAGAATAGTAGACTGTTTGTTTTGGATATGAGTTTTTTTATGTTACTTTGGATGTTGAGACACTGATCAAACCAGATGCTTAAGTATCTAAAGGAGGTTGTTGTCTCAATAAGCTTTCTATATTGGTCAGTAATTTGGAGAGTAGATTGGCACTTTGCATGTCTTTTGTATGTCTCAAATATCATGGATTTATTTATTTTTTTATTTATAGTTAATTTTCAGTTTACCCCATTCATATATCCAGCTATATGATCAGTTGAGTCTTCAGGTTTAAGACGTACTCCTGATACAATATCAGTATTATCATTAGCCTCAGATATTTTAAATCATCAATGTATCATATATTTGGATGGTGCAGTGGTGCAGCGGTAGCATTGTCGCCTCACGGCAAGAGGCTCTCCAGTTCAATTCTTGGTTGGAGTGCCTTTTGTGCTGAGTCTGCATGTCCTCCCTGCATTCGTGTGGGTTTTCTCCAGGTACTCCAGTTTCCTCCCATGTTACAAAGACATGCATCTGGAGCCTCCACTGAATATTAGCTTTTTCCAAAGTCAGACTTTCCCAGTAAATACATGTTAAATAATAAAATAATAATAATCACATTTGTGTAACAGGCTTCTGTCATTTGTGTATGAAATACTAACAGTTTGACTTGGTTCTGCTGTCAAGGTAGTCTAAAACACATGCACATGTCTGTCCTTAATAGTGTCCCTTATGTGTTAAGAAAGATGCAGCCAAGTGTCTGCAATAATTGAGTGCAGTGCACTACTTGGCATGTACTTGTCTAGGCACTTACAACAACTGGAGTGACTTCAGAGGTTTCACACAAAGAAAATACAGGATGTAAACAACACAAACTATGTGGATAGACTAAAATCCCTATCCCTTTACTCTGTCTCCTATCAAATATTAAGGAGTGACATATGCCTGACCTACAAGACACTCACAAATCGAGCCCTGATGAAGCTGCTACACGTCTGCAAGTCAAACGAGGGTCACCTGATCTAGGGATCTAAACTTAGTTAGTGACTCAAACAAAACATGCTGGAGTCTCACAGATTGTCCCTTCTTTGGAACAAGCTTCCCATTTACATTAACCAGAGCCTTTCCCTGGCCCTCTTCAAAAGCAGTTTGGCTCAATGGATGGAGAATCACAAATTCACACCTGGGGTAGTGCTTTTGTCCATTATGGACAGGGGAAATCTGTAAGATACTCAATGCACAGGCACAAATCCATGGCTTCCTCTTGTCCCTTGGGGCCATATATTGGGTAAAATTGGGTGATATTGGCTAGGCTTGTAAGACCCGTGAGCCTAGTAATCCCTTATTAATCAATGAACCAACATGAGAAGGATGTATCCGACACTTTGCTAAAGTGTACCAAACTGTATCCATTTTATAATGCTTTAAAAATCAATTTCTGAACTACAATGTTTGGACACATGCATACTTATTTTGTTAAAGTACTTACTGCTATATCAGTGGAATTATTTGTTGCATCATGCAAATTGTGTGGCTTAATTAAGGAGAAATGGCATTTTAAAAGCATATATGAATTAACTCTGTTTCTGTTAAAGCAATTCTTGCTTTATGGCCACTGCAGCATAGCTATGAATATGTCTAATACATGTAGAAAAACTGAAAAACATAAGAGGACTGTCACTTTCTTTGAAGAGAAAAGTGCAGTTATGGTGAATTCCATGTGATCAGATGGGGATGGTTCACTGCAGTTAGGACAAGATAGAAGCACCACTGGTGCTGTGCTGGGGTTATCTAGTAGTGAAGGGAAACATAGTTATGTAACAAGAAAGTGCGGGAAAAATCTTGCTGATGTACCAGACCGTGCCAGGAAGAACACAAATGAGATATAACTATATGGACAGCATGACAATATGAGATACCAAAGACTCACCTGGCTTTATGGATAATACAAGGCTAGTTCATAGGTTGGTACTAGGCTATTGGCCCTAGGGCCTATACAAGCCTAGTCATAACAATTCCCTGGCTTTTTGTTTCCACAATATTTACTTCCCTGGACCCCTGTCTAGCAGGGTGACTTACGTGATCCCTGGGGTGAATTTCCTATCTCCCATCCAATCATCAATGTTCCTTTTGAAGAGGGCCAAAGAGGTGCTCAGCTTGACATGTATGGGCAGTCTATTCCAGAGTATAGGGAGTCTCTGGGTCAGGAATCTATCCCTCCAGCATGTTTTGTTCATTGTTTAGATCCCTGGAGCATGTGGCTCTGAGGGATTGGGATTTCTTTAAGTGTAGCCTGTCCAATAGCTCTGGGTTTGACATGGCCTTGTATGTTAAGCAGAGATCACCTCTGAGTAGGTGATATGCGTTAGAGTATAGCTAGAGTTTTTTCAGATGGTCAGCATAGGGTCTGCTTTAGGCCTGTGATTCTTTTAGTGAGGTATTTGTGTGGCCTTTCCAGTTGTTGCAGATGTCTTGTGAGGTACATACCAAACGGGGAGTTGTACTCTTATAATGGGTCTAATGAGGGATAAGTACAGTGGGACAATGACCTCCTTTTTTCTGGATGAAAAGCCCTTAGTGATGAGGTGTGCCACAGAAGGATTTCCTGTAAGTTGTGGCTATGTGGTTATTGAAGGTGAGACCACTGTCCACCTGTGTCCCTAAATCCCTTATCACACTTTCGGTGTTTAGTGTACTGTCACTTTTTGGTAATTCATGGTTACATGTGTATTTTCCCAAAGGGAATAACTATACATTTCTTGGCACTGAGCTTGAGCCTATGGCTCTGGCACCAAGCATCTGTTCCTGTAAGGCCCTATTGTAGAATATTCACATCATTTGGGGATTCAATAATGGCTCCCAGTTTACAGTTATCTGCAAACTTTTGTAGCCAGAGTCCCTTAGTGCTGGCCTGTACTTCAGAGAAGTAGATGCCAAACAAGAGCGGTCCCAGGACTGAACCCTAAGGTACTCCACTTGTCACTTGTCTGGAGCTGGATTTTGAGTCGGTTACTTTTACAGTGTGGGTTCTGTCAGTAAGTTAGTTGGCAACCCATCGAGTGATGTAGGGATTAATGCCCATCTTAGTAAGTTTATCTTTGATTCCAGAGTGGGAGATGGTGTCGAAGGCCTTGGCAAGGTCCAGATAGGCTGTGTGGACCACCTTACCCTCATCCACGGCTCTGGAGACTGATTCGAAGAAGTCAATCAGGTTGAGAAGACAAGATCGTCCCTTTACGAAACCAAACTTGGTGGAGTTCAGAGTTTGAAGGTTGCCAATGTCTTTGTTTATAAGTTCCATGATAATGCGTTCTATGGCTTTGCAGATCAGGCTCATAAGACTGATGGGACGTCCTTGGATCCAAGGTGGTTCCCCCCTTGTGAAATGGGATAACTGTAGCTGTGCACCATTCACTGGGCACGTAGCCTGAGGTGAGGCTATGATTAAAGATGACACTAGGTGCCAGTTCATTTTGTAATTTATGTAGTACACAGCCCGGGATGTTGTTTGGTCCCCTGGATGCTGTATTCTTAGTTTGGTAAGTGTGTTTGTTACCTGTGTGACCGTGATTACTGGAATTTGGCAATCTTTTGGTATTGAGATGGACCCTTTAGGGGGTGAGAGGGGGGTGAAGTTGGCACTGAATCGATCTGCCAGGATATTGGCAATCTCCTTGGGATCAATATATTTAATGCCGTTCTGTTGTAGCTCAGAGCAGATATGAGCATTGCCATTTAGATTATTGATATAACTATAGAATGCCTTGTGATTGTCCTTGGAATCTCTGGCAATTTTATTTCCATAACTAGCTTTGGAGGATTTTATGAGGGATCTCAACTTCTTACTGAGGCTGGTAAGGGAGTTTTTTGCATCCTGGGATTTTCCTCTTTTCTGCAAAAGTTTCTTTTTTCTGTTGTGTAGTTTGTTTATGGCAGGGGACCACCAAATTAGCTTCCTTTTTTTGGAAGAGAGCATCTGGGTTCTATTTGGAATGCCACGATTCATGCACGAGTGGATGTGCTCGTACAGTGCCTTAGTGTAAGATTCAGCAGTCGAACTTTTAGTTCCCGTCTGCGTGGGTGCCATGAAGTTTGTCACTTCTGACTTGAGTAGCATGAAGTTGGCTTTGAAGAAGTTTTTTATGGAGGTTTTCCTACTGGGGGGTGGGGGGGGTGGGATGTGGACATCAAGGGTGATTAGCTTATGGTAAGACCTGACCACCAAGGGGGTGGCCACTGATGTGGAGCATCAATCTCCCATGTTGGTAATGACCAGGTCTAGGATATTTGAGCCCCTGGTGGGACTATGGATTAGTTGATCCAGGGCATTGGAATTTATGAATTCCAAGAACCGTTGGGCAAAGGTGTTGGTACTCGAGTAGTTTTCCCAATTAATGGCAGGGTAGTTGAAATCACCTAGTATTAGGGTGTTTGGTTGTATCTTAATATTTTTCAGTATGTTTAGAAAGGTGTAGTGAGAATCTTGGGGCATGGTGGGGGATCTGTAGCAAGCTACAATTTGGATTGCAGTCTTACCTAGTATTAGTTGCACCTGTAGAATTTCAGATGCATTGTGTTGGGCAACTAGCCTGGAAGTGTGAATATCCTTGGTGAATATGGACACTCCTCCGCCTTTAGTGTTTTGGTCCAGGTTTGGTGGCCGAAAAGTGTGGTAAGAGTTGTAGCCTGGTATTGCAGGGGTGGTCTCTGGAGCCTTGAACCAGGTCTCAGTTACTGCACAGATATCGATGTTCTCTATTTTTAGGAGTGCCTCGAGAGAGTGCATTTTGAGGTTTAGGCTTCTAGCATTGAGTAACATTACCTTCAGATTTTGCATGCTTATATCTGTTACGGTGGTGGTTTTATCCTTTGAGCCTTGCCTAAAAAAGGCACTATAGGTGTGGCAAGAGCCTTAGCCAGTAACCTGAATCCCAGGGGCGACAGGTGCAGACCATCTCTGGTAAAGCATCCTGGTTTGTCGATCATGTCATCCCAGGCAGACAGATACTGGATCCCCTTTGAATAACACCATCATAGTCTCCATCTTTTTTTGATTTTCCCATTCATAGACCTCTGAGAGGCATTGATGTAAGCTAGGTATGTAAATATGGTCATCAGTATTCATGACATGGTACATATTTTGCAATGAATGCATGTGTGCCTGGCCACCTTAGATGTAACTCAGACAGGATTGCAGGAGGAAAGTGGGGGGGGGGTGCAAAGTATATTAACTGATTATGCTGGAATACAGCACTATCTGTCTCAGGATGGTAGGGAATTCACTGAGACAGATATGTCTGTACTTGGCTACTTGTACAAATATAGCAGCAAGCAATGTCTTTATCCCCACAGGTGAAGGTCAGTCATTTGAGGACACCATGGTACCCTCTTCACGTCAATGTGCAAAGTGTGTTAGTTGAGTCAGATATGGTTAGAGGTGCTAAAATGCCAACTGCATATAGTATTGATGATGCTACTTACATCATGACCCAGATTAGTAGAAATGTTACAACATGTAGAAAAAGCACTATCTCCACACTGCACTAGTGCTGTAGCTGCATGTTCTGACCATCAAACAGTACAACCCTAAAGAATGTCTGTCTAGATCAAAAATACACGTAGTATATCACAGACAGAGCATTCACAAGCAGCAATGCACTCACCTTACACCAGTGAGAATATAAACATCACCTTCCTTGACCAGCAAAGGTGCAAGCCCTGCTGTGAGTGGTAATGCATTCACCCAAAATATGGCCATACTCTGCATCTGTGTGTAGGTACAGATCATTATCACATGCACACAGCCATGCACTGGGAATGTCCAGACAGGCACATGCAGTGATAAGATACAGGGATGAAGTTGCATTAGTTCAGATATGTTGCTGTATGGCACGAAGATTATGAGCTGTGGCTCTGGCCACTTGTGTGAGTGCCACATGTTTGGCACTGATATGGTGAATATGGGTAGTTTGGGATTGACACAGTATGCAGGTGCAAAATGGTGCATGTTTAAGAGACTTCTGGCAAACAGCCTCCTTCAACAAAATATATTACTCTCCCAAAAATAATTAATAATGTCATACAAAATAAAAAAAAAAAAACACACACTTACATAGCTCAAATGTCTATGAATGAAAATGATCAAAAGTTGAGCAATAAATAAACAAGCAAATATAAAACAATGTACGCAAAAAGAAAATCACAATCACAACCAGTCAGTCAGAAAATTAAATCATCAGTAAATTTGATTAAACTATCTGGTTTTGTTACATAGAGAGGTGGAGCCCTTATAATGACCCAGTCAACACATGTTTGTCTAGTGGTCCAGGTAGTAAATGAGCCAGATGTGAGTGGAGAGGAGTGGACAGGCATTGCGTTCTACACTCCACCAGGCAGAGACTCAGGAGCATGTTGCATGCATGGCTTACCCTAATGAACCTCCATTAACCTACTTAGAGCAATCAGCTCAAAGTTAAGAGTGCAGTGCTGCCTGAGGGGCTGCATTACTTGACAAAGCACATGACAGCCTAACACTGCATGCAGTGTGTATCCTTACTCAAAGGACTTATGTGGCATGACAAGAGGCAAAAACAAAATCTTCTGATAGCTGCTTGGACGATGGCTATACAACAAGTGGCTTCAGTCCAGTAGGGGATGAATGGATAAAACTGTAAGAAAATGATCAGTGGATCAGTGGCATTGTTTGAGTTGGAACTATGATCAGCATTAGGGACAGGGTTAGGGTTAGTCTATATACTGTAAGTCAGCATGCTGTGGTGGCTTTATCCCTTGTGCCACCCTTTCTTGTTATATGATAACTTTGACTTTAACACTAGATCTAAACCTAATGCTAACTCTACATCTAACCACACTGTTAACTTTACCCCTGACACTAACAGTAACCATAATAATACAGCTACAGCTAACCCTAAGCCTAACTATAGTGCTAACAAACATGACGTACTTGCATTGGGAATAGCGAAAATTGGTATTCTGCACCAAACTCGACATTCCAGCACACTCCTGCTTTACAGTTACAATGTTCTGTCCTCAACATTTTATGGTCCACAGTATCAACATTGCTTTGCTTGAAGGCATAATGCCCAGCTATTACTGTTGCAATATGCAATAAAATATTGTTTCTGAAGCACTAGTGTAAACTTTTCCCTAAATTTCTCATTCTCCACGTACTGATGTTTTTGTATTGCAGTGGCATCATGCGATGAGGGCAATGAATGGCATGGAGAAAAATCAGCAGAGGAATACAATGACTCCACACTTCTGAGGTACAGCACCTTTACTAAATGAAAAAGAACAATTTAAAAAGAGGTTGTGAATAAGGCCCAAAAGAGCAGTATGGCCTAGTGAAACAATTCTACACCATATAAGCCATTGTCGCAGCAGTATGACAATGTACTTGGCAGATGGCTGGATAGTTTTTCTTTTACTTCTTTTAGAAATTAAACAGTTTTAAAATATTACCATGTGCATTATTATAGCTATGCAAGACAGTTACACTCATGCAATACAATAAAACAAGTTTTAATGCATTAAGTGCACAGATGGTGCATAGTAGTCTGGTAATATTGCTGATCATTGTAGGATTCATGGCCATGTGGTTTATTTACTTGCCTCATGGTCTCACTGATACCAGAAGGATATAGGTCAGGGGAGATCTTAGTCACAAGATGCTATTCATACTGCCTAGGCTTTAATGAAGCCTGTCTACCATTTTGCCTTACATATTATATTTAGCTGAAATTCCTGTTTCAGAATACAAGTAAGATATTCTGATTTTCTTACAAAGTTTATGAATCTACCCTATAGCCTGCAAAATCTTTGTTAAATCTGCCTTTTCTAATGTTAATTCCAATGTTCCATGACACAGAGGGAAAAGTCCTTACTGTGCCCTAGATGACCCATGTTCAACTATTAGTACAGGTATTAGAGCGACCAGACAGGGCTGGAGGACAGAAGTGATCATCAGACACTTAGCTGGTCTATTCCAGGAGGAGGTGGGCTATCTCAGCAAACTGTGATAGCAGCATTAATAGCCTGATGAGCTCATCACTAGAAGCAGTACATTGCTTAGTCATGTTGTTGCACAGGAGTGGAAGCGATTATACTCCTCCCATAGGCAGTGATTACAGAAATCTCAAAGCTGCCACAGGGTGGGAGGGAGTTAGGTCACCTTCCCTGGCAGCAATATGACACTGCCCCAGTATTCACAGTCTCCTTATTGGCCCTGGATGCAGACTGTGTCTCAGGTGGGTCTGGTAGACCAAGTAAATGTCGAGACTAGCTGCTTGCAGTTACTGGTCAGCTGCTAGGGGCAGAAACTATCTAAACTATCTTTGTAAGCAGGTATTAAATCTAACAGTTAAATATTTTTAGTAAAAATTGTACTTTATGATGGGTAGGGAAATAATAATACTAATACCTATCTGTTAATGAGGTAGTCCCAATGGACTAACAGTTTCTTTTCAGGTGAGATCCAGGAGCAATTTCTAGCGATGTGACCTGCTCAAGGTCATACAGTAGGCAAACACTGGCTGAAGGAATGAACCTTGTACCACAGAAACTACAGCTCACAACCTCAACTGCTGTGCCAGGTCTCAGAAAAAAACAGATATGTGATGATGAAAAAGCAATCTGTAATGCAGCATTTTATCAAGGATGATACCACTTCTAGTAAAAAAGTTATACATTAAATAATTTAATCTCCAGAAATGTCAGTTCCTCAATTCATATTAAGAAACTTACTGCACATGTACTGTTTCACTTATTGTTTATATATGTATGGAAATATGTTTTTTTTCTCGCAGTGAGGTAATTTATTATGCACAAATGCCTGTGAAAACAATGACTGATGGATTAACAAACCGTGAAATGTAAAATCTATCAGTGAAATTTTACAGTAATGAAAATATAGTGTATCAAGTCACACATTGTAAAAGTGAGTGTGTTTTTTAACTAGTATCTCTTTCAAATGCATGCTGAAATAAGAGAGAGAGAGAGAGAGAGAGAGAGAGAGAGAGACAGATGACTAATCCTGTGAAAGTGTAAGGCTGCTACCTTGTATGTTACATACGACAAGACCGAAGTATCTGACTTACAGGCACAACCTTACTCAAAATGAAACTGCTAACAAACCTGATCACATTTAAAATGCTAACTATTTTTACAGAGAGGTAGAGAATAATCTGAATTTTTAGACAGTTTAATAAATGTTAAGAGAATCTACTTAGAAACCAAATTAAAAGTGATAGGAATGCCTGGGTTTCATAAATTTCTGTTGTCTTCTAAACAAGTATATAGTATATTTCTTTCTAAGAACAAAGAGTAACATGCATCTGGTAAAGTTCAACAGTACTGAGTATTATGTGGTACTAAAGTACGAAACTTAAAACATTTAATTTTGTAGTTAGCCTACGTAACCTGTACTGTCTGATACTTTTCCCCACACCACTGGTAAGTAAATACATTACCTCCAAGATCACTCCAGACAGTATTAAAGAACATACTTGTTTTGATGGAAAACCAATTGTTCTATTAAATCCATGATAGTGCAACATCTGAATTAGTATATTTAATGAGTAGGGGTGTGGAGACACAGCTTTTCACATCAGAGGATGCAGGGGAGTAGTATCCTTGCAAAATCTTTATTTTTATAAAATTGCCTTACTGATGATGTAGAGGGACAAAGCCCTGACTATGACCTAGGTGACCCCAGTTTGATTAGCAGCCTGTGTACTTGATGGCTCAGGCAAAGGAAGACGGGTATGTCTACCATGGGATTGAAGAGATCATATGGATTGTGGGTGGATGTCTTTGGCCCTAATGGAAGTCAGGACCTGCAGGGTTGGAGGTGGGAGAGCAGACAAGGCATGCCCACTCAGGGCCTAGGGTAATAACATCTTTCAGGTCATTCATAGTTTCATAGATTATTACTAGACGAACTGTTCCTATGGGCCATTTTAAGCCTAGCCAATTATCCCATGTGAGAATCAAACCCTGCCCTTCATGTGTGTGTAAGGTAAATACCTTAACCATTATGCCAACCTCATGTCTCATTTCCTTCTAGCTCATACTGAGGTCATCATGCAATGGGATGGGTTAGGTGTGTAAAGCAACCAGTAAGACCTTTGTTCTCTAAGGGAAAGAGTGGTGGCTCATTGGTTTGCTTCCTTGTAGGGTTCTTGTAGTTGCTAGTTGAAGTGACTGGCAAACCTAGCTCAGGAATATAGAAATTACAGGTGTCTTTTGCTTAGGTGCACATGCGGTGCACATCTGGCATGGAGGAAGTTAGGGTTTATACAGGAGTCAGACTGCCAAAAAAGCCAGACAAAATATTAAGCTAGCAAGTCTTATTGTTAAAGAAAAAGAAAAAAAAAAGTAAATCAAATTCAGCAATGATTTTGTATGAAAAAGTGCAATTGATGAATTGCAATCTGACCAGATGATATCAACAACTTGCTACCTCATCCATTTGCAACTACTTGTAGGGAAATTCGAGAAAATAAAGTTTTTTTTTTCCATATTAGCTTACTCATGATAATATGCTGCATCTATTCTTAGAAATACATATATTTTTTATAAACAGCTATAATTATTCTTTGGTTTGTGCCTGCTGTTTTCCTCTGCATTTAAAGCATCTGTTTAATGCTGTGATATTACAATAATGGCGTAGTAGGAACACAAAGACTACCAATACATGGCATACTTTCTTTTTTCCACTTTTGACAACTAACATATAATGTATTCGTTTATTCTAATTTTGAGTTTATTTCCAGTTTTCACCATAGGCAGACATTGCTTGCATAATGGTTAAGGGTGTCACCTCCCATGCACAAAGTACAAAGCCCAGTTCTGGCTTCCAGCCAATGCATGCATAGAATTTGCATGTTCTCTTTGTGATATTTCTTCCACTTCCAAAAACAGGCTGGATGTTTCCACCTCAAACTTACCCAAGAATGAAGTTGTGAGCAGCAGCACAGACTATAGATGATGCCTAATGGGGGAGGAGTTGTATAGACCAACCACTTTGGGCATCAACTGTGGTCCACAGTGCCCTCTGGATAAGAACACAGCCTGTTCACTGTTTATCGATGATGTAAAAATTGGCTCCAGGGGATCTGGTCACATTGACTAATGTTGTCAAAATATGCATGGTTATTTGCAGGTGGGTTGAGGATTTTCTCTGACAAACACCTGGTTGAGGTCTATGTGCCCCTACTGGCCACTGTATGCATGTCATGACATCCAGCAGCCCTGCCTCAATATGATAGTGGCTACCCATGGATAGCTCTGTTAACTGAAAGCTGGATATAAAACCAATCAACTTGCCCAACATGAAATAAAGATTGTGACACTCAACATAGGTTTATGCATCTTGGAAGTAGATGACATGATGATAAGGAAGAAGCTAGACATCCTCTGATCCAGAAGATAATATGGAGGAGCAATGCAACTAGTATGGGATCCAGAGGCTACTATCCAGGGGAGGACAGACTAGCCATGCTGTGGGAATTGTGGTGAGAGAGATGCATCAGAAGACAGTGAGGGATGTCATCAGAATTAGTGAAAGACCCATGGCAATCAGACTCCAGTGTAAGAACAGGGTAGTATTCATAATTTCAGACTATGCTCCAGAGTAGCATGTGATAGTGAGGAAAAGAGTGCACTGAGGCAGAAGATGCAGAAACTACCTGATAAAGCAGAACAACATGAGTTGGTATTGATAATGGAGGACCTGAATGCATCTATCAGGAAAGACAGAACAGGATATGAGGATGGACTGGGCCTAGACTTATGTGTGGCAAATGCTTTGATGGTGATGAACTGGTGGTTCAGCAAAACAGACAGTCACAAGATCACATGCAAGAGTGGCCAACATGCAACTCAGGAAGACTTCCTCCTTGTAAGGAAAGGGCACTGGGGTTGAACCAATGACTGAAAACTTATACCTAAGAAAATAGTCAGCCCACAGCCTGCAACCACAATTGTATACAATTTCTCTTTTGCCTTCATTTTTTGTTAATGCATTTGAAGAGAATCACTTTGTTTTATACATTTACTATAACATGAAATATTATATAATATTACTTTGTAGCTTTTCTCCCCAGGCCTCTGCTGAAAAAGGGCATCAACCCAGTCGGACTATCCTGGTCAACAAATGTCAAATAAATAAATGCATAAACCACTAGCTGCCACAATCAGCTGCAAGCAATGGTCAGAAAAAAGCTCTAAGGACAACAGAGACTAGGCTGAAAACCTGGAAGTTGACTGGAGAAAAAGCACAAAAGTTCAAGGAAATACTCAGTGCTCTTTAGGAAGAAAGAGAAATAGGTGGGATTGAAGAAAAAGAATAGCAGTGCTTCAAAACAGCATGTGTGAGGACTATAGAACAGATGTACAGCTGAGACAGGTATAGAAAAGAGGCACATAAGGAAAGCTGGTCGTAAAATGTCGAAGTCCAGGAAGGCATAAAAAGAAAGAAGCAGTGTAGCGAAAAATGGGAGATAGAAAGGACAGACCAGGAAGCAGGAATACTGGTTAGCTAACAAGGAGGCTAAGAAAGCAGTTGCAATATCAAAGCACAAGGCATGAGAGGCACTTTTTCAGCTTCTGGGAAGTGGCTCAGTAGATCTAGAAATAAGGAAGACACTAGTTTGCTATTATCTCTAGCTTTATTGACAGTATCTACATAGGTTAGAAGGACAGTGCTAGTACTATGGGAAGGATGGAGGCCATGTTGTGTTGGGGATAAGAGTTCTTCCTGCAAGAGATAGTGTAGCAATTGTTTCTGAATGCATTTTCAAGTATTGTAATTAGGGGAGATAAGATTGCTATAGGTCTAAAGTTATTAATGTCTGTTGAATTTCTTCCTTTATGCAGAGGGATAATGTGTGATTTTTGTCCAGAGAGATTGAACCTGGGATTCCCAAATTGATCTATGTATAAGCAATGCTACTGGATGCTATTTTTAGGTACTCACTTGGAAGTTCATCATCTGAATGATAAATGCATCATATAGGCTGCCTAAAAAGACATTTGAATGTCAGCCTAATATGGGGTAACTACTACATTACAGAGAAAAACATTTATAAGCACTTTAGCGAGTAATGCTTCATCAGATCTATCATGTAATCCTGTAAAAAAAACAGATCTTTTTATCTGGAGATGATACACTAATCATCAAGAAAATGCACCCTCCTGTACATGACTCATTTGAGCAATTAATTATTATTCCAATGACTTCTTGTATGGGGTTTATTAAAAAACAGTAAGAAGGTCTACTTTACTGAAATATAATAACTAGTTCCAGATAGTACCCTTTTTGGCAGGAATCATTTTAGTTAGTGTTGAATGAGATATAAGGTGCATTCCACATTTCGAGAGGTGGGCTATAAGTTCAGATCATTTTGTATTTAAATATAGCTGCTTCTGGATTAGCCTAATTCACCACTTTGTTTTTCAATAACAGAGTTTTGAGTTGCTCTTGCTTAGAAGGATGTTCAAACTCTGCTTTAAATAGCATCTGAACAAATGACCTTAAGATATTTATAACCAGCAATGCTTATATTTTTCTTAAGAAACCATCCTAATGAAGACATTTTAAAATATAATGTTTAAACTTATTCTGTGTGAAATCCTATGGCAGTAATGTATGAAAAGCATTTTGTCCTGGTCCCCTTCAATAAACACATCACACTGAATGACATTTGACGACCTTTATTAAACTTTCATAACATAGCTTTGATCACCACATTTATTAATTACAACTAGGCATAGTATAGTTGATTCTAAACACAGCATAAACATCCTTTTAATGTTAATCAGGACAGCGTACCTACTCATCCTGCCCTAGTGAGCAGTGTCCATACCTCTGTTCACTTACTTTACTTATGAAGCAGCATCCAAGACTCACTTCATATCCCATTTATTGAATTACCCATCCAACCAAATAATTCCGGATGACATGACCTTACTCATCCTGACCCAGTAAGCAGTGTCTATACCTCTACTTGCTTACTTTACTTATGAAGCAGCGCCCCCATCTCACTTCATACACCATTCATTGAATTACCTTCCAACCAAAATAAGAAGAGTCCTTACCTCAGCTTGCTTACCTATCCAGCAAGCTTCCTCCAGCTGCTCATTTTTCTTTCCCCCAAATCCTTGAAATAAACATCCAGCCACCAGAGGGGGAACAGAAGAGGGCAAGGCTGTCCCTGTTCTCCTCCAACCAGCCTGACCAGGCTGTTCCCCCTCCCACTACCCAAAATTGTTCAACCAACTACATCCCATAAAGGGAAGGGTTAAGCCAAATATCTTTCAGTGTACCCATCATTTGTAAAGTACATTAGAACCCCATCATCAACCCCAAGCCTTGACATACCATCACTGAAACATGCCTTAATGAAACTAAATAAAGTAGAATTACCCAAGACCCCACTGTACCACAGGAACATCCACTCCATGAGAATACATTGCTTTTAAGTCTGCTTCCTTCAAGCCACTAACTACGGCTTGACCTTTCCAGAACGACAATCTATATCCATAACAAGTGCCACAGAAACTATAACCCCTTGAACACAAATCTGCACCCTTTAAAAAAAAAAAAAAAAAAAAAAAAAAAAAACTTAACAAGTCCCGAACCCAGGACCCTGTCAACTATAGCATATCCCATTAGTCCACCAAACTACACAGCTATGAATGCACAGTAACACGCTTACTGCAAGGAATAGCCTAACTCCCTCAGCTAGCTTAGAAAAGCCATAGGGCTTTAGCCTAATACGTTCCTATGCTCCTATGAATGTTGTGACTGTACTCCTCCTGTGGGATCCCCACACCTCATAATCCATCCCCAAAAGTTTTACCCTGGCCCCCCCACCAACCTCTTCCTAACTTGCCCCACATTCCAAAGCAATAATCAGCTCCCATGCTACTTGAACACAGTGCTCTAACTTGCCTTAATGACCAAAACAAGGAGAATCACCAATGACCGCATTGTGCGGAAATCCAGCCACCAAAGCACCCCCCAGCAAAATCCATTACCTTGCAATTTTACATCATTCCTGCCACTGACCAGTACTCTCTGTGCACTGGCTACTCAGCCTCAATATACATCACTGAGCCAACTGTGACTTCCACTGCAACTGGCTTCCTTCACTCTGGCTGTCGACTGATCCACTAAATGCTGCCTCTCTGCACTTCTGCCATCTGTGACCCCATTGTGATCTGCAAAACAAAGAAAACTGTAAATCCACTTGATACACAAGATGTGACAACCTTAGTCACTGCCAAGAGCCTACCTTGTACCAAAATGCATAGATTCATAGATTAAAGTCCAAATATTCAACATCCCCCCAGTCATCCTTCCAGGTCACCCATGCAACTATACTATTCTCAAATAAATCCTGCTTGTCCAACTGAACCGCCATCCCTTGTTTCACCTGACAAATACATTTCTCACCATAGAATTCCTTCCCAACGGCAGCTGCCACACAAGCAACTAGTTTGGCAATGCTTTACCCTACCCAGCCGCAACCAACCCCCCAAATTATTCCTCCCACCCACTCCTTCCATCACACTTGTAAGCTAATGCAACCCCCATGACTAAACCTAACCATCTGTTGAAAGGCCATCCCTCCAAAATGCACCAAACAGTGCAACCCTGTTATAACAGGACCCAGTGTATAAGCCCAAGAAAACTCAATGACATGCAACTCTGGAAGCCCAAAAAGTTGAACAGCCTTAATCCACAGCTTACCCTTAGATTCCCCTCAAGCTCATTCCCATGTGTAACCTTGCCCCTGATAAAGAATAAAACATGGTCCAGTGTGCAAGGAATCCCAAAACCTCAGAACTACCTGCTCTTAAAATTCATACATAGACTAACTCTCTACTATCACCTCAACATACCCATCAAGTGGCACCCTAGTACTCAGTCTAAGAACCATAACCTGGTATAAGAGATTAATAGAACCTGCTTGACGGCCAAATTAGCCCAAGCAGACACCACTCCTTCGGACAGAACCCCACCTCATGTCAACGGAACAGCTCATTGACCTTCCTGAAAACACAAATGAACCACAGGCTGGGTAACCATAATTCATCCCATGACCCCCCATTTCTCTTTTGTGCCAGGGCAACAGCTGCTGCATATAGAAATAAAGATGGAACTCGACTAGGCTGTAAATGTCTTGCCGACATTAACCTAGTGATTTCCTAGGATCCGGTGATTTTTGGCACTCCACTTCACCAACAGAAAACCCAGACTTGCTATAAGCAATCCCCAACTTTGCTCTACCTGACACCCCCAACATACCTCCTCACCTAACCTTACACTACCCTAGCTGCACCCAACACTGATATGCCTTAATGAAACTGAATAAAGTCAGATAACCTGTGACCTTACTGTTAACCACTACGGCCACCAAACCTCCACCTCCCCACAGAATCCTTTACCTTTCAGATCCACATCCTTTAAGCCACTGAGTGTTGCACACTGTGCACTCCCCCATCTGTGACCTCATCACACACCACTTTTGTGACAGGGAGCCTCCACTGTAACTGTCTCCATCACTCTCTGGGTTCATGTCCTCTAGGTCAGTGACCAATACCCCTGCTGCGCTTCTCACCTGCAAAAGAAAGGGAAAAACTGTCAAATTTTATAACAAAACTGTGCACAAAGGTATAAAGGGTAGAACAAACCCCCCCACCCAAACAGGAGTCACAGGACCCAGCATAGACCCCCCCCCCTTTGAAAAGTATAGTAATAAAGGTTTCAGACAATGCAGTTAGAGGAAACCTGGGCAGGGGTACATAAAGTAGCCCTGAGCTAACTGCCCCTGCAGGCCTCTTTTAACCTGGCCAATTCACCCTGTGAAAATCAAAACCCTGCCCCTTGTGTCTGTAAGGCCTCTATCTTACCCCTGTTACCAACCTACCTCAGGCAAATAAACCTGGCAGGTATTGCAGCTAGAAGACGCAACACCCCTTACAAGTAGGTAATAATGTAAAACAAGTATCCCGCAAAGTCTGTCATGACTTGCTAACCTCAACCTTAAGTGGGTAGCCTCTACCACCCACAATGATATGACCCAAGAACCAAAATATGGACATTACAACAATGTTAGCCCTCTCCATCACCCACAAACACAGCGCAATGAGCTGCTACCTGAACAAAGATTCATATCAGAGCACCATTTTGTCTTTCACCTGCCACCCATTCACAACCATCCTAGTGAGCCATGTTTTTAACTAATACACCATGTGAAAAGCAAATCCCATACACTGGGGCTGTGAGTGTCTCAGCTATCAGAAATTGAATGAGCAAACAGTATTTACAAATCAGAGAACATGTCAGCATGCTGCTAACTGAAACTGCTCATATTAAATGAATAACTCTCCAAATTCAAAACACTTAATTATTTCATAAGACTAAATAACATGTGTTACCAACTGAGCTGTTATATGACCCAAATAATACCCACCAAAGACAGGACTATAGTTCTTAAACAATCAGGGACAAATTCAACAGCATTAGGGACAAATAAAAAAAAAAAAAATTAATCAGGGACCCTTTTAAAATGTCAGTGCTATTAGCTTGAGAAAGTGATCAAATCATAGCATATGCATTAATATACATTTTCTGAAGTAAAGGAAGTCTATAACTCCTAACTGTTATCATTCATTGTGTAATTCACCATCTTTCATCCCAAAAGCCACTAATTCTAGTAGGGATTAAGAGGGACAATGCTAAAATTTGAATCAAAATCAGGGACATCCCTGAAAATCAGGGACTGTTCAGAGGTATGGCGCCACCACAGACCCATAAATTACCACACATGCATAAAAGCCACCATTACTCGTAGGCCCCAGACATCGAATATTGAGCAGCCGCATCCCCTCTCAACAATATGACTTAGACAGCAAAAGGAGTGTTAGATCTTAAACATCCTACATCCATGTATGCCCCAGACCTCAGAAGAAGCCAGAAAGAAGCCAGTAAGGTAAAAGGCATGAGCGGAGGATGGCCCCACAGAGAAGTGCCTTGCCCAGCCTTCCCCGCCCCCAAAAGCGAGAGCCCAATGAACAAATCACCTACTCCCCATCTCTCCTGCTGCATCAGAAGAACCGACCAGTTCTTTTTTTTTTTTTTTTTTTTAAATCTGCTAACTCTTCAATAAGCCATATAATTGCTCCAAAACACAACAGGAAAGTCTCTGCTTCTAAAATAGAATGGCATAAACATTCTGAAAGTAATGATCAACGCCATTACATTTTTTTTTTAATATATAAAATGCATCCTGTTGACCCGGCAGGTCAGCCACCATGTGGTTTGTGTGTGTGTTAATGAGCAGAGAAAGCACCCAGCCCTGTTAGCATCACACTGCTCATGAGTGGTGGCCACCTGTTGACTAACTGACTCCTAACCCACAAAAAGACATTGCTGGAAAATGCAAGGAATTTCCTCAGACCTGGGCACTATGGACTGGCTCATAAAGGAGCATTGTATTTACAGTCACGGTTCACTCTTAATGCTTCCAATCTTCCAGTCCAAAATTTTAACCACTGCCTCTTACAAGGCGCAACAGATTAGCAGAAAGGGGAATACTTACTAACAACCCCACTATCAATAAAGGTAAGGAGCTCATGAAAACATGAGGCAAACTCTGGACTGTATGCCAAATCTGGACATATGAGATCTATGCATACCCACTGCCTCCTCCATGGAAGGGGGGGCTCCTTCAGCCGTTATTCTCCTTGTGCTAAAAAAAAAAAAAAAACACCCACACCACTAACTCCACACCTAAATTATCTTTCCTTTGCTAATCTTAACAAAATGTCATAGGTCTTTCTCTGTACATCTTTTCAAAATTTTTGCATGCGAACCTCTGGCCTATCTTACTCATATTCCCAACTGACATCCTCTTCATTGCAAAACAGTGTATATACTATTGTAAAACTGTTATTCCTATACAGACTAACTATGACATATATAACTCACATTATCTACTAGTAATGTGTCAACTTTCTGTAATTCTGTCTTTTATATGTTTGTAAGTTTTGCAAATTTCTGTACTTTATATATTTTTGTAATGTTACAAATGTCTGCATTTTATACTATGTACTGGAGCTTTTGTATGTTTGTAACTTTCCAAATTTCTGTACTTTATATATTGTAATGTTGCAAATTTCTGCATTCTATACTATGTACCGGAGCTTTTCTCCTCGGGTCTCCACTGAAAATGGACCACAAGCCCAGCTGGACTAACCTGGTTAACAAACAATAATAAAATAAATAAAATAATAATAATAAAATAAATACACATGCACACCTCAAATATATTATTAGCAGCCATCTTCACACATGCCAGCATGTCAGTACAATCCAGGACCCCCTTCAGCCATAAACAGCTTTCCCACTTTTCTATCTACCCTTAAGCGACCAATGAACTCCTCATAAAAATGACTGCATTTATTTTTTCTCTATACAGCTCACCACCACAACTTAAAACATGCAGCCAACTAATACTATTTGTACTACTTAAAACTCAACAACCACTAGGAAGGCAGCCAGTGAGACCAAATAAACTGATATAGCACCTTCTTTCTCTCGATTTGCAGAACAAAGCCACCAATAGCTAGTCTGCCATAAAACAAAGCACAATCAAAGCCCAACCCTCATCCCCTTCAGCCCTCCTAGTCTAATCCCCTACCCCTGCTTACACAAAACCATTATACCCCCAACCCACAAAAAAAAAAAAAAACTCACCCAGTCCCACTGTGTCCATATCTCATCTAGCACCACCATGCTCCCATGTTCCCCGAGGCCTACCTGTTCTTAAAAATACTTACAGGTTGTCTTGGATGTAAAACCTGCTATACCAAGTTCACACCAAAATGTGATTACTTACCCAGCTACACTTGTCCAAACCCCTTAAGCCCCTCCCCACCCTTACCTAATTTCCTCCCAATCATCCCTCCCTCCATTTAACCCTTTCACCTCCCCAAGCCACTTAACTCTCACTAATATATCAATCTAACCCCTCTTGAAGATGCTCCAGGACAACTTGGTTTGTGGCCAAACCTCATTTTTCAAGGCTCTTTATCTTTTTTATTGAAAGATACAAAACTCGTGTGCAAGCAAACATTCAGATCCTTTACTGGCAACCTCATATTTTTTATCACAGATAACAGATCCAAGTGAAAAACAGTGTGCAAACAATGAGAAATGTTAAATGAGATACATTTAAAAGTAATATATAAAAAGTAATTAAAAAGGGCATTCATAGATTAAAGATTTGGCACACTATTGTAAATAGTTACTCACATAAAGGAGTCTCCTTCTACTTCCTCTTGTCACTATCAAAATCTGAAAAAAATACAAAAAATAATAATAAAGAAAAAGATAGGAATGATAAAACAGATACATTTCCCATCCTTTTGAATAGTAGCTTTCCAGTCTGTAGGTCTGCTGAGTGTCTGGTATTCCTCAATCTCCCTGGTGTCCTTGGAGATTCCCAGCCAGTTGCTAGATTTGATTTTTTTACCATTTCTTTTGTTATAGTTAGGACCTCATCTTGTAATGTGGGCTTTCTTATTCTAAATGTGTAGTGTTTTTTTTAAGTCACTTTAGTGGGCCTATATTTTTTAAGTTTAATAAACTGGTATTTCTGTTTACTGTATGCTCGGCAACTGTCCAGTTCCTTCCTGATTCCATGCCATGCAGCCCCATGTTCTTTCTGATGATACATTAGAGGGGTGAGAAACAGTTCTGTAGTCGGCTGGCATGTTTTCTGTAGTCTGCAGCAGATTTTATTACAGAGTAACCAGAACACAGCACAATAAGCCACTCAGTCAGACAATAAATGAATAAATAAATAAATAAACCAATGCAGCTATATTCAAGTGAAAGGTAACAAAGGTAAGATGGAACTGGATATGATTCTTCATAAGGTATACAGTGCTTAACATACAGTGTATAAAAGATGGAAAACTAAGAAATCATTTTCTACCAATGGATTTTAGGGAGAAAACTATCCACCTCAATGACAGACCTACAGTACAGTGCTTTTGGATGTTATACCACAAGGAGTTAATGCTGAAAAGAAAATATTTTTATAATTGGCACATATCTAAAAATGAAGATGTAGTAATCTGATCATGCTATAGTAGAAAATAACTGACTACAGTGTGATAGTGTGTTATACTGGAGTAACAAACAGCTTTTAAATTTGATAATTCCACAGAGGAGCACTTCATTTTGCCTTCTGTCCAAACCTCTGAGCTGTCCCTGATTTTGCTTTGTTAAATCACTAACAATTGCATTCAGTCAATAATGCCCGACAGAGTTTCTGGATTCCTACCGTTCAAAAAATGAATCTTGATACAAAACCTGTTGCTCTATTAACTTTGTGAATGAATCAGAGGCATATTTAAAATTATCTCTTATTTGTCCTACCATTACTTTTAGATTTGTCTGAAATTCTTAATCAAAAATGTGAAGAGGTATGCTTCTCTCTGTTAACAGTGCAAAGTAAGCAATAATGCCCAATGGGGTGTTTTCTTGTGGAAATACCTCCCCAGGGGTATATTGAGTCCTGAGGTCAAAAGCAGGGGCCTCTACATTCCTGAAATGGAGTTATTTCCACAATAACACACATCCTGGAGGGCAGTATTGCTCAGAATGGAATATCTGTAAAATTGTTGCATTTTACTTATTTATTATTCTTATTACTATATTTTTATATGCTTTTGATGTAAAATATTTCCTCTGCCTCACGTTTCAAGGTTGCTGTAGCATATGTAAATGGTGATGGAGGAAGGATTTTACATCCAATATATAACATTTAAAAAATATCCAGATATTCACTTTATTTTTTGGTTCCTTACTTATAAAATGTGAGACTGTGGTGGTGGTGTTGCGGTAGTGTTGTCACCTCACACTAAGATGTTGTCCTGTTTGATTCTCAGCTAGAGCATCTTGTGTGTGGAGACATGCGTGAATGGGTGTACCTTCATTGAAGGTTGTGCATCAGGGCTGAGAACTGGGCACGTAAAAATCTACTGCCAATCATTAGCGGACCAGAGTTCCGCTGTGGCGACCCCTAACTAGGAAAAGCGAAAAGACACAACAACAACAATTCATAAAATGTGAGGTTTGCTGCTAGTCATTGGGAATGAAATCACTAAATAATGACATAAATTTGACTTTCAGAGTTTTATTTCCTTCAGAAAATTCATCCTAACACAAATCCTATTATTTTAGCTCCTATGCAATTTTATAAAACTAATATTTAAAATCTATTACTGTTTTTCAGCTGCTGTTCCCCTTTTAAAGATATCTTCAGCTAAGAGGCTGAGTGGTGTGCAAACCTCTTACCTGCTGGTTGCTGCCAGTGCTCGATCACTTTCACTTTTCACAACCTCTCTCTCTCACTCACTAAGACCTCGCTTTCATGCACACAAGTATGCATTTACTCACACACAGACAGAAACATAAATACTTATTCACAGACAAAAACAGAAACACACATTTTTTCTGTCTCATTTAGTTTTTACACTCGCTAAACAGGAAAAGTGCTGTTTAGCAAGTGTAAAATAATGGCTTGATCGATCTCGCTCTTACATGCACTCATGCACTCACACACACACAGACATAAACAAACACACACACTCACACACATACACACACACACACACACACACACACACACACACACACACACACACACACACACACGCACGCGCGTGCGCACAGACTTTTTTTTACATATTTTATACAGCAAAAGCACTGCTTGAAGAGTGTAAAATAATGGAAACTGTTAGGTTATTTTCAGTCCGAGCTCCACAGCTGCTTAATATACTGCTGTGAAGCAGCAAACTCATTTTTTTCTGGGCATTATCTGTAGTTTAACAGCTGGCTGGAGAACATTTGATCTCCGATCAGGGTGCTAATCTACAAGTTGCCCATTTTCTTAAGTGTTTTTATCAACTTTCAAAGCTTGTGAACACTTCAGTCTCTTATGTTTTCTCTTTTCTTTCTTTCTTTACTTTTTTTTTTCTGTAGCTGATATTCTGGACAAATCTAGAATGTATGTGATTCACACATACATAGTTTGCCCCCTAAAAGTGATCAATCAAACCATTGATTTATAACGATTAGTTTTACATTTGTTTAATTACACAACACCAAGCACTGTACACCTTACTAATAATCTTATCCTGTTCTATCTTACTTTTGCTACTTTACTTCCCACATGAATTTAACCATGTTTATTTATTGATTTGTTGTCTGACTGAGGTACTGATTGAGCTGCATTCTGGTTACTTTCTAAAAAAACGTGCTGCAGACTGTAGAAAACATGCCAGCCTACTACAAACTGTTTCTCCCCTCTAATATATATATATATATATATATATATATATATATATATATATATATATATATATATAATCAGAAGGTAGGACTGAATGAGATGGAATCAGGAAGTAATTGGACAGTTGCTTAGCAGACAGTATACAGAAACACCAGTTTCTTAAATTTTATAAATATATACTAGCTGAAGTAGCTAAAGTAAAAACTACTTTAGAATAAGAAGGTTAGGTGGTGGTGCTGCAGTAGCGTTGTCACTTCACAGTAAGACACTGTCTGATTCGATTCTCAGTTAGAGTATCTTCTGCGTGGGGACATGTGTGAATGGGCGTACCTTCAGTGAAGGTTGTGCATCAGGGCTGGCAGCTCAGTATGTAAAAGTTAACTGCCAATCATTAGCGGACCGGAGTTCCGCTGTGGCGACCCCTAGCTGAAAGTCACAACAACAAGCATTATAAGTTAAGGGCATAATTATAACAAAAATAAATATTAAAAAAAAATGTTGCACTTGATGTTTAAACACTAGCTAGTGGACTGAAAATGTCAAAATCCACTAAAGGTAAGTGATTGGATAAGTGCTAAACACTCTATGTACCTGGATGTGATTGGAGTGCAGCAAGGCCATGGCTATAAGGTTATTAACTGTCAATCAAACTTCTTATCCTGGTATCCATTACAAATGAGGTTCTTATGTAAGATTGCCAGTTGCTGTGTCTATTTTAGAGAGGTGGCTTACACCCTTGCTTTTCATAGTGACAAAACGTTGTGGTCATTCCAGTTGTGACAAGTGTTTGGACAAATAGCATACCTAAATGGACATTATACTAAATGATTAGCCTAATGAATGATGAATACAGTAGAATGATTTCCTCCTTGGACTTGGATGCCAAATGTTTATATATAAGCTGCTGTGTGTTGAAAAACTATTACCTTGCAATAGTAATTACATGGTGATCAAAAAAAGGTTGCTGTATACATAGATTCCCAGATTCCTGACTATGAGAACAATTTTCCGGAGTGTGTTGTCAATGAGATAACATTCATAATCTCAGCCTATGTCTCACAGCAGGGTTGTGATAGTGAGGAAAGGAGTGCATTCAGACAGCAGTTGCAGGACCTACTAGACAAAGCAGGACAACATGAATTGGTGTAGATAATGGGTGACTTGAATGCACATATCGGGACAGACAGAACAGGTTATGAGGACTGCCTGGGTCCATATGGGTGGGGCAACAAGAATAAAGAAAGGAGAAGCCATTCTAGACTTCTGTCTGGCAAATGGCTTGATATTAGCAAACACATGGTTCAGAAAGAGAGACAGTCACAAGATCATATACAAGAGTAGCCAACATGCAACTCAGGTAGACTTCTTCCTAGCAAGAAAAAAGCACTGGGGTAGAATCCATGATTGCAAAGTCATCCCCAGTGAAACAGTCAACCCACTGCATAAGCCACTAGTTGCCACATTCAGCTGCAAGCAGTGGTCAGAGAAGGCTTTAAAGTCAATAGAGACCAGGCTGAAGACCTGGAAGTTGACTGGAGAGAAAGTACAACAGTTCAAGGAATTACTCAGGGCTCTAGCACCCTAACAAGAGGAGGAAATAGGTGGAGATGAACAAAAATGGCAGCGCCTAAAAATAGCATGTGTTAAGACTATAGAAAAGATATGTGGCCGAGCCAGGTATGGAAATAAGGTACATAAGGAAAGATGGTGGTTGAATACAAAAGTCCAGGAAGTCATCAAAAGAAATAAGGATTGCAGGAAGAAGTGGGAGATAGAAAAGACTGACCAGACTAGGAAGGTCTACTGGTTGGCTAACAAAGAAGCTAAGAAAGAAGTTGCAATAGCAAAGAATAGGGCATCGGAGGCACTGTACCAACTTCTGTAAAATGACTCAGTAAGCGGCACAAAGAAACTGCATCAGGTTGTAAGGCAAAGACAGAAAGATAAACAAGATAGTCAGACACTCTTCATAAGGGATGTCAGCAACAACCTGCTCACCAGTCCACGGGACCTCAAAGGCAGATGGAGGGAGCATTTCTAGCAGCTTCTGAATGAAGACAACTCCACAGAAGCTGTACTGCCCCAGAAAGAGCCTACAATGAGAGAAGAAGAGGAGTCTACCCTAGAAGAAGTAAGAATAGCACTAAGGAAAATGAAGTCAGGGAAAGCAACAGGTCAGATGAGGTCACAGCAGATGTGATAAAGATGCTGGGCGAGATTAGGCAGGAATGGCGCCTGTGGGTAATAATAGCAGTGTGGAGAGAAAGGCGTATCCCAGATGACTGGAGAATAAGCATACTCATGCCAGTGTGCAAGAACAAAGGGGACATCCACAACTGTGGGCAGTACAGAAGCATCAAACTCCTATCACATTGCATGAAAGATCTGGAGAGGGTGATTGATAAATGGATACACAGAGTAGTAGAATGTAAGATGGGATATGAGCAGTTTGGATTCAGATCAGGATGCAGCACAATTAACCCAATGTTTGCAGTGAGACAGATACTTGAGAAGAAGCTAGAGATGGGGAGAGAGTCCAACTGGGCATTCCTAGACTTGGAGAAAGCATATGACAAGGTCCCAAGAAAGCTGACCTGGGCAGTACTGTGGTGGTTTGAAGTCCCAGAAACATTGGTAGAATTAGTGCAGGCTATGTACAAGGACCCAATGACTCAAGTATGAACAGTGTTCGGCCTCACAGAGAGGTTCCCAGTGGGAGTGGGTATACAGCAGAGTTCAGCTCTGAGCCCACTGTTGTTCATACTGGTGACAGATCAACAAAGTTGCTTTATGCAGATGATATGGCATTACAGGCAGACGCTGAGCTAGAACTTCAGCAAAAGATAGGAGAATGGAATGAAAAACTAAAAGCACATGGGATGAAACTAAGCACAGATAAGACAGTGGTAATGGCAGCAAATTGGAGAAATCAGAAGAAGCTGAGAAAAGAGATAGTGGGAAAGATAGTGGAACAGGTAAACAGCTTCAAGTATCTGGGAAGAGTGGTTGAGGAGAAGGGAAGTCTGAATGAAGAGGTCAAAGCTAGAATCAGTGGGGCTCAGCCAACTGGCATAAAGTGTCAGGTGTAGTCTATGACAGAAGAATGCCAAAGAAGCTGAAAAGTAAGATGTACAAGACAGTGGTGCAACCAGTATTGCTGTATGGTACAGAAACCTGGGCAGTAAAGACAGAACAGTTGAAGAAGCTAGAGGTGATGGAAATGAAGTGCCTGAGAAAGGTAGTAGGATGCACACTGGGAGAAAGATGAAAAAATGAGGATACAAGAGCAGAAGCCAAAGTAGCTCCAAATTCAGAAAAGATAAAAGAGAACAGATTACAGTGGTTTGGACATGTGCAGAAAAGCAGAAGACAATCTAGTAAGGAACATTTGGAACAAACAGGAATAAGGTAAGAGGAAGTGAGGACATCCAGCAAAGAGGTGGATGGATTGTGTGAAATAAGATCTGCGACAGTCAGGCATGAGTGTTGAAGAAGGCAGGAGTGTGGCAATGAATTGAGAGTTGGTTACAGTTAACACGATATCCCGATCCCATGTAGAAAAAAGGGCAAAAAGGGGGCTGATGATGATGATGATGTTGTCAATGAGATGGTTACAAGGGGAGTCATGTTTGCTGAAGACTGCAGTTGTACATTTTTTTTGCCTTTTAATTTTAATTCATTATTTTGGCATCAGCTATTTGTCTGAGACAAGAGCTTTTGGAGGATCATGGTGTTCTCTGTGGAGTTTATGATGATTGTAGTTGTCTGTAGACTTGGTCAGACACAAGTCCTTAGCATTAGCTTTGATACTTTGCCATCCATGAATAAATGCCAATGAGCCCTGGGGAATACAGCTTGTTACAGGCAAATTCATCCACCCTCATCTTTTGGGTTTGATTTGAGAGCCAATTTATCCAATTAGCTGCAGAAGTATTTACCTTTAGGTCAGAGAGTTTATCTATGATACTTGAGTGTGGGATGGTGCTAAATGCATTTGCAAAGTCTAGATATGCAGTGTGTACAGATTTGCCTGCATCCATTACTACAATAAACTTTTCAAAAGAGACAACCAGATAAAGTAGGCAGGATTTGCCCTTGACAAATTCAAATTGGGTTAAGAGTCTGTAGGTTACCTGTATCCATATTTAATAACTGCATAATGCTCCTTTATATAGCCTTATAGATGAGGCTAATCAGGCTTATGGGTCTGTAATTACCTAGGTCCATTGAAGCCCAACCTTTGTGCAAGGGAATGACTGATGCTGTCCTTCATTAATTTGAGGATCGTTCTCAATAGTATGTGTACAGCATCTACAAGTCATGTTACAGACTGACCACAAGACAGGCTGGTGTGTTGTCTGGCCCCAAAGAAGTACTGTTCTTGGCCTTAGACAGCTTCTTGAGAACTTGTTTTAGAAGATTTGTTGAGAGAGGATACAGATATGTGCTCTAAGAATGCTGGAGGGGACAGGGGGTGAAGCTTGACTAAACTTTGTCTCTTGGTAAACTGGTAATGTCTTTTTGGTCTGGGTAAGGGGAATCATTTACTATTAGCAATGCACAGTTCTGATATATATATATATATATATATATATATATAGGGTCTATATTACGTTATCGAACATTTACATGTTCGAACGTCATATGGTCGACACCATATGATCGCATATGTAAATGTTCGAATGTTTCAACGGAGATCTCTATACAGTGTGGAAATGGAAGTTTTCCATTGTTTGCACTGCAGTGTGATCTCGGAGTTGATATATTTAAAGAGCTGGGGTATGGGCTGTGCAGGAGTGGCTTGCCCCCCTGCTTAACCTTTCAGGTAGGTTTTTTTCTGTTTTTTTTTTTATTATTATTATTTATTTTTGAACTTTTAAGAGTTTGAACATATGGTATCGACCATATGGTGTTCAAACTTTTAAAAGTTTGATAATCTAATATAGACCCTATATATATATATATATATATATATATATATATATATATATATGGATTCCTATTACAAGAACGAAAGTTCACTACTTCGAACTTGTAATAGAAAGCCTCACTTCTGCGAAAGTTCACTTTAATGAAAGTGAACTTTTGCGTAAGTGCACTTCACCGAAAACACCACAGCACAGTGGATGACATAAAAAACAAGCTATGTCCTCCACTATGGTGCGATAGTCACTGACCTTTGGGTTAGGGCACGGGTTAGGGTAAGGGGATAGTTAGTAAAGCTATCCCCTTACCCTAACCCATGGCCTAACCCTAAGGTTCGTGACTATCGCACCTTAGTGGAGGACATTGCTATGTCCATCACTGCGCTGCAGTCATCATGGACCTTAGGGTTAGGGCACGGGTCATGGTAAGGGGATAGCTCTATGGGTGATCCCCTTACTATGACCCATGCCCTAACCATAAGGTCCGTGAGTACTGCACAGAAGTTCAGTACAACACCCGTTCGTTGTACTGAACTTCGAGTAAGTGCACTTTTGATTAAGTGCACTTTTGCTACAGTGAGCATTCCATGCACTATTTCAAATTAGTGAAAATTTGATCTATTGTATGGAACCCATATATATATATATATATATATATATATATATATATATATATATATGCACAGATATATATATATATATATATATATATATATATATATATATATATATATATATATATATTTATATATATATGGGTCCACTACCGGAGATAGACATTACACTATTTCGAAATCTGGCAGTAGATGCCCACTAACGCGAAAGTGCACTTCACCGAAAGTGCACTTTCGCGAACACCACTAGAACGAATGGGCAATGTCCTCCATTGTGGTGCGGTAGTCACGGACCTTATGGTTAGGGCTTGGGTTAAGGATAGTGGCTATCCCTACTAGGTATCCACTATCTTTAACCCAAGCCCTAACCCTAAGGTCTGTGACTACCACACCACAGTGGAGGACATAGGTCCATGACTACTGCACCGTGGAGAACATACAATTTCCTCCATTGTGGTGCGGTAGTCATGGACCTTAGGGTTAGGGCTTGGGTTAAGGATAGTGGATAGCTCTACTAGCTATCCACTATCCTTAACCCAAGCCCTAATCATAAGGTCCGTAATCATTCACTCAAGTGGTGTTCACAAAAGTGCATTTTCGTGTAACTGTGGGTCTACTGTTTATTTTCGAAAATGTAAGTTTTCGATTATATACAGTAGACCAATACATATATATCTATACTGTATATATATATATATATTTAGACATATCTATAGCTATAGATATATAGGAATATAGTTTTATATATATATATATATATATATATATATATATATATATATATATATATATATATATATATAAATATAAATATAAATATACATATAGCCTACCATATAGGGGCTGCACTCCACAACATCCTCTTCCAAGATTGCACAAGAGTGCTGGAAAGGGAAAATCACCCTGACCTGCACAACTCTTGGAATGTACCTACTGGCAAAAAAAAAATTATAAAGCGCCTTTAAGTAACCACAATTTTCTCTAAAGAGTCATTCCCACTACCTGAAACCATTCCCTCATACTTACCCCATGATAGAAAAATACCCATTTAAAACACACACACACACACACACACACACACACACACACACACACACACACACACACACACACACACACAAAAACTTCAGTCACTGAAATAGGACCTTAAAGCAAACACCTCAATCACATTTAATTTCAAATTGGTAGCTATCTCCATGACACAAACATCTCACAACAGGGTCTAGCACAAGCAAATGACTGTTGTCAAAGTAATGAATTAAAACTCAATGCCAAGGGATATATTATATTGCCTTTTGAGAAACGTGCTACCCAGACTGTTTACTCCATCAATAAGACCCCTAAGAATGAATCTGCTAGTCATTGATCTGTAAGCATATGTAGACTGTAATCTGGTCATTGGTACTCAGGTCCAAGGAATTCATAGTGCCATTTTATTCTGCCCTTTTCAGAGCCATCATCGAGTATAATGCCTACTTCAGCAGGTACCTAAGCAGATATATGAAACAGTTAGAACACCCACAAATATTTCTTACCAGGAGAATCCAGGGTATAAACACATTGTCCTATACAGATCTCCTTAAAGCCCTGGCTTTACACACAGTCTCCTATAGGTTACAGAGAGGCGATCTATGCCTGACATGTCAAGCATCCTCAGATTCAGCTCTGATGTACCTTTTTCACTTCCACAAAATGAACACCATTAGAAATACTAGACTGAAGAATTAAAATTTTGCTTGCGACACAGATAAGACATGTTGGCAAGACAGATATGTATTGCAGATGATCCCCATGGTCTGGAACATGCACCCCATCCAGGTGAAGCAGAGTCCATCTCTAACCCTTTTTAAGCATAACTCTGACCAAAAGATGGGAAATCAAAAATTCACCCTGGGTCTAGCTCCTATGTCTCTGGTAGACAGAGGAGGACAGTAATACTGAAACTAATATATTCCCACCCACTTAACCTCTAGAAACTTTGTAACTAACAAATCACTCTTAATAAATACTCATGATACATAGGAACACAGTTTGGTTGGATTGAACAGCTAGGCTTATAAAGCCGTGCTGATCATAAGCCTAGTATATGCCTATGAACCTATATGAGACAACAGTCTTTCAAACAAAAAATGTGCAGCGATACAAGTCATACTTGTGTCCTTCATTTCTCAATACTGTTTTGAGTAGTAGAAAGGGTACGACTTTTAACCTGAATAATATTAAGCCACTGGACAGGATCATTCCAGAAACATAATGAAGTACGTATTGCTTCAGTGAAGTTCTAATGTATATATAAATATATCTCAGGGTCATGCCTATTCTTACATAGAGACCTACAATGTTGAATATCAGCCGTCTTGAGTTTACCAAATAGTAAACTGTTTAGGAATAGATTGTTAGACAGGAGTGACAACTGAAATATATGCAACATTCAGTAAAACAGTCTATAATTTTTACTGCAGTAAAGATACCATATTCAGAACTATGTTTAAAAGTCTTTGTATTAAAGCTTACAAAAAGTGAAACACATAAAAGCACTTACAATAGCATTTTATGTAAACTATGTTGAAACTAGGAAATATTTTCAAAATTTTAACTAGCTGCACTTTTACACTAAGCCTCTTCAGCTGTTATTACCACAGAGCTGTCCTGTTATGTACTCATAGATGTGTAATGTCATATAAATTTCAGTTTGAGAGGTACTGCATGCCAAATCTGAAACCATTTTAGTACATGCATTCCTGCTTTGAAGATGAATTGTAACAATCTGTGCTGCACAAAACCAGTTAAACAGCTGCCGGTCTTCAACTACTGTTCTTTTAAAATGTTTCAACTGTGTACTGAATGAAGTCACAGAGTCAACATTAGACCACCCTGCTTGGGGATTTGCCCTCAACACAAAGTAGTGTTGACTCCTCAGCTGAGAAATGTCATCCACCACCTTACATATTTACGGTGACTCATAAACAGGAAGCTCTGCCCTCCTCAAGACACTCTAACTTTTTCATATCTTAAAGCCCCTTTTATAAAAATGAAAACAAAGAACTTAGCAGGATGTTTGAAACAGCTGCCTTCTTCTTATTGTGCCAACACAAATACTGCCAATTTAGTAAGACATGTTGAACAAATTAAGAGCTAAATTCAAATTTATGGACTAAAGTGATATGATAGAGTGACCAAGGAGTTAGGTTTGTTAAAGTCCATCCTTGTAAGTAGGTGTTTGCAGTGGTCAGTTCCTGTGTGCTGACAGCTGTATGAAAAGGGCTTTATTAATTTCACAATGAACTATTTGTTTCTGTGCATCCACAGGACAATATTAAGCAACATTCAATCCTCAAAAGTAAGATTATGGTTTACCACCCATTGTGTAAAACAATATACTTCAGATATTTCTTCAAACTTTGTTCAGTGTGTGATGTCTTTTGAGCCAACAGCTTGAAAAGAAGTGTAAAATTAAGATGACAGTTGCAGACAGTTGTTAGGAAGAATATTAGGCAGCAAATTGCAAGGCACTCTTTTTTTTATTTGAAGTGATCGGGGTAATCAAAGTTTGTTAAGAGATGAGAGTTTTACATCGATGCACAGAACCATTGCTGCAGTTTGTTCACAATGTATCATATGTTAACTATGTGCTTTCATGTATTTGTAACTTGACAATACTTAATTGGCATAATTCAAATGCATGCAGTATCAGCTAGAAGATGGTTTAAGTATATAAAGCACTTGACTGGAGATAATTATTAAGATTAGCATGTTACTTTGTGACAGATGTCTGCTTTTTCTGACATTTAACACTGTGTTTAGTTTTCTTCATTCATAGCATAAAATGGTGAATTTGTATCAAAGATGATCCACACATTTCAAATTCAAAATATAACATGACAAACTATATTTAAGAAGTTTGAGTTATAAAGATGTATAAAGCTTCTTTTTTAAGGTATAAAGGTTAATGATTAAATGTTTTTGTTTTTTCCTATACTGAACATCATCAGTACACATTTAGGGATTATTTCTGTTACAGAAAAGTGTAGCAGAGCTATATATTGTATTATATGTCCTTTTCAAAGGAACACACACAGTATCTTTTGCAAAGACATTTTTCTGTAACAGCAAATTGAGGTCTGTATAGAAAATATGCCATTACCACTTCTACAAAGTCCCTTAAATACAACCTCTCTTCTTTTTTATATTGTCAGTTCAAAGCATTAAAATATATTTGTAGTAACTATTTTTGCCCTGAAATCCAACTAGGTAAGAAAGAATATATCCTAGAGTGTTTCTTCTTCTTCCCTTTAGTGATGAATCTTATGAGGTGCCTAACAGGGCCAGGATGGGGAGGGAGCAAATAGGGCATCTGTCCTGGGTCCTCTCTGTTGGGAGGCTACACTGATGCTGAGATTGATCAAGATTAATTATATGAAAAAAACATGTCCACAATGTCATGAGAATGACCTTGAAATTACATTGATTTTTCTTCACGTTTTCAGTAGTAATTTCCACCTAACCTTATTTAAGTCTAGTAAAAATACTGGATGGATTCAGTGGCAATAGTATTCTTTGTCTAAATTTTATTAACAAATAAAAGCTTTAAAGACTGACCCCGGGATTCATGAAACTCGGCGCAAGGCCGGCATTAGGCTTGCGCTGACCGTGCGGCATGAAGATGGCGCAGTAGTGCCAAATGCATAGTAATGAAGGCACGCTGCTGACACAGCCACTTGCACAGGAAAGGAGCGCGAGTGCATAGGGTGTGTCGAAGTGCCGCACGGAGGCGTGGAAATGGCAGCTGTCAATGTGCAACCTAAAATGCTTGTATATAACAGGTTGCAAGATAGTAACCACGTCAGTGTCCCTGGATACTGAAACGTATGCAAAGCATGCAAGAAAGTACCTGCGAACACAAAGTGACGAAGCAAACACAAATGCACGGTAGGGAATAACAGGTCCCTATCCCACGAACAAATGACATGGAAGACCATGTGGCCATAGTCCAACGCAGTGTAGATAGCCATACCATGTGGAAGTGAAACGCATCATATGATAGCGATCTGCTAGTAGGTACGTCCAGCCCAATGGTGAGGGTCACCAGCTGACCCATAATGTGAGGGAGGGTACACAGCTGGGCTGATGTGTCCATAACAAAATACATGAGAAATGTAGATATCTAGCGACCATATGTCTGAATTATATCCCACAAGGCATGTAATAGTCACATACAAAAGGTATGTCCGTATTTCACATACCAAATGTGATAGGATATAGAATAAGCATCTAAACAAAACAGAAGGAGCATACAAACAGCCACAACAATAAGGACACAGGTAGGCTGAAAGGAACAGTATTATCCGTACCGTCAACTAGGATTACCACCTGTCCCACTTTGCGAGCGACAGTCCCTCATTGGGCAGTTGTGTCCTGACAAAAACCTGTAACAATGGCAAATGTCCTGAGATTATAGGACAAAATTATTCCTTATACATTATGTAATAGTTGCATTAAACAGGTTTTCTGTATCTAAATTACATAAATGTTATAAGAAATAGAATAAGCAACTGAACTGCTACAAGAATAAGCTTTTATATAGGCAAGAAGTCTAAGTTCTATCCTGTGTACTGACCGTGGGTATGTGTCGGCCTGTAAAATGTGATGTGTGTACCAAAAATATCCCACTTTGGCCAATTGAAAAGGTGGCAACCCTACCGTCAACTGTGGGGAGGCATTGTCCACTACAGTCAGATATGTGTATGGAATATATCCCATCCTGGACATAGGAAAAGGTGGCATCCTACCAATGAGTACAACAGGCCTCCAAAATCCGGAAGTCAGCGGTACAAGCCGAACTTGTCAGGATGTGTCACAGTCGAACGGGTAGTACCCGGGTATACCAAACATGTAATGAAAGTGAAGTATGGGCGTGTACCTATGTGCGTGAGGTATACCATGTGGAAAGCAAACATGGCAGGGTAGTCCACACAACCATACAGGTACCAGACACATGTAGGCTATTCAATGTGTTACTCTGGCCATGTCATGGGCCAACAACCAAAGCAGTGATGTATGGGGTGTGAGGAATCTGTGTTTGTGGGGTGGATGGGTAATGGTACAATCCTCCAAGGTGATACTGTGTCATATGCAGAATAGGTGAACCGGAGGTGTATGAAGGAGCAGTGGGTGAAGCGGAAAGAAACACAAACACATGTATAAACAGCTGAAATACAAGCAGACAGGCCATACTGTAGAACACAATCCCACAAACAGATGAATATTGAAATGTGTGATACAGATGTATAGATATGTCACCGGCACATACCCACAGAGTGGTCCTGATGGAACTGGCCATAACAAATGCAACACACCTGGATGGAACTGGCCATAACAAATGCAACACACCTGGATGCATAATGGACTACCCAGCATCCCCTCCACATCACACAACCCGCTCCCGTACCTGAATGTCCACCAAATCCAGACGTACTTGGCCTACTGGTTTGGTGCAGCCACAGCTACACATAGTGACCACTACGCATATGTAGTAGGTAGTGTCACCCTAGGCGGTTGCAGGATTGCACACGATCTCAGCACATTTTCGTAACTCCAAAACGATGTTCGGTATTCCTCTTGTTATGGATCGGTACAATTATTGGAAATCCCTCATGGGATACGTAACCTGTGTAAACATTAGAACAGAAGACACAAGGTCCAGTCCTGTAGATATCTGGACAGAAGTTGGAATGTGCATTAGAGGTGCACGACACTGTCCAGCCCTAAGTGGTCATGCATAACCTACTACCCAGGATCAAACACTTGACCGTGACGCACGTGTCCCGACACGAATAAGCGAAAATATATTGCACACATTTGCATAGTGGCAAATGGTATAAGGGTGATGAAGGCACTGATGTAAACAGGATAACCCTGATCTACTGTGTGAGGGACACTTAATGTGTGTGTAGGTGTGACCGACCATACCTGTCATCCTCTGAGAGCAAGATATCTGGACAAAGCCGTGAATAAAAGTATACCTGTCAACCTCTGAGAGCAAGATATCTGGACAAAGCCGTGAATAAAAGTGGGACAAAGGCCCAAATGTATGGACAATTTGTAAAGATTGCTCTTAGAAACTTAGAAAGTTGATAGAATAACAGTTTGTACATTGGCATTAATTTCCTGAAGAATATGAAGTCTGAAACTCAACTGTCTGTAATTATGTTCTGACTTCAGTCTTTAATGACTAGCTACTGATTTGCCAGAAAACAACAGTGTATTACAGAGATCCGTACATATTTACAGTAACAAACCTTCACATTTGTTTACTACCTGTAGTTAATTCATGTCCAAAATAATAATCCTCTTATGAATGCATACAGGAAATAGTCAAATGTGAATGGGAACACCGCTCACTGTGGATTATGTATTGCCAACATAAAAAGCTGCTGACAGGTGCCGAAAGACCTGTGTCTGTAAACACAGGTAAACCTCTATAAAATGGACACATTCTGTCCATGTGCTTCATCTGACATTTGAACTCGGTCAGGGCAGTTCCGTTCCCCAGGCGGATAAGCCTAAACCCAGTTCACCACATGAACACCCTGACAAGCAAAGACATGTGTGTGCCAGGACTATAAGCCTTGGAGTTCTACATATCCTTGGAGTGATTAAATATGCAGCTTGGGTCCAGAGCAGTAGGGAATAGGGAATGTGTAATATGTAGTACCGCATTTTTCCCAGCAGGAGAATGGATGCCTGTGTTGTAAGTGAAGCGGTGAAGCATATGTTAATGTAGCTATGTACTATGGGTATGCATATAAATGAGTCAGAACACCAATAGTATAGTGGTTACAGCATCCGGCCAACATGAATGCAGTCCCGGGTCAACTACGACTACAGCACATATGAGTTAATGAATGCGTGTGTGCTGTAAAGACATTTAAGTATGTAAAGGTGAACGTGTGTTTCACATATGTCCGTTAACCGGATTACAGATATTGTACTGGTACCGTCACAATTAAGAAAGCCCACGTAAGCACAAAGACTTAGTAAATATATGTAACCCACAATAAGGATATGCAAGTGCGCCTGCGCGTGTGTAATTCGCTCACAGCATAGCAAATGAATGCTGTTTTCTACACGTTTATTTATATATCTATATATGGATATATCTATTTGTGTATAGATATATATCCACAGACTTAAATTAAATAAATATATGAAATAAAGAATGTACAGACATATATATATATATATATATATATATATATATATATATATATATACATACACACAATTACATTAATCAATATATACATAACAAACATATAAACATTTGTCCTTGTAGGTATAACACATGTACATAAATAGGTTACATCATAGCTATTATGGATAGACATACAGACATGCAAGAAAGGTAAATACACTGCTGCTTTCCAAACCATTGCCCAGAAAGTACCAGTGTGCCAAATCTGCAAGTTCTACTCTTTAAACATGGATATAGGTGTCCTTTGCAGGACTCCAAAAATTGGCCCACTACAAGCACCGTCCTATAATGACTGAAGCAAAGGAAATCACATCCGCAGCTACAATATAGCTGTACATGCAACAGTAGCTTGTGCAAGGGTAATAACACATGGGTTGACAGAATGTATGACATATGTCCCGATACGCGGAGAGTGGATAGTGCATAGATGTGTCTTCATACTTTATTATCGCTCACATTAAATATGTCTTATGACTACTATGGAGGGGTGTCAGGTATGGGAATCATGGGTATGCAATAATGGGCCTAGGTTCACAGGTGTTGGTTGGCACAGATTTATTAGGTCCGCCCCATGGGAGTGATTAATATTCCTATGTGGGTATAGCACACGCCTATACCTTCCAAAAATGAAGAACCCATCTACTGGATATTGTGTAAACCATTGGGGGAAGACGTAGGGACTTATATCAGTGTCATGTAAGCAATTATCATGGACGTACATGTGTACGAATAAGATGGTAACCATACCTCTCAACCTTTCAGAATAAGACATCTGGACAAAGGCATATTTAAATAAGTACAAATAGCGGCTATTTTAAATATTCCTCTGACAAAGTTAGAACGTTGATAGAATAATGGATAATTCATTAGTATGAATGTTTTGAGGGTTATTAGTTATAAACTACTAATGTCTGTCATTATTATCTAACCTCACAGTCCTTAATGATCTGGCACTAATTTACCAGAAAGGCACAATATTATAAAAAAAAAGGAACAACATTGTAAGTCTAAGTTCGGGACATTTACCCAAAATGTGTACAGTTGAGAGGTATGAAGGTAACCCTGTCCTAAATAAATGTACAGAACTAGTGATATCAGGTGGACAGGTGTGAAGAAAGACGTGATGACAAATGACAAAACATGTATAAGTCAAAAGCATGTACCTCGATAAATGTGAATGAATACATATGCCCTGTGATAGTCAATGTGGAATGTTAATAGAAACAAAATAAATGTGTCCCTCAGGGTGTTATGCAGTGTCCCCGATACAGTGTTCAGTTTCCCACTCGCATGTGAGTTCTGCCACTGATGGAAAGCGCAAATACTGGCGAACACATAAGGTAGATGATAGCATAATATGTTTTGATTAGCACCTGTTGGCTTTTGTGAGAAACACAACACTCCTGGCGGGTGTGTCCTGCAAAAGGAATGTAATGGCATCTGGCCTGTGATTTCTTCTTGTGTGTAGTGGCGTAATAAAATGATATATCTTGTATCAGAAACAGATACATGTTATAGGAAACAGTATTATCGACTATACTACTACAAGACAAATCTGAAGGTATGAAAAGCGCTGAAGTAGTCAGTTTAGTATTTACCGCAGGTATGTGTTGACATGTCAAATGTCACAGCTGTATATATAGTACCTATAGGGCTGTCACCATTACAAATGATGAAAGTGGGAGCTGCTTTGTAGAAATGTCAGACATAGCAGGTCAAAATATACCTACAGCCATGCATACTCCACAAATAGATATATTAGCACACAGCAAAGCTTAGGCCAGGAGTCATGGAGCCTTGGCCGGTGTGTACGAGTAGAGGAAGAGTAGAGCAAGGCAAGATGTCTGCCGAGCTATTCAGCAATGTCCTGTAGGGGCGTGTAAGATAGCCCCTAAAATGAACGTTGCACGGATAATGTTAGGATATGCAAATTACCCCATTTGTAGGTGAAGCTATGCAAATGATGTAAATGTGTGATACATGAAACAGCAAGCTGTCCGTGCAAGAGTAGAGTTATGTGTAGAAATGTACTCGGATGTTAACCGAGTTACGATCTGCAAGTAGCTAAACAGAGCAATGTCAGCTGCAAATAAAGGATGAATTCAGTTGAAGAAGCATGCCAATGGCCAAATATAAGGCCAGTGGCATATTTTTCCATTGGAAATTAATAAAACTCTATTTGTCCTCCCCCGATCTCTGGTGTGTAAGCGTAGCACAGCGGCGCGAAAACTCTCTGTGCTTTTAAAACAAGAAAAATATTTAAAATACACATAGAAATTGTAATTTTAGTTAACAGTTAGTTCGCCATGCAGGTGAATGGCAAGCTGAAGACAAGATGACTACTGAGTACTGGTTGCTATGTGTGGAAGCCCTCTGTCAGAGATATAACCAAGCATTAGTAGGCGATCCGATGCAATTGAGGCTGAGGATAGTGAATCACAATTTGTCATCCCATATGGGCCAAGCCACTACAGTGGAAGAGTAGGTTAAAAAGACTATCAGAGTAGAAGATAGGTGACATCATGAGTGTGTATGTATAAAACACTGTAAACGTATCGGAGCAATGTGTCACATGTTTGCTGTCAGTTACTCATCAGTGGAAGAGGTGCGTTATCATTTATCCTAGGTACAGTCAGGAAACTGATGGTGTACGCCATGGATATCACTGAAGTTTCTTGCAAACCTGCTGACAGTGTGTTCGCGCCTGTGCACGCCTGTAAGCCCGAGTAAACATGTGTGCACGCGTGTCAGCCCATGTGCGCACGTTGAAGAACGAGTAAGCTAGTGTAAGAATGTTGAAGCCCGTGTAATGTCGTGTAAGCCAGTGTATGCATTTGCAAGCATGTATAAATCTGTACTACACACATCACACACATACTGCACACTCTGAAACACATACTGCCAGTACTACACACGTCAGTCAAATGGCACATGGATGGATAATAAATCTTCAGAATCAACAGTGCTGTAAACTATACTACATTGATGGTCATAGCTGCAATGCATCATGCCTGCTTACATACACCTAGAAGGATATCACACTTTGTGTTAACAACATTTTAATATTAATACAGTGCTATAAAGCCACCCTGTGCATCAGCACCATGTTAGTCTGTTCCTGCATCAATGTTACACATTACAGGTGGTGGCACAGGTGTCATCATATGCACAGGGTATGATGTTTCTTTTCCAGAGCCTGTCATTGAGCCATCCAATCAACATGTAAGTATGTGTGTGTGAGGGACAACAGTGTTTGCATGGCCCAATGTTGATGCAATGTGTGTGTGTGTATGTGTTAGCCCTAGCTGTTTGTTTCATGTGTGTGTGTCTGAAAGTACACAGTTTCAGCATGTGTCAGCCATATACAGGAGGTTGTGGGACAGTCACAGACCATACCTGCCAGGCTGTACAGATCACCATTACTGGCCATGGACACCCCTCCATGCATTCAACAATATTCCAGTCCTGCACCTGTCAATATATACACATACATTCTTGGGATCTGTATCACAACCTGTGGATAAACGGGAGTCAGTAATGTTAACCTGATTTGCCAAGTATTGTCATTTAATACATAGTTATATGAGCCATACTCATCCTCCAAAGTAATAACCACTGCTGACTGTTGCTGAGATGTGCACACGACCGTTTAAAGGTGCTGTACTATCATTGTTGTCAATGTCCCTTGTAATACCCAGCAACAAAATAACTGGTTACTACACAACTATAACCCAGGATCACTACAGCACACAGTATGTACACTATCACAGAGCCATAGCAGATTTACATACATCAAAGGTGTTCACGTACAGATAATGCATCACATTCAATAGTGCTATTATCCACATGCACATCAATATCTATCTACATTACATATATATAAATAGATATACACATACACACACTTGGCAGGGTTGGGATCAGAACACAGACCTAACTACCTTATCACACTACAGCATTACGCATGTACAAAACGTGCTACCATGATTACTAGATCACAGCATTCACACAGGCATACGTCTAGCTTGCTGGCATCAGCATCAAAGGCAAAGACGCAGTACGGATTCTACGGAGAGTGAATAGTGTAAAAGCAATGTACTGTTGTCATGCAGCAGGAAACTCTCACACACACATACACACGTGGCAGGATTGGGATTAGAACACAGATCTAACTATCTTATCATACTACAGCATTTTGCATTTACAGAACGCGCTACCGAGATTACTGAACACAGCGCTCTCAGAGACATACTTCAAGGTGGGTGACATCATCCGCAAAGGCAAAGATGCTGATAGGGAATGTATGTGGTGTGAGGCGTCTAAAAGCATTACCATGTCCCCAGGCAGCTGGAAACACACACACACACAGGCACACACACTCGGCAGGGCTGGGAGGTGAATATACGCCTAACTACCTTATCACACTACAGCAATACGCATTTACAGAACGCACTACCGAGATTACTGAACACAGCACTCCCAGAGGCATACTTCTAGGTGGGTGACATCATCTGCAAAGGGAAAGACACCAATAGGGATTGTATGTGGTGTGAGGTGTCTAAAAGAATTACTGTGTCCCCAGGCAGCTGGAAACACACACACACATACACTTGGCAGGGCTGGGAGTCGAACATACACCTAACTACCTTATCACACTACAGCATTACGCATTTGCAGAATGAGCTATCGAGATTACTGAACACAGCACTCCCAGAGGCATACTTCAAGGTGGGTGACATCATCCGCAAAGGCAAAGACACCAATAGGGAATGTATGTGGTGTGAGGCATCTAAAAGCATTACTGTGTCCCCAGGCAGCTGGAAACACACACACACACAGAGGCACACACTTGGCAGGGCTGGGAGTCGAACATACACCTAACTACCTTATCACACTACAGCATTACGCATTTACAGAACGCGCTACCGAGATTACTGAACACAGCACACCCAGAGGCATACTTCTAGGTGGGTGACATCACCCACAAAGGCAAAGACGCTGATAGGGAATGTATGTGGTGAGAGGCATCTAAAAGCATTACTGTGTCCCCAGGCAGCTGGAAACACACACACACTTGGCAGGGCTGGGAGTAGAACATACACCTACCTACCTTACTACACTATAGCATTACTCATTTACAGAATGCGCTACCGAGGCGTCTAAAAGCATTACTGTGTCCCCAGGCAGCTGGAAACACACACACACTTGGCAGGGCTGGGAGTCAATCATAAACCTAACTACCTTATCACACTACAGCATTACGCATTTACAGAACGCGCTACCGAGATTACTGAACACAGCACTCCCAGAGGCATACTTCTAGGTGGGTGACATCATCTGCAAAGGCAAAGACACCGATAGGGAATGTATGTGGTGTGAGGCGTCTAACAGCATTACTGTGTCCCCAGGCAGCTGGAAACACACAGAGGCACACACTTGGCAGGGCTGGGAGGCAAACATATACCTAACTACCTTAGTCACACTACAGCATTACGGATTTACAGAACGCGCTACTGAGATTACTGAACACAGCACTCCCAGAGGCATACTTCTAGGTGGGTGACATCATCCGCAAAGGCAAAGACGCCGATAGGGAATGTATGTGATGAGAGGCGTCTAAAAGCATTACTGTGTCCCCAGGCAGCTGGAAACACACACACACACACACACACACACACACACACACACACACTTGGCAGGGCTGGGAGTCGAACATACAACTACCTACCTTATCGCACTACAGCATTACTCATTTACAGAATGCGCTACCGAGATTACTGAACACAGAACTCCCAGAGGCATACTTCTAGGTGGGTGACATCATCCGCAAAGGCAAAGACGCCGATAGGGAATGTATAGAGAGTGAGCAGTCTGAAAGCATATTACTGTCCCAAGGTAGATGTAGACAAACACACGACAGTGGTGTGATCGGGGCAACTAAATATCTACGGAGCACTACAACAACATTACATAGATATGGGACGTGCCACAGACAGTACACCCTGCAAGACAGTCAGCCAGTGTGTTAAATGTAGGCATCCATCATGACGTTGAAAATGGACATCTGTTGCCTGGATGTCCACCATCGCTATACAGGATGTCAATGGCCATGCCCATACACAGAGGCACATCACCGACACAAGGTGTCACTGGCCGTGCCCACACGCTTAGTATCACACATCTGTTTGGAATGTACTGTGTGTCCATCTACACAACGGCATACTGGGCATGCTCACATACTTAGCAGTTGCAAAGGGCCGTCTTGCATGCACACGGATTCTAAACATGGAAGAGTGCAGTTTGGAATCTACATTGTGTCCATCTACACAACGGTGTACTGGGCATGCTTACACACTTAGCAGATGCAAAGGGCCATCTTGCATGCACACAGATTCTAAACACATAAGGGCGCAGTTTGGAATGTACTGTGTGTCCATCTACACAACGGTGTACTGGGCATGCTCACACACTTAGCAGTTGCAAAGGGCCATCTTGCATGCACACAGATTCTAAACATGGAAGGGCGCAGTTTGGAATGTACTGTGTGTCCAACTACACAACGGCGTACTGGGCATGCTCACACACTTAGCAGTTGCAAAGGGCCGTCTTGCATGCACACGGATTCTAAACACGTAAGGGCGCAGTTTGGAATGTACTGTGTGTCCATCTACATAACGGCGTACTGGGCATGCTCACACACTTAGCAGTTGCAAAGGGCCGTCTTGCATGCACACGGATACTAAACACAGAGGGGCACAGTATGGTATTACTGTCCCCACGTACATGAAGGCCACTCACATGTATTGACCAGTACACACTCAGGAGCCATCACAGAGGTCTCAGGTGCAGATCACAGAGATACACACCACAGTCTACAATGTAGCCCTCAGACATCACCATGTCATTGGACCAGCAATACATCAACACAACACCGTGTGACTCATGACCAGTGGACTGTACATAGGTGTACAGCAACTGTGCAGACTACACATGTACCGACAGGGTTCCGTCATGTGTTATGCATTGCAATGATACCACTGTACATAACCAGGTTGGCTCTACACATAACAGGGGCCCTGGGTCTTACACAGCTGTGACAGATGAATGTCACTGTACACCAACGAACACACATGTTTGGATATGACATACATGTAATTGCAGTGGATATGTGCATGGACCACACACACAACACATATGTACATAGCATAGCTTTTGCTGTCCTCCATGCAGACAAGTGGCTACAGCAATCATACACATGCAAATGGAAGGTGGGTCCATGACTGCTGAATGCCAACAGTACATGAGGTAGCAATTTTGACCGAGGACACATTCCCTCTGTACTAGTTACCCATGACACCCATCATATCATACAGCAGTCCATGTGTTATATATGTCAACACACATGTCCACCGATTGCAATGCATACAGACATGGCTACATGACAAGCATGTAGGACCAACACACATGTACAAACTATAGTGTGCATGCAGCTGCCATGCATGTGCAGTAGCTGATGTAAGTAACTCATCTGTGCCTAACTACAACATGCAGTTGCAATGCAGCCCCATCATTGACACCTGTATATGGTGACATGCTGACAGTACGGTAGGATGTACAGCAGGTATGGATGGATGTGTGTACATAAAGTGGTGATCCACCTGTGTAGATGGATGTTCGCCGGGTACGGCTCACAGGTGTGTCACACGCCATCATACCATTACATGTGCAAACAGTACGCTATGTTACTGTTACCTGATGGTGAAGACATAACACCTACACAGCGGTCAGGAGTTACCAACTGTATGTCACTCGACACCTGTAACACTTACATCCTCCCGTGTGCATATAGCAGAACAATTGCCGGACATAGCGTTGGTACACATAATGCGGCCAATACTGCTGCATGTCTGTCAGACGTATCATCATATAGCAGGTGTATCATTCACAGTACTGCCATGTGTGTTTGCATGTGTGACCATATATGCCACATATGGTGGGGAATACATCCCAATTGTGACACACCACTGTACACTGTTGTAGACATCTGTACATACTGCAGTGTGGAAAGCATGACGTAAGCAGGTGTGGTGTGTGTATCACACACATCAGCTATCCGTATGTGTATGACAATTGTGGTCTCCACAGTGTGTGTGTGTGTGTGTGTGTGTGTGTGTGTGTGTGTGTGTGTGTGTGTGTGTGTATGTATGTATGGCTGTCTGGTGCATGGAGTGAGGGTGTATGCTACCATACAGAACACACAGGATCCCAACCCCTCATGGTGATGCAGTCTACTACCCTGTTGATGCCATCGGTCTCAGCTGTACTGGCTACCTGTACATGTCCCCTCTCTGTGTCGCATTGTGTGGGTGCACAGTACTGTGAGGGTGATGACTACATAGGCAAGTGTCCTCACCTCAACACTATGGGGTGTGCATTATAATGCTGTTGACCCCGTGAGTGTGGGCATGTTCCTGTACTGTGACAGGGTATTACTGCTACACAGTGAGGCCTCATGCTATCAAGTGGCCTCTAACTTTATCATTGTCCAGACCGCTGTGTACAACTCCTGCACCATGTCAACATACCTGTGATGTGACCTGGTATGGATGTCATGTCTCTAGCCACTGTAGCCTATTAAACTGCACACAGGCTGCTGGATCAGAATATGTATGGACATCTGTGGTATGTTAGACTTTCCAGCTGTCCGGTTGAGGCTACGTATAGCATGCTGAGATTGCCATATGTGCCTGTGAGTACTCTACAGTTACACATGGGAGACTGCAAACACTGCTACCTGTAGGCAGATGCAAGTAGACCATAAGGAGAGAACCAGGGCATCATTACCAACATGCTGTTACTGTTGTTACCAAGACACATACTGTGAACATATAACAACGCATGCTACACCTGTACTACATGGTTGTGCACATATAACAATGCATGCTACACCTATACTACATGGTATGTCTGGTGCGTGTCAACAGTACACAACTAATGTAATATGCACGTCTCTCACCATTCTTACACAACTAATGTAATATACACTTCCCTCACTAGTCGTACACAACTAATGTAATATACACATCTCACTATTCTGTTCACCCTGTGCATCAAACCATTTGAGCATGTCCCTGCACCGATGGTGTGGATGACAGGAATGTGGCACAGGCTTCATCGTATGCACAGGGTGATAATGTGTGCCAGGGGCATAGGCTGCACCAATGGGTGACATCATATGTGTGGGTAAGGGCCGGTGATATGATTCGACATGTCTGTTCAGTATGCATGTAGGTGTTGTGGTGCCCTACAGATGTGTTTGCTGTGTGTGTGTATGTGTGCACACAGTTCTGCCTTTTGTGAGGCATACACAGGGGTATTATTGACAGCTCCAGATTGTACAGACCAGGTTGTACAGCTCACTGTGTCCGGCCACGGCCATGTCACCTGTGCCTGCCAGGGGTTGCACGGGCACTACCAGGCGGAGGCACAGATTGGCTACTCTCTGACGACACATGTCCACTGGAGCCGTGTCCCTACTGGGAATGTCCAGGGCCACGTCCACGTGGCCTGATGTGTCCTGGTGTGGACAGCGCAGCACCAGCTGCACTGCTACTGCTACCGGCACTATGGGAGCGGGCATGTGAGGTGGCACGCTCATGTCGACCTGCACAAGGTGGTGTAGCTGGCCTACGTCCACATGTCCTATGCCTCACTCCTACCAGATGTTCCAGCACAGACAGCTCATGCTCGCGGATTGCCATGCCATGGTCAAGGATTCTGACCATGTAACCCAATCACCTGTCTAGAACATCAGCAATCTGCTGTTGAGCATATGCCAATGCCTGGATGTTGTCATTTAGGGTATGGATAGCAGCCCTCTGCAGCCTCTGCCCTTCTCTGTTCTGCTGTTCAGCACGTGCCTGTGCCGCCATTACAGTCTGGAACATGCATCTGGTGATACCAGCTGCTGCACTCTGTCCTGCAAGTGCATGTCTGCCAGAGGTACTCCTACAAGCAGCACCGGCCACATGCCTGTGTGGCACATCTGCAGACATTACACTGACACCATGGTGTGGAGACGCACCTTCTGTAGCCACCACACATTCCTGTTCCACGCTAACAGATGCTGACTGGCCTTCCTCTATGGCCACTGGTGATGCGGTATGTGTTGGCAGCAGAACTGTGTGCGGGGAAGAGGGGGACATAGCTGGGATGGCAACCACTGGCACAGATTCAGCCCCTGACAACCCTGCCTGTACTTCATGCATATGTTCATCACTGCTAGTATCTGTGGGGACACTAACATCAGATGGATTGCAGGAGGGTAACACACCTACATCACCTGTGAATGCAAAGAAAGACTTTAAATTACAATAGACACACACACACACACACACACACACACACACACACACACACACACACACACACACACATACACAGACAGACACACACAGACACAGACACACACACACACACACACACACACACACACACACACACACACACACACACACACACACAGACACACACACACACACACACACAGACACACACACACACACACACACACACACACACAATGCATGTGATTTGACAGACGGCATGCAGCATGCCTGTGATACAGCAGACGACATGCAGCTCAGACATTAATAGTGTTAATAAGCATACCCCCTGGGGTGCACAATACAGCAAGCAGGTGTCATATCAGTAGCCTTGCAGTTCACACAATCATGGTAGTATGCATGCATCCCCGTGATACACCATGTGGACCAGAACAGGATAACAGTACACATGGCTGATGTGACCTTGACATGTAATCTGCTGATGTGTGCATTGACATGCATACATGTCTGACACAATGGTGTCCTGATATGTACAGCGTCATAATGGTCATCACATTGCGGTGTTGTCTGTATGCCCTACAGATAGAATGCATGTTTAGCAAATGTGCATGTGCATGGAAGGGTAGTGTGAGCCATCTACATTGCTCTACAGTGTGAAGTACAGACACTGTGCCATTGCATGGCATCATGAGGTATCTATATTGCTATACAGTGCATAATATGTGCACATTGCATAGCCATAACTGCATGCATACCCATGACATAACTGTGGATTGTGACCCACAATGCTGAGGTGTATGCACACCAAACCATGCTGTGTCATGTGACAGGTCACTGGAGGACCTACAGATGACACCCCTGCACAACAACTACAGAGTCTTAGCTGCCTGGCAACCATGTCCACACATAGTGGACTTGTCAATTCATCATGTCCAACATGACATTGCTGTACCACACACATGAGGTGCACAGCTAACGGTGATGTCCTACAGCAGCAAGGGAAATGTACAGTATCTGTGGCCTGATGTGGTGTCAATGTCTGTGGAAGCTGTAGAGGTGACTACTATCATGCTATGACACAGGCGTGATGTTCAACACATCTTATATGGTAGACATCAGTGACACCTCCACTGGCTGTGCACTGGCTTTTAGGATGTCCAGTGTACCACATCAACTGTATAATTGGTCAACTAAGGCTATAATTGGACCATGTGTGGACAATGTGAAACAGGGTGTATACACATCACATCTACTGCATGGCTATGTATCTCTGGCCATCCCACATGGCCATGTGTGCACATGTGTTGGACAAATGTGTGTGATGGCCATCTATCACACATGTCTGTGTTGTCCCATATGACATACACCCATAGATGTCAGATATGTCACCATCCACAGGGCTATGTAGACAACAGGTTGTATGTGGAGTATGGGTTATGGGATAGTGTGACATTATTGCAGCCAATACACTATGTGTCTGGGACATGCCAAATGGCACATCACAATGTGTGCACCCACTGCAGGGGCATATAACACAATGGTGACTCCTGTGGGCTGCCCATATCACAGCTCACTGTGTGGTACTGTTTGCGTACCACACGTGTTGTTCCAATGTATAGTACATATGCCTCCATTGTAGAACACCTCCACTGTTGTATGCACAGCTGACCACACATGTAGCGATGACAAATACTCTGGTTTCATGTCGGTGTATCATTTCGTTTGTATATATTGCACATGGGTGGCCTGTGTGAATGATGGGTGACACAACCTGTATATCATGAATGGAACGAACATCAAGTGTACAAGTGTTAACTGGCCACATGGCGAATAGATCTATGCTTTTACATGCCTGATACTGATGACAGTCTCACCTGCAATGGACTCATGTCTCTGCGGCACACCAGAGGTACCTGTATAGGGGTGACACAGCAGTATGAACATTATCCATGACTGTATGACAGCCACAGGGTGCACTGTGCATGTTAACACATTCGCCTGTACAATAGCATATAGTATGCACATGTGTGCATACACAGGGTAGCATACTGTAGTATGCAGCATGTGTGTCCACATACCATGCATATGTTGTTACATTACATAATGTACAGTGACACATGCATGTAAATGGGATATAGTAGCCATATGTGCAGTACTGACATACCAGGAGACTCCAGGCTCATTTGTTGGGAGACACCCACCTCCACGATGGCAGCTAGTGTTTGTGGATGCTGTTCTGAGGGTGTCCCCAGACTGGCCAGTAACTCCTCAGTGTGTGTGAGTGGGGGCTGGGTTGGTGGCCCGCCACCTGTTCCACCTTGTTCCCTGACGATTGCAGTGGCATGCTGTTTTGCATGTCGTATCAGGTCAGTGCAGAGTCTGCGCACCTGCTCGTAGGTGTGGTTATGGCCACCCACATCATTCACCCTCCTGCGAAGATCCTGCCACAGGTCGTCCCGCTGCTGGGCATGCTGTGGCACATGGCTGTACAACACCTCGTAGTTCTCATGGAGGTATGGGATGAGGACATCATCCTCCTGGCGACTGTACTCTGGAAGGCATGTACGAGGCATTATCTGTAAGACATAATGATGGTGACAGGTCACAGTTTCAGAGATGTACAGAGATACTGCTGCACATACATTTCTATGACATCTAGTACATCTGCACAGTTATCTTTGCAAATCATCATGAAACTGACACGACTGACATGTTTGTGTCACACACATGTAACACCCGTTATGCATTGGATATCATCACCATATATGTGTGCCACCTCATTACAGTGTTCATACTCCATGTGAAAGCTGTCTTGATGTGGGCATGTCTGTTTGTCTGCACTGGTGTTCTTACCTATCTGCACATGCCTGGATGTGTCCACGGTAATGCTGTTGACCTTGATGCTGTGTATATGTCACATATCAACACAGACACAGCCTTAATGGACTTGAGCAGTGACAATGCACACATACGCATGGAAACTTGCACATGCATGTGTTTTGCCATATACACCTACACAGCACTGTACAGCTGTTCAACATCTTGCCATGGATCGCCTGTGTTGCACATGTGATAGACATGGGACAATGGCTATTCGGACATCATTTGCAGGGAAGGTTATCAACCATAGCATGTATGGGCAAGGTTTCCTAGCTGTAACCGGCAGCCATTATGCCACCCTCGAGGTGCATCAGTGCCACATTACTGATCCAGACAGTTGATACTACATCTACCATGCGGCCATCACAACATGTATGACTGGGATGACATGTGCAGCTTTGATGGACAGGGTTGCATGGTATGGCGGGAGTATGTCACATGTATGGCACAGGGATCTGTCCAGCATGTGGCGATCCTAGTATTAGGATGGTGGCTGTCCATGACATATGTCTTTCAGATTAGGATATGGGCATGTAGCATGTCCATCATCATGGTGTAGCAAATGTCTTTATGCAAGGTAGACAGCATGCTGCATAGTGGAGGTGAGGATTGTGAAAGCTGATATCACCCATCCACACATGGCCATTACCCCTTAAAGGTGATATGTGATCCAATATTGGTCACCCCAGTGCTGTGTATGCCTGTCCAATGATCTCCGTGCTCATGGATGGCACCCTGTCATGACATGGATACCTCATATGACTACCTAAGGGGCCTGGAGATGTCATCAAGTCAGGGAGGTGTACTGCACAGCACCATCCCTTACACAGTGTCCATAATGTTGACCACAGCCTAGGTGGTAGTTAGTGGGTACAGGGATGTTCACCTAGCGGTGACAATGCTGATATCATCCATCAGAATGTGCACATATGTCACACACCTCACCCACACAGCCCAGTCTGTATGTTGTTCACAACACTGACACAGCTATTGCTCATAGGTCATGGCCATTCACATCCTTACATACACAGATGCCTAACATTTGTCTGTGTGGTATGGGCTACAATGAGGGTGGAGTACAACACATTAACCCTGTTTTACTGTAGCTGGCACTGGTGTGATATGCACATGTCACTCTGGCACCTTTTGTAGTTGTAAGTCTGTCAACAGGCCACTGGTAGAACACTCCTGTGACATACAAAGGTATTTGTAATCAAACATCCGTACTGTCTTGTACATCTGTACTGCTAACATCCACATTGATAATGGTTCATGGACATGCAGACCATACTCAGCAGGGTTATAGTGCGGTGCCACCCATTATGACTGTTGTCACCGCTTGTGGGTTGATATTATCCAACACCCTATCTGTATTGTATGTTCATGCTAAGCACTTGTTCAGAACTTGTGAGCATGTCATGAGCTACTGATTAATATATCACCCATTCCACTCCATTTCCCACAGGTACACTGGCTGTCCTCAAATTTCCAGCTTGCTTACGGTACAACAGCTGTTGTACACACGTAACTCACATATCCTGTGAGAAATGGTTGTATATACAGGCATGTCCAACTGTCACGTACCAGTGCTATTGCCTGTCTATATGATGGATATGTCGTAAATGTGGCAATAGAGCAATTGTCTCATGTACACATCCAATGCTCACCTCCCAACATATGACAATACAGCCTGTGGGGATGCACTTATGCAGCCCTGCAGGGGGTAATGCTGTCACCAACTCTGACTGCACCTGACAGTCATGTGGGGATGTGTAACATTCGCAACACACCCCACTCATCACATAGTCTCACATGATCTCCACCACAGGCCACACATATGAGGACAACTTGTGCAGTACCTCTCCATACTCTGTGTAGGCACCAGAGGCAGCCCCCATCATGGAACACAACATCACCAAATTATAGCCCACAGACTCATGTTTGCCCATCACATACAGCCAATAGGGTGTTATAACATACACAACACACCAGTCATAGGTGACTCTGTAGGCGGTCACACTGCAGTTCCACAAAGCAGGCTACACAAGGCGATAGTCGCTTACATCTTGCTGTCGGGTAACTGGTTCTGCAACATAGCCTATGCACCCATGTCACACCTCACCAGGCACGATGTGACTGTCATTCTCCATGTTAGTGTGACTGCCCTGAGATGCCACTTCACAGACTACGTGTGCAGGGACATGCGATAGCTCACCAATCTTGTAGCCCTGAAGGTGTGGGCCAGGCCCTGGGGAGCATTATGCATTTATCCGGACCCGATACCACAGTACAATGACTGACTGTGTCCCTTCAACAGTTGCCTATGCTTCTGCTGTCATTCCACAGGCATCTGGTAACTGTCCACTTTGACTGACGTGGTCAAACACAATGCTTTGGCACAGATAACCTGCACCTGTCAGCCCTGGGAGTACAGATCACATGTAAGGCTCTTGCTGCTTCTATACTGCCTGTCTTGCACAGCTTCCAATAACAGTCACCGGCAGAACGGGAACTGGCAAGCAAGACATGGGGTCATGTGACACAATGCCTGCATCTTCCTCTGTGACGCACACAGGCAAGGCACACCTTATAATGCACCACTTCAATATCTCTGCAGTGACTGGGACCTGCCTCTAGGCTCTGCAGAGCACACCTGCAATGACAGGTTATAGACAGACCATACCTTTCAGGCACATACCTGGACCGGCACACCCACGGCTGAGGTGTTCCCATATCCCTCTATGTTGTACACACATCCTGGCTAGTTACTTAGCACAATGCATCAGAGGTGCTCCATGTGCAACTAACTGTGTCCGGAACCGCTATACACATTGTAACAAGCTACAGATTCAACAACATACCCCACGGTTACCAGACCTCATTTGTTGGTGTACTGGACAGTAGGGCTCAGACAGCTACTACTGATGTGTGACTGACACTACCCCACACTTAACTGGGATAGCCACTCATGTACTGACACATCTGTGAGTCATAACCTCCACTCGGCTGGATCAACCCATACACACCACCTCCAAGACCAACATTATCCTTGACATGAACACTACCAACATGTGACTGGTGTTCCCCACCTGGGGTTATCCCCTCATTGGTGGATTCCGAACATATGCTAATCACCCTTGTTAGCCACATCCCGGCACCACACCCTTCACGGATTACACAGTACATGAGTACTACAACACCTACTACAGACGTCTTATGACAGTGGTAGTTAACGTCATGACACCCGTGCAGATGGACAATGCACATACAAATGCTGACACATACCCCAGTGCACTTCATTAGCATGTACACGACTGCATGGATCATGCTATTCCACACAGAGCCATGATGGTACACACCAGACAACAGATGCCACTCTGGTGGTCAAGTTCCATGGACATAATTTACAACAACAGGTGGAGGCTGTTGCACAGTGGTGTACAATCCCATGGGTGGGGTAGCTCACTGGTCAGCCTCAGTAGGGCCACGGGATCCCTCATCACATACTCCAAGACTAGCTACGTAAACATTACTGTGACACATTCCGGGGTGTACCACAAAGCATTATGGTGGTATGTCAGTAGTCAATGGCAATACCACATCTGCTCTCACATACAACAGTCACTCAGGAACATTACAGAACCAGGTGATGTTGGCAACATGCTGGCGGATGGATTCAATGCTAACATTACACCCTATCACTCACTACAGAGCCACAATCCATGCAGGAACATTACGGTGTCCCTGCGGTCACACCTACACAGTACTAACCTGCACTCTATATGTCCTAGGACACTGGCCCCATGTCACCTTCCAAAGTCCCAGGCTGTGATGTCCACAAACCTCTGAACGACATGTTTCCCCACTAGGCCACCATATTCAGTAATAGCCTTGTATCAGACATTGTGGCCCCTGAATGGCACACAGCAACAGTTATCACACTCCAAACAGGTGGCGCCACAATGCATGAGTGGGCCTATAGTCCTACACACCTGACTGGACTGTTCTGCATGGCTATGGGGCACATCATCATGGACGTCATTCACAGAGACATTGTTGGGCTGCAGTCCTTTGATGCCACCCAAGTTGGACTTGTTAGGGTGAGAGCATGGCCCCTACACCTGGTGGACTCCTTTCATACAGTTACCAGGGTAGTTTATGATGGTATGGGGGTCCACACATCCTACATTTTCCTCTCATTGCCATTCAGCACCGTTCTCCATTCTGGTATTGACAACATACACATCCACCTGCACATCGTACCCTATGTCTCAGGATGTTATGCAACGTGTCTCATGGACAGGACAAACACAATGAGGGTAGCTTGCCATAGTACCTACTGCATTTCAGTTACACTTGGCATACCGCAGTCCTCAGTCATAGGGCCCCTCATGTTCAGTATATGCTTCCCTGAGGTACAAGCTAGCACAGAGGGACTTTCCCTGCCTAGCTTTACAAACCCCTGCATACAAAGCGCCATGATTGATCCACCAGCTGATACTGACTCCATCCATAAGGGTGTCACTGTGACAGATACCTAATATGAATATCATGGCCTCAAGCTGCATGACACAAGGTGCATGAACATCACCTTTGCATTACACCATTCACCCACTGACTATCACATAGGTGGTAGTCCCTTACATACATGTCACATTGTACATGTTCGCAGTACACACGTATGTTGCACCCACTCCTGTGGCTACCATATTGCCACTGTGGCATGGATATCCTTCTATGTGGCCACACTTATCTGTACTGGGTGTGTAGCTGGTACATAGGCACCCATTGTACCTCTGAACTCCAGACTTCTACACAAATTCAAGGGTACACCACCCCGTTTAGGGTGTACCTTACATAACAGCTACAGCTTTACATACCACAACATTACCACGCCATGACATTTAATGAGCTCCGACAGTTAAAGTATGCGGCTGAACTATGGACACCATGTCTGTACACATTTGCATACTACATACTCAGGGGTGACCTCTGCTGAACAGACAGGGCCAATGTCCACAACAATATTAATGGATATACTCCACATACACGACATAAGCAAAAGCCACTGTGAGCAACATGCTCATGGAAATGTGCACACACGCAACTATGTGTGGGATGTGCTTGAGGGTTACATTCCCAAACCGGACACTCACCATGCTTTGGAACATGAGTCCTATGTACATCACGCAGGGACACTCAGTAGCACTGTTCATGTGATACCTCACTTGGTGGTTGGGAGACACATGTACGCCAGGGATCACTGCAGTGGCTGTACTGTGCAGAGGTGCAGGTAACACATGGCTCTGCTGTTCACAGGACACTACCCTAGAGAGGTGCCACTGGTGTGAACACTGTAGTTGTGGTTACACATAGACTTGCCAGGCTGCATAGTACCCCACTATGAACCTGTGAAGCTATTACATGTCCTTTGTGCATGGTTACTTGGTAGCCCTTCCATTTAGATTAGCTATCATGCTATTACAATGTCCCATGCCTACAAGCCATATGTATCCTGTTATTGTACATGCCAATAGACGATACCTTCGGTATGCATGATATGCCTGTTATGCTGTGTAGAATATCTGACATATCTATCTACAATACTATACATTACACATATTTTACATAGTATCCCATAATGCAAAGCATACTTGCACAGCAGGACCACCTTAGACATGTTATTGTCGTTATATGCCCATTCACATGCCTACTGTGACAGTATATCAACATATACTATCCCCTGCTATGGCACATACTTGTTGGACATACCCTACAACTGACGGCTGGTTGTATGGAATTGTTCTGTTTAAAGCCCTCATGTAACATCCCTTGTGGTGTCTGTGATGTGTACCTTGTGGCCCACTGCTGGATGCACAATTTCTACAAGCGTTAGTATGCTCAGCAAGACATCACTACATAAATACCTTTTCCCACTTTATGCATTGCAGACACTTTTAATTAATGCAAACCAGGCTATACATACACTAAATAATTAATACAAAACATGCTATACATAAACTTACATACCGAGTGTTCTACATACCTTGTTATCATTCCGGACTTTTGTCTCTATCTCTTTTACACTGTTTAAATAGGTATATGGTATGAGCATATGGTTTGAATGTCTGGCAAGTCATCCTTATATACGTCGATACCTGTAACATGTGGTTTCCTGCCTCCAATTGGTGTTCCTGAGTGACTAATTACTTGCAAATCAGCTGTGCAGCTACTCCATTCACCAATTACGTGGCAACAATGGGGTATAATTGAATTCTCCACTTGGGCATTGCCCATTTGCCCTACCTTCGGGGAGACGGCCTGTATTGTGTTTTGTTGTGTGTAATTGCAACTGCTATGTGTAGAGACAAGTATACTTTGGATTCATGTCCCCCGTGGATTGTGTGTGACAGCTAGAGTATGTGGTTCAACATGGGGGTGTACCTGTCATCCCAACCATCTGATAATGGACTATTGCAAACGAAACCTGTAACATCGCCGTTTGTTCCATTATACAATGGCTACAATTTTGCATGGCGACTTTAATTGCGTCTCTCACAAGGTATGCTAATGGTTCTGCAGATGTAATTGACTGACTGGATGTTTGTGCTGTAATTACAGTCTGTATTGCTATAGTTTCTAGTGTGGGGGATGTCGGTGGGTGTATGTAGCGTATACAGGTTTGTGGGGCTTGCATTTCTACATATTCCATATATATGTGTGTGGGCTCCGTCCCTAATTAAAGAGCTATCAGTTAGTAGACTTATGTTACGGGATTTTACATTGGGCCGTTGTTAATTGGTTTAGAGGTTGATACTTCCATACCTCCGGAATTGCAGCAATATGTAAAGGGATATGTCTAAATGACAGCTATCCCTTGTATTTCTGTCCCAGATATTTGCAGTCATTGCAGTTGTGTTGGTGACAGAACCTCTTTGCCATGGGTTGCCACCTTTTCATATGGCCATTGTTGGACACTTGCGGGACACACAGCGGTGTTTACAGGCTGACACATAGCCACAGTCAGTACACAGGATAGCACATACTTTTATCCTCAATACATACCTATTGTTGTGGGACTTTGGCTACTTATCATATTGCATGTAACATTTACATTTCTTACATACAGGCATAACTATTTAATGCAACTATTACATAATATATGGGACATAATAATGTCCTACAATCTCAGACATTTGCCCTTTGTAATGTTTTATGTCAGGACACACCTGCCCAGGGAGAGGCTGTCCCTCCTAATGTGGGACAGGTGGTAACCGTATGCCTACGGCTAGCTATACCCACACGTACCATAATGATCTACCTCCGAGTTGGCACTAACAGACACACGATGCGGACACACACACACACACATTACAGTCACACGGAGACACACACGGCACCCTCAACACACACATACACAGACTACGGCACTCACAAACACAGTTGAACACAGTACCTACGTGGACTGCAACACCGGCAGCGGTAACTAAATGTCCCTTCATATCGTCATACTATTACTCACGGTTGTACTGTTCTGGTAATGTGTTCTTTCGGTCTTTCAGCCTCGTGGTTACGGGTGTCGGTGTGTTACACATTCCATAGTTGGCGGTATCCTATTTATTTTTACCTCCAAGGTGTTATGAATGTTGTTGACCTATCTATATATATTTGCAGATATCGTTGAATCTGTATATATCAACATATATCACTCTATCACCCTTTCTATCTGTATTATATATATGTATATATGTGTGTGTGTATATATATATATATATATATATATATATATATATATATATATATATATATATATATATATATATATATCTGACAGGGAAAGTGACAGGCAAGCTACACCTTTCATTGTGTACTTGGTGTATACTGTTTCCTGGACTCTGCACATTTGTGTCTGTACCTGTCACATTACACACCTGCCATAGGTTAGGGTTACCAGCTGTCCCACTTTGCGAGGGACAGTCCCTGTTTGGGCAGTTGTGTCCTGCAAAATATCTGTAAACATGGCAAATGTCCTGAGATTTTAGGACATACTTATTTCCTATAGTTTATGTAATAGTTGCATAAAACAGTTATTCTGTATCTGAACCACCTATATGTTATAGAAACAGAATAAGTAACTAAACATTACAAGAATAAGCTTTTATCTAGACAAAACAGTGAAGTTCTGATTTTCATACTGGCCGGGTGTATGTGTTGGCCTGCAGACATCTAATGTGTGTCCCACATTGGTCATTTGAAGAGGTAGCAACCCTACCTTAGGTACATCTTGGCTAGCAATAGTGTTAGGTGATTGCATACATGATTGTGTGTTCTACTCCTGGCAGTGGTCGTTTCACCCTTCAGAGCAGGAGCTATTAGTACAGGGGTGAATAATGCTGGTTTCACCTGTTCTGGACATCATTGACCGTGATCTGTGCGATATTCAGAGAAGCTTAGCCCTGTATCGTGCATATCCATATACTCATATTTAAACGTCGCTTACCAGCAGTGGGCAACGCATATTCCCGCTAACGTGTGCTAAACATGATCTGATGGCCTTCATCCGACATGCATTACTCGTGCCTTCGGGATTAAGTTACATCCCTTGCAGGACGTGGGACCGGGAACATGCACGACGGTCACTGCATTTAACACTTGGACATCTGGGATTTGTACACGTGTTATGTCGTTTTGTATGTGGAGTATACTACGGCTGTTACTCCATACTGCACTCACATGGGTAACTCAGTTAGTTTACATATTGATGAGTCCAGTTAATTGTATGTCCATGTGATGTTTACTGGATGTGCTCCGGCATTGGGTATGTATATAACAGTGAGCCACACACGATACTGTGCTACACCTTCAAACGACTGTAGGTGGAGCATGCTGGGGTGATGAATACCTGTCATGGGTACACCCCATGCCTTGACACAACATCCATGATTACATTATGTGGAGCCCCTCATTAACACAGCAGGGACTCCATGCTGAGTGTGTGCAGAACAGTGCTTACACACATGTGCTCCCGCGATTGCCTCTGCTCCACTAAGCGACAGTTGGTTACTCGATGTTGTGGCAACAGTGGACACTGTTTGCCCAGTTTGGTGTATGCATTTTTAACAATCGGCCGTGTACCTACCGATGTACCTGAGAACCTATACACACAGCACCACCATATGCTGATAGGCGCATGTACTGTTCAGGTGTTGACATTCCGAGTTCCAATAGCTGTTGTGTGTACAATGTTCGAGGGCTGCCTATGTAGGATTCACACAGTGGGCCACCTATACATTACAATTTACAGGTGGTCGTGTTTGTGTGCCATCCATTTTACTGTATGTGCAGGTGGAGAGGTGTGTCAGTCCGTAGGGGCCTACACTGTCAGAGTATCTGCTATACATTCCCTCTTTGCCAAGGTGTAGGCATATTGGGCATGCCTCCGTCTGCCTACTGGGGCTGGCACAGTGTGTTCATGGTCTGAATCCCTCTGTGCCTGTGATGGCCTTGGCAATTGCGGTGGGCTATGAGGGCCTTCACCATTTTGTCCCTGCTGCAGCTGTTTCCGCAGGATCATATTATGTAGCATGGCACATACTATGACAATGTGGGCACACGTGCCTGGAGAGTACTGCAAGGCTCTACCAGATGTGTCCAAGCACCAGAACCATGATTTCAGCATCCCGAACACACACTCTATGATGATTCTGGTTTGTGCGTGTGCCTCATTATGGCGTTCTTGCATGGGTGTGTGTGCATTTCTGATGGGAATCATCATCCACGGCTCCAGTGCATAGCCAGCATCCCCCACAAGGTGGCCATGTGGGATGCCCCCCCTGACAGATACCTGATACAGCTGTGAGGCATGCCAGATATGGGAGTCATGGTAGCTTCCAGGGCTGCCAGCACACACATCCATGATGATGCCCTGGGTATTGCACACGACCTGGCAGTTGATGGAGTGGAATCCCTTGCAGTTTATGTAGCACTTGCCATGCTCACTGTATGGTGACTTGATTTGTATGTGCATGCAGTCTATCGTACCCAGTACCTCTGGGTAGTGTGCCACACGGTGGAAGTGACATATATTGCTGGCTAACTCCTCCTGAGTTTGGGAGAAGTATATATGCTCATTGGCATGTGGTAACATGGCATCCAGGAACTGGTGTAGTACTCTGGATGCTGATGCCTGTGAGATCCCCATTATATCTCCAGTTGGCCTTTGAAAGGTACCTGCGGCTAGTATTCGCAAGCTTACACATACCTTCATGTCCACTGGGATGGATTCCCCTTGTTGTTTCTGGTTCTCAGGCATGGCCGGCACAGCTCCACTATTTGCTGTAAGATGTGCCTGTCCACCCTGTAACACTCTACTATCTCCAGATCATGTAGCCCCTGGTAGGTTACCCTTGGTTTGAACACTCTTCTCCTCCTCCGGGGCCTGTGGTGGTTGTCGGCATCATCCTCCACAACACCGTCAGTCTCTAACACATGCTGATGAATCATAGCTATGGCAGCTCCCAACATGTACATTTTAAAAGTTCCCCATGTGTTTACAACTATGGTGCAGTGTTTGTGAATTCACAGGTGTGTGTAGGGTGCTTTCACACTTTATACTATTGTGCTGTGAACACCGATGATGTCATAGGGTGTGTATGTACGATCGTAGCTACAGGGTATCTTATGTGTTTTACTACCAGAACTACTATTGTGGTGCCATTTGGTGTTGAATTACATTTGGCTGCCGTGGATTACCTCTTGACCTTCCCTTTACATTTCCGCATGTTCCACCTACCATTTTCTGGCATGCATCCAGCAGCCTGCTTTCATTTGTAGTTTCCTAGACCTGGCTTATCTTGCGTAATGTGTGCTATTGCCAGTCTACTGTTGGTTTGCTTTGCTCTGCTATGACAGATCTCCTATCTTTGCAATCCAATGCCTCCCCTCCTTTCTTTGCAATCCAATGCCTCCTCTATCCTGTTTTGCAGGTTTCTGCGAGCAGACTTGTCAGCTGCCGTCGATTGGCCACCGTGAGTTGATTGGTGTTAATTGCTCAGTAGTACTCCAATTACCCTACTTCGGCATTTCCTTCTTTTCTTCCCCTGACCTTCCCATTTGTGCTATTGTTCGCGGCGCGTGCATCCGCTTACCGGGTTTCGGGCACGTTTTCATCCCCGTACATATGCGCTTTTGGGCACCATGTGTGCTCTCAGCTAAACGATTCTATACCTTCCTCCCCACCCCTGTCCTGCAGCTTTGCTTAGCAACAGCCAGGCCAGATTTGAATTGCTCCAATGTGCTTACTGCTACGGTGGCACACCCCTCTGCTGATGTCATGTATCTCCTCTGAGCCACTCCTCGGTGTTATAGCGCTGCGCCATATGGTACATCCTTCATCCGGTGGGACGTTTGCGATTCAGTATTACCTGCCTCATTTGCATGGCATTGACTAGTAATTCATAGTTACCGCGCTGAACACTGTCGCAGGCCCTTAGCAACCCTTGCACCTTGGTTGTAGTTTCCATGCCTACCATTGCATATTATGGTGAAAACCTGATTTGTATTACATTGCGATTTTATGACATTTTTATATATTTTTTTTATGTTCCAGTTTGCGCACACATGCCCTGCTGTTGTACTGTGCGTTACTGTGGACATGACATTAAATGTTGTTTTTTAGCTGTTGTGCATCTTTTCTTATGCCATTGGCTGTGTATTTAGTCATTGGCATATGTTAACTTTGTAATACATGAGTCTGGTCCGCTTCGAAAGCTCCAATGTTCTGTTTGGGAAAATGTAAACCCTGTTTTTTGGTTTACATTTCCGTCGGCTTACGCTACGCCTGCACCACTTCATGAATCACTATCTGCCTTCATTTGCATGGTGTGACACTGCACATGGGGTGATTAGCATACCTATGCCGAGGTCTGTGCAGTTCTGGCATATGGTAGTGCACGTGGAATTGGATCGTACCTGAATCGCTCGACGGCCATATTTGGCGTTATTCCGCCTACGCTACGCCTGCGCCTGGCGCAAGCTTCATTAATCCCGGGGTGAGTCTTTGGACAGTACTAAATTAGCACATATATTAGAAAACCTATTCAAAACATGTATCTGGATACTTACAAGACTCTGATACACTAGTAATTCTTTTGATTTAAAACCAGGTGCCTTGTTTCTTTGAAATACTTTGGCATTATTCTGTTTATTCTGAGAGCTTGCTTTTGTTTGTCATGCTTAAAATCAATGTTGCATAGCGCAGTTAGGTAACAAAAATTATCAGAAAATAATTTATTAACATCTGGGTTTGTGACGGTTGACTGTATCCTATGTCTAGGGAGGTCTGGTTCACTCTGGTAAATAGCACTGTACATTTAAATGAGTAATGCTTAAGATAAAGCTCAAACACTCTTATTGTTCCTACAAACTGCAGTACATAAAGGGCAGTTTACAAAAGAAAAGAAAATGCAGCTGATTGATGGATGGTGAACTTTTCACCAAGTTCACAAAATGGAAGAAAGTATTTCACATAAAGGTCTGTATTACTTCCAAGTTTACAGTTATAACAGTAATAACTGAATTTATTAGTGTGCCTGTCTTAGCAGAAAACAGAGTGAAACTACTTTGCATATCCTCCTCTTTCCTGATGAACTGCTATCACTTTCTGAAAGGAGAGGTTTCTTTACATGAGCAGTTAGACTAGAAAGGCAGAAGGATCAGAGACTGTGCTAAAGGTGTTGTTGCTGGTTACTTCAAGGAGAAAGATGCTTCTAGATACAAATGTAATGCAACAATAGAAGTGAGATATATAAGCCTGAGTGACAGCACTAAAATAAGCAAATAAATGAATAAGTAATAAAATAACATAAAATCTGTCTGCAGGGTGTGTTGTAATAAATATGCTGACAAGATGGCGCTGTGAGATTTGGTGATGCATAACCATAGTCAGTTTGCTCCTGAGGTAGAAATTTAACTAACAGTTACAAATGAATTAGAAAAAAATCTTTCTGACTTTATCCATGAGCCCAAAGTCCCCATCCATCTTATTCCTACGTAATGAGCTAGACAAGTCTGACTAAATTATTTATTTATTATTTTATTTATTTATTTACATTTGTTGACCGGGAGTGTCCGACTGGACATAGGTCCATTTTCAGTGAAGGCCCGGGGAGAAAAGCTCCACAGTTAAGATAAATAGACAGTAGTTAATTGGATTACATAGCGATTAACAACTTAATATAGCAATTAATTACAAACATATTTACAGAGGAGGAACATAGTGCATCAGTAGACAACTAGAATCTTTACCTGTGAAGTACATAACAGACATTAATAAATGTTACAATAAGAAGTTCCTGCTGTATAATAAGTACTAGGCTTATGAGCATCTGAGCTTGCTATAATCAAGGTAGTTAGTGGGGTGGAAAGAAAGGTAGTGGTTGGATGGGGTGGGTGATATTAGAGTGGGAGTTGCAAGGGCATAGCCAGCATGTTTTTAGGTGCGCTTTTAGTAAAGTTTTGAAGTGGGTGCATGATGGTACGGAGATAATTGTAGGTGGGAAGGAGTTCCATAATTTGGCTATGGCACAAGAGAATAGTGCTTCACCAGCAGAGTTATTGGCTTTAGTGATCTGCAAGTGATTTTTGTTGCTGGATCTTTGTGGTCTGGTGGTGCGATAGGGTTGGAGTAGATTCTGGAGGGATGGGACATTTAGTGGATGATTTACTAGTTTGTGGGCGAGTGATAGTTGATACCATTGAGGGAGGTGAGGGAGTTCAAGCCAGCCCAGTTCAGCAAGTGAGAGACAGTGGTGACTATGGTAGGATGCCCCTGTGGCGAATTTGGTGATTTTGTTGTAGCAGGTCTCTAGCTTGTTTTGATTGCATTGCCTTAAGTTGGTGTATATTGGAGAGGCATAAAGTAGGGTGGAGATAAGGTTGGAATTTGCTATAGAAATCTTTGCTGCTTTGGTGAGAAGTTGCTTATTTCTGTATAACGCTCCTAATTTTTTGTGGACTTTTTTTATAGTCATGGATATGTGAATGTCAAATTTTAGTTTATTGTCTATTTCCACTCCTAGCAATTTGGTGTGTTCAGTTGGGTATATAGTGGTGGTGTTTTTTGCTGTGATGTTAAAGTGAGAGTTGTTTTGAGTATGTTTGGTGGGTTGGAAGATGAGTAGTTTAGTTTTGTTTGGGTTGAGTATTAATTGGGCATCGGATAACCAAGTTTCAACAGAAGAAAAGGCTTCCTGTGTGACTTTTTGTAGTTTGGGTAGGGACTGGGCTGAGCAGATGATGGTTGAGTCATCTGCGTATTGTATGAGTGTGCCATGTTTGGTGGCAGAGGCTAGATTATTGGTGAAAACAGAGAAGAGTAGAGGTCCAAGGATGGACCCTTGGGGAACCCCTATAGAGACAGGTAGTTGGGGAGATATGTCATTCTGACATACAACGGATTGTTGGTGGTCAGACTGGTAACTCTGAAACCAGTTGGTGACTGATTGAGAGAAGGATAGGTTATTGAGGACAGATATGAGTTGTTTGTGTGGGACCATGTCAAATGCTTTAGATAGGTCTAGGAAAGTAGCAGAGAAGAGATAGCCATTGTTTTTATGCTGAAGGATAGTGTTAGTAAAAGAGAGTAAGGCAGTGGTGGTGCTATGGTTTGGCCGGAAACCATGCTGAGTATTGGAAAGGAGATTGTTAGTAAGGAGGTAGTCTGAGACGTGAGAATGTATGCATCTCTCTAGTATTTTGGAGAGTGGAGAGAGAATAGCTATGGGGCGGTAACTGGTTAGTTCTGTGGAGGGGCCACCTTTATGGAGGGGAATTATATGTGATACTTTCCACAGTGTGGGAATATAACTTTCTGACAGAGATCGGTTAATCAAGATGGATACTAGGTAGGCCAGAGCATCAGCTGCGATTTGTAGGTATTCACTTGGGAGTTTATCTGCTGCTAATTTGGTGGGCTTAAGTTTAGTTAAGAGTTTTTTTTATGTTGGAGGTAGGTACAGGAGAAAAAGAGAAGGCAGTGGGGAGATTATTAGTTGAAGGTGTGAGTTGGAGGGGAGGAGGGTTGTGTTGTTTAGCTAGTGATAGTATGGTTTGTGTGAAGTGTGTGCTGAATGAGGTAGCAATATTTTCGGAGGAGTGAGGGATGTTAGGAGGAGGGGTACTGACTTTACCTGGGTGGAGGATGGAGTTTATGGAGGACCAGAATTGTTTGGGGCTGTGTTGGGAGGAGTCTAGGGCAGACTGGTAGTATTGGAATTTGTCCTGTTTTATTAGCTTTTTTAACTCTATTGCATAGTTCTAGGAATTTCTGTCTAGTTGAGGGGGTTTTGGTTTTGCACTAGTGCTCCCAGGCTTTATCCCTGTTTTTCATTTCTGACTTAGTGGTTTTCTGTAGCCATGGGGAGGGTTGCGCTTTTGTTCTGGAAAGTCTTATGGGGCATGGTAATTAAGGATGCTCAGGAAGGTAGTATTAAAAAATTCAACTGTGTCATCAAGACTGAGGTACTTTAGGGGATGCCAGTTACATTCTTTGAGGGATGAGATGAATGTGAGTGGGTTAAAGTTTAGTTTTTTACGTATTTGATGGCAGATGACAGGTTTAGCTTGGTATAGGTATTTTTTGAGTAGGAATGTTGGGGAGTGATCACTGAGGCTATCTGATAAGCAGCCTGTTATACATGACTGGGGGCTCTTACTGACTAGTATCCAATCCAGGGTAGTGTGCTTGCTGGAGTTTTTATTTATGCTGGCTGGCAACTGCGCTAGTTGGGTGAAGCCATGGAGGATTATATGATGTGTTGGATTGTTGCCAGAACAGGATTGCCAGTCAATACTGAAATCACCTAAAATGATAGTTTCTTGGGGGAGGTGGTGGGTAGACCAGCTGAGGAGGTTTTCTAGTGGAGGGATGTTTTGGCCAGGTGGGAAGTAGCATCCAATTATGTTGATGGTTTTGTTTTGGTTTATTTTGAGGTTGGTATATATTATTTCTTCATTGCCTATTTGTGGAGCTGATGATTTTAAGATCTGGATGTTTAGACACTGTTTAAATATTATAGCTACACTGCCTCCTTTCTTGTTTAGCCGGTCTACTCTTAGTATGCCGTAACCGGTAGGGAGTATTTGCTCACTGGTAATGTGAGGATTTAGCAAGGTTTCTGTCAGGATGACTATATCTGGGGAGTACAAGTCTATGGTGGCATGGAGTTCATGGACTTTGTTGGATATACTTCTAATACTTAGGCTTAGTAGAAGGAAGTCACTTGGCTTTCTATTGGCTGTGATATGGGAGAAGTTCTGGTTTCTAGTCTGATTATGAGGATTGGGGTTGGAGATGGTAGGGTCAGGGTTGGGGTGGATGTCTCCACTTAGGGCTAGTTTTTATATGCATGAGGTTATTAGTTTTCTCTGTTTTCGAATGAGTTTGTTTATTAGGGAAACTTTATGATTGTGCTGTGTAGGTAATAGGTATGGTGGGAGGGTTACTATGTTAAGTTGTAGGGATGCTTTATGTTTGAGTAATATAGTTGGTAGAATGTGGGGGGGTGCATAGGGATGGTTCTTGAGTTGGTGGGAGGGGAGTTGAGTGAGGGTGAGACATGAGTGTTGGTGTGAGTAGTAGTACAGTGGTAGTGGTTGAGTGGGGGAATGATGGAACTTTGGTAGGATGTAAGATATGCAAGGAGAATGCATGCAGTGAGCATAAGTAAGGTATGCTTGTACATGTTAGTTGAGGAGGTGTGATAGTAGTGGGAAAATGGAGGAGATAGTGTTGGGTTAGTGCTGTGGTTGGCTATTGGAAAGATGGGAAGGATTTGTGAGTGTAATAAAGGTAGGACCACTGGGAGTGGGAGGGAATAGGGGGCAGTGTGGGGAGCGAAGCGGGTAGAGACCCTGTTAGTTGCTCTTATGAGGGGGCTGGAAACAATCAGGTAACAGAGTAAACTCTGCTAAAAGTATGCAAGAAAATGTACTTTGTGGTGGCAGCATGTTTTAATATAATGAAAGTAATAGAGATGGAATCTTAAATATTGCATGTTTAGTTCAAGTTCTGAAATGTTTCTGCAGTAAGTCTGCATTGCTTCTTGATCACACTTTATTTGCTTACTGTGGGATTAGAAACAAATCAAACTGAGTAGGAATTCACTATTGCTCTATGCATGCCCTTCTATCTATAGTGCTTGCTTTCCTATATTAATAATAAATACTGCAGTATTGCAATACTGCATAATTATGGTAGTCCAGTATTGTTACTGATGTAGTTTCTATGTGCATTAGGTCACAGTGACATCATAATAGAGATTAGATAGATAGACAGATAATTTTGTGTGTGTGTGTGTGTGTGTGTGTGTCTAGTTCTCTCTCTCTCTCTCTCTCTATATATATATATATATATATATATATATATAATATACATATATAATATATATATCTATATATATATATATATATATATATATATATATATGGTTTCACTTCATAATCTCGAATTACAGAAATTCCAAATTTCAGTAACCTGAGACTATAAAATCGAACCATTCACCAAACTGAAACCCACAATCCCGAATCACACAATCACAAACATACATACACCATACACCACATAACACACACACACACACCATTCCAACCACAGCACAAAAACCACACAACCCTACACTACAGATAAGCAGGGGGCAAGCCCCCCTGCACCCCCACACACCCTCTACTTATATATACCAACTCCGAGGTCACACATAACATAAAAAAAACCTCACACCACGCCATCCTCCACTCGCTCGCACACAAATACACATCACACATACCAACAAATCCAACACTCACACTCACACTTACACCTCCCTACCCTTACCCACACATACAACATACAAAAACACACACAAACACTCAATCAGCTGCAATTTCTGGCACCATAACACTACACACGATGCTCCAGAAATGCATAAGCGTGGATTTGAGATATTCAAATTCGCTCTTATGCACTTTCGGCATTCTGGTTTTAGGCTTCATGGTCTCAAATTACTGAAATTCGAGATTTCAGTAATTCAAGATTCTGAAGTGTAACTATATATATATATATATATATATATATATATACATACACACACACACACACACACACACACACACACACACACACACACACACACACACACACACACACACACACACACACACATATTAAAACAATATATGGCTTGGATTTATACTTGGGTCATGGCCAGCAGCAAAACTGCCTACTGTATATATTTTATTAATTTATTTTTCTGGTTCTTTTTTCTTTGCTGGTGCATCATGAAAGAACTATAGAAACAGCAGGTATACATTCTCTACATGGCAGAAAATGTATTTTAGATGAGAAAACATACACATTTCTCAGAACTACTAGTGTGTTTTCCTCTATTAAATATTTTGCATATTTCTAGAAGTCCACTGAAAAATAGAACAAAATCCTGTAAAAGTGGTTCAAAATCAGACTATTTGAAAGGAAACTGTGGCTGAAGCACTTTCATCTCAGGGGATTAGTTAGTGGCCTTCAACACTTTTTTCCTGCATTTGGTGAATGTACGTTTAAAGGATCTGTTAGTCTCCTAATTTTATCACTCTGACTTTGGGGATGAATGCTTCTGTTTCTAAGAACATGCTAATATGACCCTTGTTGACTTTCAGCAATCCCAGTAAAGACCATGTGAACCTGTACCATGAGTGGATATTTATGTCTCATATTTTCTGTTACTATTTGTGTCTGATTTCTGTTCTGTCCTCCTTCACTTACCAATGTCATTGGGGGAGTATGTTTTAAAATGTCCAATTTTTATTTATTTTCTTAAATTCCCAGAAATTTACAGCAGTTCTTGAAGTGACTGGGTGAACCCCAGCAAAAAGCTGGAACCCTTGCCTCTTATTCTCCATTATTATGTGAATTTGTGCATGCCTCAGAGATTGTATACATTTGTTTAATTTTAATAGTTATCATATTTTATGTCCTTCTGCATTTTGTGCAACAATGTTGCTGATTAATGTCACTTTAACAAACAAACAATGTATTTACAAAGGTAAATAGTTACATAGGTATATGTCCTTCACAAGTGATGTATCCACTATACAATAATTATATTATACCCACTATTTTTACACTAAAGGAGACTCAACAGTCCAGTGTCAATACATTTGACTACGCTGACATATATTAAACTTAATGAACTCAAAATTCTAGCATTCCAGGGTGTATACTTGTCATGGTCCTACTAAAACAATAGTGACACCCAAAGACATTTGACGACTTTTATTGTAATGAAAATGAATAACAAACATCAAACTTTATTGAGCCACATAAATCCAACATTTCAACAAATAGGATAGTAAACATAAGGGCAGCACACCCGCTCACCCTTGGAAAAGCAGCATCTCCCACTTGTTCACTTATCGTAGTAACCATGAAGGCAACATCTCCTCTCACCTTAATATCATCAATTCCATAATTCCATTCCAAGTCATCCACCATCAATTCCAAATATCCTACTGAGGGGGACAGAAGAGGGTCAAGCCTGACCCTCTTCTCCACCCCTCAAGCTACACCAAACGGGCAGGCTGGGAGGGCAACAAGACCACACCAAAATGTGCTTACTCATACCAGTTTCCCCTACAATACCCCCTAAGACCCACCCCTACACCTTGCCTCACTTCCTCTCTCAGCTCCCTACTTAATTAACTCTTTCCTACCCACTCCCTACCCACACAACCTAACTTACCTACCTTCCTACACCCAGCTTCCCCCCAACTCTATTCTTACCAAGGTCATCCCATGAAAAATTCGTCCGTTCCAAACTTCACTTGTTATGTTCCTGATAAAACATCACAGACACCCAAAGACATTTGACAACCTTTATTGTAATGAAAATGAATAACAAACATCAAACTTTATTGAGCCACACAAATCCAACATTGCAACAAACAGGATAGTAAACATAAGGTCAGCGCACCCGCTCACCCTTGGATAAGCAGCGTTCCCCACTTGCTCACTTATCATAGTAATCAAAAGGCAGCATCCCCACTCACCTTAATATCATCAGTTCCATAATTCCATTCCAAGTCGTCCACCATCGATTCCAAATATCCTACTGAGGGGGACAGAAGAGGGTCAAGCCTGACCCTCTTCTCCACCCACCAGCCCAAAGGGCTGTTCCCCCTCAGACCTTACCACTTTTCAATAGATCCTCTACCTTCAAGACCAGGTTAAGATGAAATAAATCAAGACCAAATTCATTGAGATGAACTCCATCCAACTTTACCATACAGGGTCCCTGATTTCAAACTCCACACACCATATCATATGCAACCCAATGTCCTTCAAACATTTTGCCAACGTAAAATTAACATACCTCTAAGCTCTCTCCACTGCCACAAAATTCCTTGCCTCTCTCCACACAACTGGGGAATAATCTCAGACCATATTAAAACCAAAGACGGATACATCCTCCTCAATGCTAACACATCCTGACAAATGTGATATACCAACTGCCTTTTCGGAACCTTACCTAAATCCTTCCTCCCTAAATGAATCAACAAAACCTGTGGCAACCCCTATTGACTCTGTAATCCAATAAATACCTGCAATATCCTGTTCCATATCAACTCTCTAACACCATGCCAGATGACCTTCCATCTAAAATGGTCAAGTCCCAAATTCATTCCATTGCATCTAATTGCTGCATGCCTAGCTGCCCAAAAGATAAAATAATGACCCAAGATGATGAATCTTTCTTCTACAAAAAAAAAAATTAAAAACAAAGCTTGCCACAAAGCTATTTAATATAAGACAAAAAGGCATTGGAGACCACCTTTCCAGCCTCTTGATGACTTCTATAGAACTTCCTTCCTTCACTAAGTCCAAAGCCCTACCTATCCTAAAAGTAAGAGAAGAAAACTTATTCCCTTCTAAACCAACACTACAAAGAGCCATTCTCATAATCAAATACAATTGCTCACCCGTCCAGCCTTTAACACCTACTGAAGTAAAAAACAAAACTTGCACTCTACCCCTCTGAACCACCCACAATCTCTTTCCCCAGAACACAGGACATCTCCAACTTACTTCAATCACTTCCAATACCATCAGGGCCCCACGTCCCTCCTGATCCATCTTTGAAGACTGCAGCTGGATGTGCACTGCCCTAAGCAACATCAGCACATCCTCCCATAGTAACGAACCCAATAACTCAGACACTCAAAACGCCCCACAATACATCCACATGCTAACCGTGCTCCACACCACATACTCCTCCAAGGATCCAAACACCTTACCTAAACCTTGTAGGAACCATCTTAAGATCTCCTTCATCACTGGCCATCTCCTGTCTATGACCCCACCTTCAACTCTGCCCCAACCCTTTAATACTCGACTCACCACCCAGGACCTAGTACAGTCCTGCAATCCGGTCAAACAAGTGAAAGCAGCAATAGCTGGCAACACAACCCTCACCGTCCTAATTGCCCCTCCCTGTTCCCTCAACATGGCCAAGTAACGCAATAACAAAACCTCTAACCACTCACAATCCTCATCCGATAATTGCCTCAAAAACTGGTCAAAATGAAATAATTCCCTACCATATGCTTTTCTCTTAGTCACTGCCCATGACTGCTGCACCAACCTGCCAATTACTATGGACCAATCTGCCAAATGTCCTCCAGAATGACTGCCAGATCCAATGCCACTGTTGGGGGCACCTGCTAAAACCTGCAAAACTGAAAATGAGACAAGCTATAAGCTATCTTATTTTTAACCTCAGGCACATGCAATGCTGTGAAGGAAAAGTCAATCATCAAACTTTGCAATACCAGTTTCCTCAACACAAGTAACAAATGAGATTTAGCCATCTTAACCTGCAACACCCTCACCACTGCAGTATTATCCAAATAAAAAAACAACCTCCTACCTTTTAAATGATCCAAACCACCCAAAACTGCCCAAATTGGCATCAACTCCAAAAAGGCAACATCCCATTTCCACTCCTATGACCAATGCTCCGGCCAAGGGGCCAAAAACCATTGACCTGCAAAGTAAGCTCCCATGCCCATACCCCCAGCTGCATCAGTAAACAACTGCATCTGGCATTGTTCTACCCAATTCAACTGCCAGAATAAAATCCCATTAAACTGTTGCAAAAATTTCATCCACAACTCTAAATCCTCTCGCACTAGCTTAGTGACCCACACTCTGTGGTGTTTACTCCTCCATCCTCTCAAAATAAATGCTACAGACTGGCAAAACGTGCACCCCGGATGCACAGCACTACAAGCGAAATTCATCAAACCAAACAATTCCATAGCCTCTCGCACCCAAACCTTGGACTTGGAGTTCACCCAACAGATTTTCTCCTACAGCCGAACCAACTTGTCCTGCGGTAAACAAAACAAACGTTAGCCTGCATCTACTGTCAAGTACAAAAAAATCCAACACCTTCACAGCACCCTCTAACTTATGTTTAGCCAAAGGAACTTCAAGGGACTCACACATCCCCACAAACTCATGCAGAGCTACCTGCGGCTTATCTCGACCATCACCCACTAACAAAAAAATCATTTAAATAGTGAACTGTTTGCTGATCCTCCACCCTCTGCTGCCATATCCAGTGGAGTGCTGAGCTAAACTTTTCAAAAGTGGAATATGCCACTGCACATCCCATAGGCATGGCAGTGTCAAAATAAAATTTTCCCCACCCACCATGCCCAACAAAGGCCAATCCACCTCCCGTACTGGCAACAAATGAAAAGCCGACTCACTATCTACTTTATCTAACCAGGGATACTCAAAACTCCTAATAATTTGGACCGCATCATTCAAAGATGAATACGTGACCTTAACCTCTGCACTGGGTATGAAGTCATTCACAGACTTACCCCCAGGGTATGACAAATGATGAATTAAACAAAATTCACTTTGCTTTTTCTTAGGAACCAAACTTAACGGTGACATTTTAAAAATAGAAAACAGAGGACAACTAAATGGATCCAACAATCTCCCTGCCTGACGCTCCTTGTCAACAAACTCCTACAAAATCCATTCCCTCCCTCTTACAGACTTCAAGTTTTTTCCCACCATACCGTCCCCTACCAACATGGACTTAATTGAAAAACCTCTTGAAAAACCCACAATCAATTCCCCCTGCCACACTTGGCAGAGGATAATGGGTCAGAACCGACTGCAAAATCTGGACCTTAATAGGGGAATGAGTCTCACAGTCACCCCCAACTCCAAGAAAGGACCCCCCCTTTGCCCCCGAAAACTACCCTGGCCTCGTCCACCTGTCAATGCTAGGCAAGAACCAACCCAACCTCTAGGACCCGTAGAATAAGACATTTGCCCCCCAACAGCCCCCCCCCACACATTTTGTAACAGCATGAACTTCCCTACACATAGAGCAAATATGGGAAAATTTATAACCTACCCAAGAACACCTCCCTGCATTAAAAGCCCAACATATCCCTGCACCTCCATCCAATGGCTGCGCCAACCTGCTACTCCATACACCAGTGTCCATCATGGTAGAAAGCTAAATGGCTGGGTGTCTAGCCTCCAACCGCATGGATTTATCCACCGCCTTCTGCTTACAAAACTTCTGATCATACCAAAACCATGCATAGCCTGGCCACAGCCTCTGTGCTTCCCTGATAGTCAAACATTAGGCCAAAAGTGGAAGAGCCAGCAAAGCACCCCTCTCCAACCAAACCGCCATGTAATATATAAAACCAAGGACCCAATTATCCCATGACCAAGGCCGAAACCTACCTATCCTTCTGCAACCTATGGCCTCCAATGCCACCTAAAGGTCCTTCCCATTAGCCTATTCTGCCTCTGCCAACCATTGAACCCCATCAGCATCAAGCAAATAAAAAATATCAACAAATTCCCCTTTCCAAATCTTCTATTTCACCACCAAAGATATGTGGGGAGTCAAAACAATGGGAGCCCCTTCCTAACGTAAGGCCTGCATTGCCAACCAATCCCCCGGCCACAACCCAAAATCAGACCCCACAATGTCTAAGTCAGACCCCAAATCCTGATCAAGTAATGATAGAGTATTATCAAAAACCCCTCCCAATAAAGCAATGCCTCTAAAGCCCTACCGACTAGCTCACCTTGGACCCCCCCCACTGCACCCTGACACCCCCCCCCCATAGCTGCTGCTATCTCCTCACTCCCAGTCGGACTTGATAAAGAATTATCTGCAGAAGACGAAGGGGCCACCAGCGGTGTCCCAGCCTCCATTGCCACATCTTCCGATGCTGACTGCCTGGCTCTCTTCACCCTTGACCTCCGAGTTGCAGTCACCGTCTGCCTCTTCCATTGCGTTTTTGGATCCTGGGCACTAGTTGGTGGAATTTCAGTAGAAATGTCCTTGAAGGGGTCCTCAGCCTGCACCACAATACTGGCCCACCTCTGTCTCAACCCTTCAGTCATTATAAACTAAAGAGACAAAAGAGAAATTGCTGTTAAAAACAGCCCTTAAAGAAATGCTTGCTAGCACCTACCAGTACCAACAGACCATAGATATATTCTTATTACAGTTAACCATTACCCACAGTTCAAGTCCAAAACAGCAAGTGCATAATAAGAGAATTGCTAAAACATGTAATAGAAAACGTCTTGTTACAACTACACAGTAACAACAGTTCAGCTCCCCGACCAGTAAGTACACTCTACTAACCACCCCCAAATAACCACATAAATTCCCAGGTTGATTCTACCTTATGCTAACCGTTGATTACTGCATTACTGTGCTATGCCAATGTATAAACTGTAAAACATTCTCCAAACACTGACCACAAGGTCACATGTAAATTGTCATGCCCCAAACCTAACATCAGTATTTACTTTTATCAATAATAACTCACTTCATTTGATATGTCCTGGTCAATGCTACATGTCAATTTAAGCCTAACACCTTATCACCACAGTGCATGATCAGTTTCACACCCCAGGGCTTACTGCACTGTAATCCAACAACTCACCCTACGTCTCTACAAGATTACTCCAATGCTCAGCTTAGCGATGCTAAATTCACTATATGTGTCATCATGCATTGAAGCCACCACAATGCACCTGCATTCTGAGCATATGCATCTATTTTATTCTTTTATTTATTTATTTTTTTTGAGTATGAGAAAATCTGGCTTGTCTGAAGTCAAGTAATAGCAGAGGCCCGAGCAAAACACACTAACGAGCATCCCTGCAATGTTGGAGGAAACAGGACCCACGCAAATGCAGCTAGAAACCTTCAGCCTCCACCCAGAAGGCATACGAGCCAAGAACCACTCTGAGAAACCTCCCCAGTCATGATCCAATGACCACCGCAGCATCACAGTCCTGACATACAGACTCAACCCCCCACCCCTGCCCACTAAGGCATGAGTCCCACACTTGTCTTTTATCAGTTTACTTCATCCAGCCACTGGACCCTCATCAGTACTCTCAGTACTGATGCCAACTTCATCCAGCCACTGGACCCTCATCAGTACTCTCAGTACTGATGCCAACACACCTTGAAAGTTCCCACTGACAGAAGCTGCTCCAAAAACCACCCCAACAAATTCAATTCTGTCTTTTTTTTTTTTTTACTTATTACAGGCAAACTGCAACCAATTAAAAACCCCACGGAACACCCCCACCGATCTCTGTGCCAGACCCAACTGCATCATAACTCCCTTCCTACCTGTACACAGCTGTCTAAGGGCAATCGGCAGACCTAAAAACATGAAATTTTGATTGCAGACAATGCAGGGTGTACTCGTTTTCTCCCCGATGAAACCACGCACCATGTATGTGCGCCCTTCCTCGTGGCTGGCCCAACGTCCTGTACTGACATCATCCACAAGCACAAAACAAGAAAAACGCTGCAAGATTTTTACAAGGCTTCTTTTATCATTCTTCCTACTCTAAGCTTAAAACTGTAACCCTAAAGTTTCCCCCTTGTTTTTTTTTTTTTTTTTTTTATTAATACGATGCCAGAACCGAAGCTGCGCATGCGCAAGGAACCATTAATGGCCCCCAAAAACCCCGCGAACACCACCACCATCAGGGAATATCTAAGAAAACACACAGAACATCAAAATAAACTGAAACTGCAAAACCATTCTCGGCTACCAGTAAACAAATAGAAAGCAATCTAGTGATCACCATAAACTGGAAACAGCCCCGAATGCCAACCAAACACCAACAGTATAATTGCTGAACAATAAAGACCCATATACAACAATTCCTCTGATTAAAAGAGCAACCAATTCCTTCTGGGACTTACCCTCTGCAAGGGAGAGGGGAAAAAAAAATATCTCTCTCTCTCTCTCTCTCTATATATATATATATATATATATATATATATATATATATATATATATATATATATATGTATATATATATATATATATATATATGTATGTATATATATATATATATATATATATATATATATATATATATATATATATATATATATATATAAAATGCCCCTGTATAATCTTGCATAACAACTGCTTACCTTATGAACGTATGTAAACCCCAAGGTCTGCCTTTCCAACAAGGTCGTCTGGGATGTGATCTTGCTGCAACAAGATCACACCAAAATGTGCTTACTCATACCAGTTTCCCCTTCAAACCCCCCTAAGACCAAACCCTACACCTTACCTCACTTCCTCCCTCAGCTCCCAACTTAATTAAACTCTTTCCTACTCACTCCCTACCCACACAGCCTAACTTACCTGTCTTCCTACATCCAGCCCCCCCCCCACTCTATTCATACCAAGGTCGTCCCGTGACAAATTCGTTTGTTCCAAACTTCACTTCTCTTTTCCCCAGACCATTCACTTTCATATTCCTATGTATGATACAATAAGCATGTCTTTTTTGTGTTGGAAAAAATCAACACTAGTGAGTTTGGTGGGGATTATGACAATGTTTTAGAGTGTAAAGAGACACTGTGGCAACTTGTGCTGGGGGCTGATAGGCTCCCTGGACTTAATGAGTCTATCAACTTAAAGTGTTTTTTATTGTATAAGTAGTTTTATACATATATTTTTTACACATGTATTTTTTGATTATGTTTTATTTAATTGAGATGTGATCATCACTTATTATTTATTAATAATTATTATAATTGTTTACATACATTTTAAACAATTAAGGTTTGATATGAGGTCATTTCCTGTATTGTTAAGTATTTAAGGAACTGGGTTCCATATGGATTTGTTTCTGAAGAAGTTCACGTATTAAAATTGTGGATGAAAGCGCTAAACATTTGTTTTTTTCTTGGTTTCCTGGCTATTTCACCAGTTGCAGTTTTGGTTTACTTTGTTGTGTTCCAATTTCCTTAGTTTGAATTTTTGTGGTTTTTTGGTCTTCTGGGGAGTAACCATGGCAGCTGAGAGTGCCAATTTGAGCAGTCAAGATAGTTTGCTTGATTTGACTGTGTATCCAGTTCCTACTAGTGGCTCTAGTCCTGGTACGAGTTTGGAGCAGAAGGCACAGGAAGAATTAATTTCCCTGATTGTTAAAATCGTGAAGGACACCCTTCATTCCACTACACCTAAGGACAACATTTCTGTTAACAGTTCAGCTGACCCTGTGTGTATTTCAGCTATTTTATCTAAGGGAATAGACAAAACATCTTTGTCTACTATTACATCTAATTCACCGTCGAAAGATGCAGGAAGTGACGTCATAGCTAGCACCAGTCATTCAGGCATCGTACCGACAATGGCATCTAGTGTTAACAGAAATGGAGTTTGTGAAACTAACATTTGGAATTACGTGTGTAAGTCGCACCAGAATCCGTTTGCTGATATACAAATACATGGTTTGGACTCAGCAACAAGTAAGTCGTCTTTGGACAGTGTCTATATGGACAATGTTAATTGTAAAAAATGCATTTACTATTTAGAGAAAATGGTGTTTAGACACGTTACATTGGAGTTAGAGGTGTCTTACTTGGGAGAATGTATAACCAGGAAAATTGTGCCTCAAGGTTTACGAACAGCTAAATTCCCGAATTGTGTTGTTGCTGGTGATGAATTGAGTGTCAAATTGACTGAGCTTTATAACAATACTGGTATTGCCATGATGGGTTTTTTGGTCACACGTTATGAAAAAGAACTTGGAACTATAAAGGAGAACATCAAACAACTAGACGAAAGAATCAAAAGTTTTAGTTGTTTTAAGGATTACATCACTTTATATAATGGTGTGGAGGTGAAGGCCGACAGGCACCGGGCATCCATTGTGGCCAGAAAACAAAATAAACTTAAAAGAGACATTTTAGCTTACTAGTTAAAACAGGCTTATGCATTTCAAGATAGGGTGTTGGAGTTTTCTGACACCACTAATGCTAAAGTTGACAGTACATTTTTGGCTTCAAATAGTGAGGTCAAAGGAGTTCTCAGCACAGCACCTTCACTGGCAGACACTGATGTTGGTTCACACAACAGTACTGGACACAACAATGTACCCATTAAGGAGGTTGTTGTTAATTCTGAACATTCTAATCAACATCCAACTAACCAATTTCAAGCAAATTATGCTCAAGTGTTAGTTAATGGGAAGCAGGCACAGAACCAAGGCCCTTTTTGTTCAGGCAGGACACTGAACAAACAGAGTCAGAAGTGGAACAACACCACTTACAACAAATGGAAGGGGAAAGGGAAAGGGAAACATCCCAACCAGAGGAAATACAAATGAACAACAACAGATTAGTCGATGATTTTAGTATTAACATTACTAATTTGTCCTGTATTTTTTTGTCTAGTGAGGTGGTTAATGTTTTAAAGAAAGGTTTTTCATTTATACCGAACAACAGAGTCAACATTGGTAAATTGTTGATAGACTTTAGATTATATTTGAGAAAACTTAATTTATGTTACATTATGCATGATGTGTTGATTCCACCTCGCACTCCTTCTGTTTGTGGACCTAAAAAGGCTAGTACTTTCAACCCTCCGTTGCACACTACCCTTCAAGTTTTTCAAAATCTATGTGAGAATGAGTTTAGAAGGATGAATGGTCAGTTATATGATGAAAATCTTTGTCCATCTGAAAAGCAAGCTTTATATGAACTATGCAGGAATTCTGACATCAGAACCATGAAGGCTGATAAAGGGGGTAAAATTGTGGCAATGGATTACATTCATTACACTCATTCTATGTTGGACATGTTACATGACAGTGAAGCATATAAAGTGGTTTGTGCCACTGAGGTGAAAAAAAGTTTTTCAAGGGTTGACACATTGTTATTTGGCATGTTCAGCCAAGGTGAATTAGATTACAACAGTTATGAATATCTTTTGGTTGAACACCCCAAATTGGCCACCTTATTTGGTATTCCAAAATTGCATGTTGACCAGCAGAATCCACCTTTTAGACCAATTATTTCAGCAAAACATTCAAAAGCAGAGAATATATCTATTTGGCTTGATTACATATTAAATCTGATTGTACAGAAATCTAAATTTTACATTAGAGATTCCTGGCGCTTATTGGAAGAATTACGCCATATAAATATTTCTTTAAAGTCTGTTAGTTTTGCTACATTAGACGTTAAGTCCTTATACACCTCTATCAAGCAAGAAGAGGGGTTGGATTATCTAAGGGAATATCTGACTATGTATACTGATGTAGATAATGTCAAAGTTAATACAATCTGTGGTCTTATGGAGCTTGTGTTAGATAATAACTTTTTCAGATTTGGTAAGCACATTTACAAACAGACCTCGGGTGTGGCAATGGAGGCTAGAGTTGCACCAGCATTCACCAATCTGGTGATGGAGAATTGGGAGCTCAAATTTTTGATTAAACATCCCGGGTTTAACAAGGTACTTTCCTATTTTAGATTTATAGATGATTTGCTCTTTTTGTGGACTGGTTCTGTGGAAGATTTTTCTGATTTCGTGAATGATTTGAACCACTCTACTGATTTTTTGGTATTCAAAACGAGTGGTTATGGAGAAAGTATTCCTTTTCTCGATGTCTTACTTGGTATAGACAAGGTCAACAACAAATTCAACAGTCAAATATACAGGAAGGAAGTGTTTGCTAACCAATATCTTCACAAGGACAGCTTACATCCCACACACATGAAAAAAGGTGTTGTCAAGGGCCAAATTATTCGTTTGAGTAGGCTCACCACTGACGACAACACATTTTTAAGGGAAATTGGATTTTTACGATCATTATTCATGTGTAGAGGTTACACTGCTGATTGGATTCACAATATAGAGCAGGAAGTCATTTTATTAAGGAAAGGTGTTGCTAAATCAATTCTTTTGTCCAGTCAGATAGGCATAAGTTCTAGATCTATTATTTCAGACATTCACAACACTTACAACATCGCGTTTCCTTTACCTATTGTTAATGAAATGTGGTTCATCAAGGATATCATTATCAACAAATGGAAGGTGGTGTTAGGTAACAAAGAATTGGTTGGTACTTTAGGAGTCAAACCAACTTTTACTTGCAAAAGGGTGACTAATGTAAAATCTATGCTTGAGGCAGACTACAATAGACATCAGGGTTTGACAAGAGCAGCTAGTATCAAGAGGGGTACATATGCATGCAATAACTGTATTCAGTGTAGATTTATCAGCAATAGCAAAAGTGTATTTATAAAGTCCCTAAATTATACGGTTTGGGTAAAAGGTTATTACAATTGTAATTCTGAATATGTAATGTATATTGCTAATTGTGTGTCATGTGAACATTATTATATAGGTAAAACTAAAAGAGTTTTGAAAAGGAGAATTTATTAACACAATTTAGCCATAAAAAACAAAGACAAGTTTAATTCCTTGGCCAAACATGCATTAGTTTGTAGGGACTTTAAGACATTTGAGTTTTTTGTGTTGGAAAAAATCAACACTAGCGAGTTTGGTGGGGATTATGACAATGTTTTAGAGTGTAAAGAGACACTGTGGCAACTTGTGCTGGGGGCTGATAGGCTCCCTGGACTTAATGAGTCTATCAACTTAAAGTGTTTTTTATTGTATAAGTAGTTTTATACATATATTTTTTTACACATGTATTTTTTGATTATGTTTTATTTAATTGAGATGTGATCATCACTTATTATTTATTAATAATTATTATAATTTTTTACATACATTTTTAAACAATTAAGGTATGATATGAGGTCATTTCCTGTATTGTTAAGTATTTAAGGAACTGGATTCCATATGGATTTGTTTCTGAAGAAGTTCACGTATTAAAATTGTGGATGAAAGCACTAAACATTTGTTTTTTTCTTGGTTTCCTGGCTATTTCACCAGTTGCAGTTTTGGTTTACAATAAGCATGTCTGAAGATCTACAAAATAGGGGAAGAATAGCAAAAGATCTTCATCCTATTATTCTACCTGGCTTGCAAACTTAGCACCTCTACATTGAATGATCTCTTCATTTCTAGACTGGATGGAATAGCTTTTCAAAGCACATTACTCATACTGACTAGTCCAGCATTAACTGTATTCAAAACACTGATTATATCTGATAGTTCTCAGCTGAAACCACCCCTGCATTACAAGAAAAACAGTGCTCTTTCTCGGCATTATGGGGCAGGTAAAGGCCAATACATGGTTAATATGGAACATATTGTTTTAACAGCAAGAAACCTTGCTTTAAAATCCAGGGGATATTATAACTGTTTCTTCAAATGAATTGCATATATTTTGCTAGTTGTCAAAAATGCACCTCTTTTTATCCTAAGACGCCAGAACAGATGTTAAAGAAATGTATATAAGATCATATATATGATATTGCTCATAATGCAGAAATGAATGCCTTATATAAACATTTAAGATCTCTGAGTTTAGTCAGTTTAAGCTTTTTGATTTGAAACATGTAGATTTTAATATACAGGATGGCCATGCAAAACAAAAATAGAATATAGAGTGCTATATTGGCAGCTTAAACTGGATGCAGAGAATGCCCCCGGCCTCGATGATAATATTTCTGTTTGAAGTGTAATAAACCTACGGTCTTCTAGATTGTAATTGATATTGTAGCTTATTGAGATGGAAGTTGTTAGCACTATATTCTGAAACATAGCAATAATATATTTAAAACTGTGTTTTTATTTTTTCTGTGACTTTTTTTATTGTGCACTATGACTTTTGATTAGAGTCACATGAACAGTCTTATTATATAAAATGGAGTTTTCACTGTAATGTTTTATAATTCTGATGAAGTATTATATTTTGAAGATGAAAGTGACTGATAAAATGGATTAAATCATTTTATTTCATTTGGAGTTTGTGGGAAAAGACTAATTAGGCATAAGGCCAACACATGCACACATACACACACACACACACACACACACACACACACACACACACACACACACACACACACACACACACACACGCACTCTCCATTTAGGCTTAGTGGCACGGATCTAACATGGAACATGGCCGCAGAGCGATCCAGTAATGATGGCGGAGGGGCGTGCAAATCACCTCATCAGCTGATGAAATCCATGCAAATAAGGTTGATTTGTGATACAGAAAGGCACCCTAGTAGGTGCTGTGGTGGTGTAAGAAATTTATGTGGATAGAAGCTGTGTACCGGACTGTAAATTTTAAACAGGGGCTGTAAAAGCCCCCCAAAAAGGGTGGATATGGCATTGCAGGCATGAAAATGGCCAAAACTATGGCCAGTGAGTCCAGAAAGCAATACAAATTATTAAAAAATATTATTTTTAACACATATATTACATTTGCGACGCGCACAGTGATACACAAACATGTCATTATGGCAAAATAAATAAATAAATAAAATAAAAAAATGTAAAAAAATGAAAATTAGACATTTGCAAAAATATTGCATTTTAATGTCCAGCATGTAGTCTTACAATGGCAGGTGTCAGTGGCTGCTAAGGAGGCAGGCCCTGCAGTAGGGAAGTGTCCAGGGTATATGCAATTAGCTGTATGTAAATGAGCTGGGGTTAATGAATAGGAAAAAAGGCTACAGTGTCCACAGATACAACCCATGGTTGGGCTAGAACTGTGTACGTAGTAGTGCAGCAGATAGCTGACATCAAAAGGGTGTGTGTCACGATATGTGCAAGTGGATTGAAACTCACCGGTGCCTGTTTCTGCTCAACGAAGCACAGCTAAGCACAGGGACATGTCTGATGCCGTTGAGCTATGCTTTGCCTCAGAGCATGTGTTTTAGCTGGTTTAAGAAATGCTGAGCATGCCTGTGCTTTGGGAGTGTCAAACCTGCTGAACATTGTTTACGCTAGCAACACGGGTTTGCTCAGCTCACTGCACTGTTTAGCAGAGAAAGAAATAGGAAAACAAAAGGAAATAGCCTGTGAAAGCCAATCAGGTAGACATGACTGATAAGCCCTGTTCAACAGACACTGGCCCATTCAAACCCCCAGTGCTATACCTATCAGGTAGAATACAGCATAATGAGCCAATCACACAGGCTGCATCTGCAGCACACCACTATAAAGTATGCATTCACCCTACAATCTGATTTTCACACATACTCTGCACCATTAGAGTACACACTTGGGAATTTTTAACTGACAAAATGCTAGGGGCTGTTGCTGGTCTGCTACATCTGTATGTGCTAGAGGCTGAGGTCAGTGATGATGCTGATGTTGACAATAGGCCTAGAAAACGAAGCAGAAGAGTGTTCAGGCCCAGGGTAACCTTCTAGGGGCTACTTGAGCTGGAGATTGTAGAGTGCTACAGGGTGGACAGGGACATACTGCAAGAACTCACTTATCTCTGCCGCCCTCAAGTCAGACCCAGAGCCAACACAGGGGAACCCATCCCAGTGAAAACAAAGGTATGTGTAGCCCTTAGAATATTAGATGCAGGTACTTTTCAAAGACCAACTGGGGACATAATGGGGGTCTCACAGGCATCTGCATCCAGGGTACTCCTCTAGTTCCTGTATGCCATGCAAGCATATGCCAGTGAGCACATTTATTTACCCCCACTCCTGAGGAGTGGGTCAGCAATATGCATCTCTTCCACCATGTAGCATACTACCCTGAGGTACTGGATGCCATAGACTGCACTCATGTGCACATCAAAGCATTGCCCGGTGAGGAGGGTAGAGTCTACATCAACTACAAGGGGTATCACTCCATCAACTGCCAGGTCATGTGCAATGCCCAGGGCATTATCATGAATGTGTGTGTTCTGGCAGCCCTGGCAGCTATCATGACTCCCACATCTGGCATGCCTCACAGCTGTACAAGACGTTTGCCAGAGGGTCATTCTCTACAGCCATCTACTGGAGGATGCTGACTATGCACTGGAACCGTGGATGATGACACCCATCAGAAATGCACCCACACCTTCTGAAGAATGCCATAATGAGGTACACGCACAAACAAGGAACATCACAGAGCATGTGCTTGAGCTGCTTAAGTCATGGTTCCTCTGCTTCAGTATATCTGGTGGATCTCTGCAGTACTCTCCAGCCACATGTGCACACATGTTCACAGTATGTGCTATGTGACACAATATGATCCTGCGGAAAGAGCTACAGCAAGAACATCACAGGGAAGGGACACACAGCCCCCTACCAATGCCAAGGTCCCACAGCCACAGGGGGACCCAGAGGAGGAACCCCCTGAGCCTGTCCCTGTAGGCAGATGCAGGCATGCCCAGTATGCCCTGGCCTTGGCAAAGAGGCAACGCACAGCACATGCACTGATAACCTAGGGTCTTAGGGACTGACACCTCACTCTAACTCGCATACATAGTAAAAAGGATGCCAGCCACACCACACAACCCATACCTTACCATGTACTGGCTGTGTACTGTGTGCTTCAGACAGAGACAGCACTGAAACACTGTTATCTCAACTGCTGCAGGCGCAAGGTAAGTCACCCTTCTGTACAACAAATGAATGGGCTAGTAGACTGTGGTTGAATATGTATGGACCTGCCGCATGTATGCAAGGGAATATATTGGGCTACCAGGATATCTGCAGACAGCTGTTAGCTGTATGAGACAACAGGAACTCTCTGTCCAATACTGGCCAACCCATACTATGCAGTAGGCCCCAAGCCTGCAAAACCCACTGCACTATGCCAGGGAATTACGAACAGTGCGGTCACAGGACAGATGCTTGACAGTCAATGCTAGAGTCCTCTACCCCTAATACACCCATGTTCCCATACAACTGCAGTAACAGTATGTTTGCAAGGTAATAGCAGCAGACCACACAATCCCTGGACTGTCCCAATCAACCTGGTGACATGTACCATTTCCCCAAAATGCAGGGGTCAATGTGTTATGTATGTCTGTGCTTGATAGTGTCAGGATGTAAACTGCACTATCTGGTGACTGATGTGGCTTAGTGGGTTAAGTACATTACCATGGCTGATGGGGTACATGACTGTGCCTACTGTTTTGCATGTGAGCTACACCTATGGTAGGAGTTCTACAGACTGTCCATATGTCAGTATTTCTTACTGCAATAAAGCTGGATAAAGGCAGAGGCAATGGAGGGATGGGGGGGCCACATATATGGACAGTACACAGCTCTGAGTAACTTAGAGGGTGGCTAGTACAACAGCATGTTGTAACAAGTCAGTGTAGCACCAGGATATAAAGGATGTCACATAACTGTGTCAGTACTTAGAACAAGTCAGTGGGCACCTTCCATACCTCACAAATTTACAGAATGTCACAGAATGTCCACATTTATGCCTCATATATCTGTTCTGTTTGTCATAACATTGCAGTTTTCTGGCAAATTATTGGCAGATCAATAAAGGTTGCTGTGAGAAAATAATGACAGATAGTTGAGATGCAGACTTCATGCCCATCAGAAAATGTATGCTAATACAAAACCATTCTACTAACTGTCTACATTTGTAAGAGCAATATCAAAATCTTGTCTCTGTGTTTGGGTCGGTGTCCCACTGTTATATATGGCCCTGTCCAGATTTTTGTTTGTAAGAGTTTGAGAAGTATGGGCAACATGTAGCTTTATAATAACACTACAACGCAAGCCAACTGACGACCAGAATAGGTGTATGGGGCATAATGCTGGACAACCTGCAAAACAGGGACAATCAGAGGTGTGAAGTCCATAACCCTATGTGTGGTGTTACATCTCTTACTCCAATAATAGCATACCTACAACTACATAGAGCAGCAATTGTGAATAAAGCCAGGAACTGGAGCAGGGCAGGACGAAGGCCCACATATAAGGGGAAGGAGGAACTACTGGCAAGACAAATGTAGAATGTGCAGAGTAGAACAGTTTGTGCAGTAGCATGGGTTCCTTGTAGTGTTTGGAGTCAGTAACCCAAATGTCTGTCAGAGGTTTCTCACATCAGTCTATAATTATCTGCCACTGACATACTAAGAAATCACAGTGCTATGTAAAATGTAACAGATATATTATGTAAAACTCTGTTCAGTCCAATACACTCTGTACACACCCTAGATATGGGTCAGATATTATGGACAGCACTCAGACAGGAAATCCCTCAGGCATTATTTCAGGGAGGTACTGGACTGTTTAATCAGATTCAGCAAACAATTGGCTGCACCATACAAAATCCTAGACTGGAGTACAGGTAGGGCTGGCTTGGAGTCCCATTGTAAGTATTAATGGTCATACTGGGCATGCTACTACACTTAACTAATTTCAGCCCATGTCTGAACCCACATCTGACTATAGAGCTGTGATGCCTGCTAATTTCAGCCCATGACTGAATCCACATCTGACTATAGAACTGTGATGTCCGTATATCTCTGTGTATACAGACAGCTATGTACACCTTAGCTGTCTCTCCCTATCCCCATCAGACATGACTACCCTTATCTATCCATATGTGGCATGTATAACATATATCTAGATCTGTTAAGTTTAATATAGATACATATATATAGGTTTTATATATATATATATATATATATATATATATATATATATATATATATATATATATATATATATATACCATATATAGAGAGGCAGACAGAGGGGGAGACAGACAGAGAAAGAGACAGAGAGAGAGAGAGGCACAGAAAGGCATAGAGTGATGTAGTGCTGCAGCCACTCATACACCAACTGTATCCAGTAGCATGTGCAGCCATTCATACACCAACTGTAACCAGTGGCATGTGCAAATAGTACACTGGGCTCTAGTGTGCAATAGTAAGTAGGTAGGGGTTCTCATTTCACATCAGCCACCTTGTGTGTCTGTGTATATATTCCACATACAGCAGAATGCACACACCCAACAGGCCTATGTCTGTGCAATGGTAGCTCATTTTATGGCCCTGTGACTAGTGTCCTCCACAACAGAGGCCTCCCTGTCTACAGCTACTAATGTCAACCACCCCAACAGCAGTGGCATACACTATCCAAATGTGTAATTGCCATGGCACATGCGATAATGCGATAACTTCATAGCGTTGTAGTGTATACAGCTACATAGGTAGTGGTTCTAATCCCAGCAACAGCAACTTAGTGCATGTGAATAAGTATATCCCCTGGTTGCTGTGTATTCCTTGTCTATGTGGGTGCACACTTTAAAGCCTGTGCCTACGCATGAACCCCCCCATTGGCCTACTTTACAGGGCCTGCTGATGTTATCCACCTTAGATGCACAGGTACACACTCTCCAGGCACATAAGCTCTGTGGCGCATGTGATAAGTATGTATCACTATAGTGTATACAGCTAGATAAGTAGTGGTTCTAATCTCAACATTGGCGATTCACTGCATGTGTGTAGGTATATCCCCCTGAAACCAGGTGTATGTTTTGGCTATGTTTGTGCAATGCCAATACAATTTAAGGCCTCTTCCACCCTGTTAATTCCCTCATTGGATTAAGTTACAGGGCCTTAGATGCACAATTAGACACTTTCTGGGTACATAAGCTCCATGGCGCATGCGATAAGTATGTTGCATTACAGTACATAAAACTAGATAGGTAGGTGTTCTAATTTCAGAACTCCCAACCTTGTGACTGAAGCATATGCCCTGTAGCAGTGTGGCTGCCTTGTGTGTGATGGTTATGCCATTTTGAGAACTTGTTATTCCCCCTATTGGATTACTTTACAGGGCCTGAAGGTGTCATCCACCTTAGATGCACAGTTAGACACTTTCTGGGTACATAAGCTATGTGGTGCATGTGATAAGTACATTGTACTACAGTACATAAAACTAGATAGATAGGGGTTTTAATCTCAGAACTGGCAACTATGTGGTTGTGGGTCTGTGTATGTAATGGTTATACCATTTTGAGGGCCCAGTTAATCCCCTCATTGGATTGCTTTACAGGGCCTTCTGGTGGTGTCATCACCTTAGATGCACAGTTAGACACTCTCCAGGCACATAAGCTCTGTAGCTCATGTAATACATACATAGCACTGTAGTACATGCAAACAGACATGTAGGGGTTCTAATCTCAAAACTGGCAACTCTGTGAGTGCATATGTGTATGCATATCATCTTGTATGTTTGTGTGTGTGTGTGTGTGTGTGTGTGTGTGTGTGTGTGTGTGTGTGTGTGTGTGTGTGTGTGTGTATGCATGCATGTATGCGTGTGTGTGTGTGTGTGTGTGTGTGTGTGTGTGTGTGTGTGTGTGTGTGTGTGTGTGTGTGTGTGTCAGGGTGCTGGTTAGCTGGGCCATGGAGAGGAGCTGTGTGTGTGTCTAGTGGTGACCTGCATGTGACAGTGATGTGTGAGTGTGTGCTTGTACACAGTCAAGGCATGTGCAAGCCCTACACAAAGGTATGCTGGACAGCTGTGGGCTGTACATGGCAGAATGTACAGTTCACTGTCTCCGGACATGATAACAGGAACTGGCCCTGCCAGGAGTTCCACTGGCACCACCATGGCCAGGGTCAGATGCAGTACTACTTGCTGATGGTGACTGGTGTCTGCTGGGTTGGCATCCCTCGCGGGACCACCCAGGAACACATGCCCATGGCCTGCCACATCATGGTGTGTACAGCACCCCTCCCTTCGGTAGTGCACGTGGTACTTCCACTATGGGACTGTGACTGTGCATGGCCACGTTGGCTCTCAGCTGATGTTGTTGCTGACCTATGTCCACATGTCCAACACACTACTGCCACATTTCCAGAATGAATTTTGCACGGTTAAGGAGTGACAATGTCTCACCCCACCGTCTATCCACTACATCGGCAAAATGATGTAGGGCTTCACCAATGCCATTGATGGAGCCATGGATGCCAGGCAGTGATGCACCCATGATCCTCAGCATCCATCTGGTGTTGCATTCAGAATGTCCCTGTGCCTCCATGAAACACCAAAACATGCATCGGATGACACATGCTGTGACACCTCTGACACGTGGTGGATGGCCGGCACTCCTCCTTCTCGCACCCCTGTCAGTCTGCCTGTGTGGCACCTCACCATCTCCCTGGCAATGGCTACTGTCCACAGTCACAGATGCCATAGTCACAGCACACTCCTGCTCAATGCCACTATCCTTAGAATGTCTAATATCTGTGGCCACAGGGGACTGGATATGTGTGGGCAAACTGACTGTGTGCAGGAACATTGGAGGAGGAAGTGGGATATCAACATGTGGCAAAGATTCAGCCCATAACAACACCACCTGTGCCTCACTATGGCCACCATCATCACCAGAGTCTGATAAGACACTGACATCAGGTTAAGAGGGGGGACACACTCCAACCCCCATGGTCACCTGTGAGGAGGAAGACAACATGACTGCACTATTCCCTGCACTATTATGTCTGCTGCTCCACACACACACACACACACACACACACACACACACACACACACACAAACATACAGATGAGGTGCCATAACTGCATTATACATACTACACCTTATTACTGATCCCATGCACAACACACAAGCAGACCACAACAGACACAGACAAGACAGGTCCTTAACAAATGCAGCACAGCTACATCCAGTTAATGTTGCTAGTACTATACACCTGTGAGATATGTGACATGTCAGTGTATGTGATGGACCTTCACCTTTAACACAGTGCACCCTTTTCCACCATACTAATGCCCCCGTATAGCAGACTGCCTAAACCTTCACAAATCTATGTGCAAACATGTTACAGCTCCTGCAAATATGCTACTGTGATTACCAATGTAATGCACTGAAGTGAACCCCTCCACAATTGAACATACAAGTATTGCAATATGGCTAAGCTTAGCAGTTGTGTCCATCTCAAACTGGGCAGCCCTTAACATGCCTAGTGTATAAATGAGCCATGACAATACATTTGCACACTATCTGGCTACAGGCTGATGGACTCCTGCCACAATAGAGGTACCTATGGAATTGTGGGGTAGCGGTACTGTCAGCAGATACAAATGTGGAATTGGTACAGGATAATACGTGCATATATCAACATGTACACTACGAAATGTGATTCCACCTACATTGCTGACATCCTCAATATGTGCACACATGTGAGTGTTACAACCTCCCCCCCACAAATGCAGAATAAGCTGACATCTCTGTACAAGAATGCAGAGGCTGCCACTATGACTGCCACAGTATTAATGCAATGTCACAGGAGGCCTTCCTGGATGCTCCACTGTTGTGGGAAGCTGTGCCACCCACCTCCATGACATATGGTGTGATGGATCTTTGTGAGCTGGTGGCTGGACCCAGGTGTGCCAGGAACATCTCTATAGCCAAAAGTGGTTGTGGTGTTGCGGGTCCTCCATTAGTGCCATCATGGTCTCTGTCCACAGCTAGGGCCTCTTTGCCATGCATTATTTATCATGCCTGTGGCATGGTGTCAGACCTGCTTATAGCTCCTTTCCTGTTGCCTGACATGATTCACTTATGCCATGAGGTCTGCCCACAGTGCAGCGTGTTGTTGCTGATTATGATAAGTCCTTCACAGCAGGATCTGGTGATGGAGTCTCAGTCCATTGAGTATGGCAGCATTCTCTGCATCTGAAAATGGTGGGTTCCAATGTCGGTACATCACACCTGCAAGACAAGAAGAAGGGAACACATCATAGGACCACATACATTGCTCTCCATTATGTACACACCCTGCACATCCACATTTGCCAGCAATATCCTCCACTAACTCCCACACTATACCCTGCCTTCTATCATCACAGTATGTATGTAGCTATCAACAGCATAGTGCCAATACATCATGCGTTGCCCTCCTGATCTTGCTGTTTCCTGTTACTTACAACATGTTCTCTTAGGTGTTCCACTGCATTTCACTGTTGCACCTATTACTGCTTGTTTATAGCCTGTCTATTTTGCATGCAGTGGTGTCAGCCTCCTACTTCTGTTTTAAGCACCTGGGCTGTAGGCCCACCCCTAAGATCTCCCTGACCTTCATCCCTCAGAGTCTGGAATATATGGCGCTACAATGTCCTACAGTTTCCCCTACCAGTCTTGTTGACATGAGCATCCTGGCACAGTGTAGCAACTGCCTCATGCATACAGACAGCCATCTACAAACACCACCAAGGAACACAATTTGTGAGAGCTGTAATGACATTAGTAACCTACAGTCCATGCTCTCTCCCTGTCAAGACTGCATATCTGGCACTGAACAGGTTGTCATCGCAAGCAGCACACTTCACATACCACTCACACCTACACAACACACACTGACATATGCATAGGTCTGCAACATACACATCCACTAACAAAGGAGACCTCTGAGGCAAAGGCATACATGAACTCCATAGTCCTCCACAGCACATACAACATATGGCCACACACCTGTGTCCCACAGCCATGAAGGTGTCAACATAAATAAAACATTTTAGTCATACGAGAATCCATTGTGAGCTACACAGATGTCCCTTTCACCAGGCTGTATATGGGGTAGGTCACAGTTACTTGTCAGCCAGGTGCCAGAATCTGCCATGTCACATACGCATTGCTGTCTCTCAAAAACAGGTACTGTCAGAGTGTGTCACAGTCTATGTTGGCATGCCCGACCTGACACATAGCTCCCTGGACTGTACGCAGTGTGACATGATTGACCATGCTGATTATGTGCCCCAGACAGGTATGTCCCTAGCTTTATGCAGCATTTTGCTGTCACCCAGAATGATGCAGCAATTCAATCAGGAAATGATTGACCTTAACAATTGGCTTGTGATCCTGTGCCATTCCAAGGGGGTCCAGTACCTTGAGAGCCTGAGATAATATGATCAACAGACCACAATGCTTTGCCAGAGATGGCCTCCATCTGTCTCAACTGGCCTTCATGTGTCTGCCAATGATTTGTGCTACCCCCATAGTGCCTTTATTAGGAGACATGGTGAGGTTAACACTACCAACATACAACTGTCTGCACATCACACATTGAACACCATGCTGCTAAACGCTAGGAGTCTAAACATGAATCTGCACTCATTGCAAGTATTCATAACCCTGGGAAATGCTGACAACTGTGCAGTCACAGATATATCATTCAAAGCTGCAGAGAGCACCCCACCCTTACATGGTCAACCATCCTATCATACAGTCAGACCCCAAAGTGTGGGAGCTAAAGCCATGAGACATGGGGTTTCAATATATATGAAAGACATAGACACTGCCAAGCTGTACAGGCAGTAAGATGCACAGGGGACATGGCATGGGCAGTTCACCAGTGCCACGACACCTATCTATATCATAGCTAGTTACTAGCCCCATATGTGAACAGGAAGCCCTTTCTGCCTATATGGACCTGATCAATTGTATCAGGATTCTGGTCCATACCCTGATCCTGGGTTACTTGAACTACCCAAACATGCATTGGAAGATGTACTCATGCCAGCACACAAATCACCAGAGATCCATCAACAATGGAAATGCAAACACCTCAGAGCAGCTAGGTGCTACCCCCACATGAGGTGAAGGTCTGTTGGAGTTGTTATTAGACAAAATGTGTAACCATTGCAGAATCCCAACAGTGTCATACTCTATGGTCAAAGCAACCATAAAGCCGTCACGTTTGCAGTCACCACCTCCCTCAATACACATCAGGCTAGGGTCAGACATACAAACAACTCCAAAGTTGAATATAGCCTCCTGAGGTAGTGGCATACACAGCTTTGCAGTCCCCACCCCTTCTGTAGGAACTGGCACCAATATCCACAAATACACAAAAGCGCTATATGTGCATTTGTATAGATGCATGGAGTCAGGTATACCCGACAGGACTACATTATCCTCTGCAAGGATATGCACACCTGTCTGGTGGGCATCTGCAATAAATAGTGTCTATAACAGGGAAGACATACTGCTGTCCAAGACAAAGTAGGGGCAAGTGCCCATATGATGCAATGTCACCTTAGCCTGAACTAGCAAATGACATCACTACTGGAATCCTGTAAAGCAAACCCCAAGCTCACATTGATGACATCCACTACAGACAATCATCTTTCTTTCTTCACATAAGTCTGAAACATCAGATCTGCTCAGAAGTCGTGGTCAAGGACACCAGATATACCAGTGCTGTAGGTATAGCATACATGATGCCTGACCGATTCAGTGTAGGCTTCACCCCCGCCCCCCATCACTACAGCAGAACATCCCCAGTACCTGCCCCTATCCCCTTATATGCAAGGAACAGGTCACCACTGCCACCTCAAAGTCATGGTATACAGCCACCATGGGAGCCTCTCACATCACAGGATGCATCCTACATGACTCCACGTATGACCTTGTAGCACCATAAGGCACTGTATTCAACCAAAGCCTGAATACTGCCTTTGTTCCAGCCAAGTGGGACACCTACTGTCACCCCATTACACTTAGGTGGGCCATTCACCAATCCGGCACATTATAGACCCATCAGCCTAAGTAGGCTGATCTGCAAGGCCATGGCACAATTTATAGTGAACCTCATTAACAAGTACATTGGCGACCTCCACATACTCCATCATGCACAGTTAGGCTTTGCCAAGGTGGGGACCATGTCTGTTAAAATTGGTTGACCTCTTTGTCACAGTCACCAAAGCCATGGACAGTGAGTGACAGTGTACACTGCCTACCTAGACCTGGCCAAAGACTTTGACAGAATTCCCCACTTGGCCATAATAGATATAAGCTCTCACCTAGGCATCAGTCCATAAGTCACCAGATGGGTAGCACATTGGCACGCTGACATGACCCACCTAGTACACATAGGGGAATACCCCCACGTGGTAGACCCATAACTAGTGGCATAACCTGGTGTTTTGTGTTTGGGCCTCTGTTATGTGTGATATACTCTTCTGAGTTGCAGGGCACAACCATTGGGCTATGGCCAACCATGTTTGCAGATGACTTCATGCCAGGTGCTGTCAGCAGATTCCCTAGTGATGTGGACATTTGCCAATAGGATCTCACGCAGACACATTACTAGTGCCAGAAACATGGCCTCAGGCTGCATACCATGACATGTAGCATCATCTGCTTTGGGGAGAGTGACATACCCACATATTATCACAATACTAACAACATCTTAAGCATGCAATCAGTCAAGAGGGTTATGTGCACACAGGTTGATGGCAACATGACATTTGCCCACTATGTTGCTTCTGTTGTAAGGAAAACTTTCTACATGGCCCACCTCATACATAATGGTATGTCATTCAGGGGCACGGGGTCACAACATCCCTGTATTCCCTCCTTATAAGGGCCATTATTGAGTATAATGGCCCTGTGGTCATTTACCTGGCAAAGCACATGCAGCAGCTGTGGAGATCACAGAGGTTCCCCAGCAGGGAATACCAGGTCCTCACACATCTACTATACACAGATTAGCCCATCCCTCTACCCATTTTCAGACAGACTCCTCAGAGTTGACATCTGTCTGGCATACAAGGCGATCAGAGACTCCACCTTGATGGGACTGCTGCACAACTGCAAGTCAGGCTCCAGTCTATTAACCAACACACACACCCTTACCCTGGTGTCACATCAACAGGTCTTGTTAGCTGGTCAGATGTGTGTCCCACACACTCACCCAGCTGTGGAATGGACACCCTGTCCACATCAGCCAGGGTAGCTATTTACACCTTTTCAAGTGAGACCTGGATAACTGAATGGTTAACAGGACATGCACACTTGGGATACCACCTGTGTCCCTGTTGGACTAGAGCATCAGGTGCTGACTTGCATACACATGAGCTAAACTCTGGGCTAGGCTTGTGAGGGCCTCAGGGCCACTAGCCTAGTAACCTCATATGATCCTAGGTATACTGGTTATGGCCCTGTGTGCTGTGATGGATTGTGTTGTTATGTGTCCAATCCCACCACTGGCATCTACTGTGGTGTGTCCCCTATGGGTGACATACCAGTACCATGTCATACATCCACCATCTGACAAATAGGTGAGTGGTACCACAGGCATATGGGGACAATCCAGCAAGATCTGTGTGATGCAATTACAGACAGCACTGCAAACGTGGTGTAGGGTATCCTCCTTGTAGGTGTCCTACATTTGCAGTACACAGATGTTTGCAGAATGTGTACATGTGTCTGATATATGTGGACCCTCTGCCAGACAAATGTGGATGTCTGGAAAACAGTTGGACAATATGTAATGGCTGTTACCAAACTGTGGGCAATCTGGCTGTCACATGCCAGACATCTCAGAAAACAGTTATGGTACCTTAATATCTGGTACTATATTCATCCCCTCACATTGCATGCATAATATGTACACTCAGTTGCTGAGGTGGAGCCTACTGGCTATAACCTGCTGTCCTGCTGTAGGTGGTCAACAGATATGTGAGCCATAGCTCTCAGGCAATGATATACTGGTGCTGAGTACACTGTGACCTAGCCAGAGTATGTCAGGAACAGCCAGGGGCACCTGGACAATGTTTGAACTATGCTTGTGTGACATTCACAGAGTGAGAGGAGCAGACTGACAGCACATCATGTGATATGGGAGCTTCCATCCACCACTACTGACTTTCACTATTGTCTAATACACAATCCAGTTGCACTTGTACATGAGTTGACCATTGCTGGAGGGACTCAGGGGCCAGAGCTGTGATGTATGTCACAGCAGACAGAGCCAAAAGGGAAGCCTGTAGCTGCTGGACAGCTGTCAAACAGTGACATGTAATTCCAAGATATTTACCACAGACCTCTAATTGTTGTAATCTCTGTTTCCCATGCCTGCATCCCCCAACTGCATCCAATTACATGGGGAATATCATTACATAGCTGGTATAGTGCTGTACTCCTTTATGTGCAGAACTCCTGTGGTAGAATGCTGGGATAGTATAGTCTGTCATCATAGATAAAGTCACAGACCTGTGTACCATAGGCAGCAGCTTGTCTTTTGTAGGTAGTGCTTATGAACAGCTGATTGCATGTGCACCAATCTGTGGCTCAGACTTGCTAATTGCATTCAGAACTGCTAGGTTACATTTACATTAGCCAAAGTCATGGCAACACAGTGCTGTATTTGAGGCATTCATGTAGGTCTTTACCCTTTTTTGGCCTGTGAGAAGGACATTATTGAGGTGTGGGGACTACAGCATCACAGAGGGTAGGTTGAAATACTGTCCACTCTTTGGATTTATGTGGTATGTCCACAGTTCTGCATGCTATGTTTGGCCATTGTGAATAGACTTTCTGATTATGTGGCAGTATACTGTTTAACAATGTGGGCTGAGGTCAGTAAGGAGACAGATGTGAGTGTCATACATCATTTACATCAGAATATGCATGTTGCTGCAGTAGCTGCTGGTCTATCAGCTGTGTATGTTTACAGGTGAAGCCTATGACACATGTCCCTGTCACTTGACCATCCCCCCACCCTTTATGTATGGGTGTTTTGTTGATTCCTAGTTCTAGGCATTTGGGAAGTATGTCAGGTCTGTAGCAGGTAGCTGAGCATGCTGATGCATATGTTGCAGGCTGCACCTGCTGCATTCTGCCCAGAAGTCATACTGGGGATTGCGAACACATTGTAGGACAGCAAGCTGTATATGTAAGTGAGAGAGCAGTGTCAGCTCTGTTGTCACAGCATAGCCAGGGTGAGAGTACCCATAACAGTCTGAGTGAGGCATGTAACTCTGGCACATATGTTATGTAATAGTGCCATCCAGAGAGTGGTAGGTGATATTTAGGACACCTATACATATTTGTGAAGTGTGTCCCAACCTACAGGCCTTTGAGGTGCTAATATGGGTGGCAGTGAATGCAGTAGCAAAAAAAAAGTTGTGCTTAAGAATACACAGCTCAGTCATTTAATTGTTTTGACATCCATGTACTTGAGATGCAGCACACTGGAATGGAAGCCAGGACTATGGGTGGAAAAATGTTACACATGCCAGGAATGTAACAGATTGAGCTATGGAGTCAATACTCTAGCAGGTGTATTTGCAATACATATGTGCATGCATATGGTCTGTTACACAGGATTGGCATGAACGTGTGTGATCTGATGGGTATAGCATGTGACACTGAACGGTCTGTCATGATTTCATAATCTGAATGTGTACTGACTTGCCAGTACATCCACATACAGCATAGCTTGTGTGACATGTCTGCCAAATGTAGGTGGCACAACTGTGGACATTCCGCAACAGTCTATCCAGTTGTCAACTCTACCTGATATCCCATGCATTATGTTCATCCATCAACATTTATTTGTCTATGTACTGGTTTGGTGTCTGTATCACAGTCCCAAGAATGTCATCATTTTACCATTATATGTACAAACATTGTGTCACTGGCAATAAGGATATGTTTATGGAAACACCTGTTATGGTTCATAGCTGAGTGGCCTAATGGGTTAATGCATGGTGCTGTAATTAATAGGGTCTTTAGTTTCAGGGCTAAATATTTTTTGTGATGTGCATCACTGATAATCAGGATATGTTTCCAGAAACAACTGCTATTGCCTAGAGCTGAGTGGCCTAGTGGGCTAATGTACTGTGCTGTAATTAATAAGGTCTTAGATTTGAAACCTGGCAGCGCTGAATGCTTTTTGTGATGTGCATCACTGATAAACAGGATAAGTTTATGGAAACACCTGCTAGTCATCATAGCTGAGTGGCATAGGGGCTAATGCTCTATGTCATAGTTGTCAGGATCCTGAATTTTAGACTTGCCAGGGTGATCATTTTGCTGATGTGCAGAACAGTGTCAGATAGACAGAAGGTGATTAAAGGAGTTTTAAGCAGCTTTAAATGGGTTTACACAACACGCCACTATGCAAAGCGGTACTTAGCCCCACTTAAAATCACCCTATTTCCAAAAAAGAAAATAAAAAAGGGGTGATAGGAAAGTGGGGAAATGGGGCAAGCAGGGGAAAAACAATGTGAAAAGCTGGTAGGGATGTGCAGGACAGGTGTAGGAAGGGACAATAGCTCTCCATTTCTACAACAGTAACAGCTGTGCAGGTTGTGTATAATTTGGAATTTGGAGCCTCACATCCCAGAAGGAGGGGTGTGGTGACATAATTTTGCTGATTAATTGGTTTAATGATTGACTGATGGCAGTGTAAGTGTAGGTCAAATAGAGAGCTATGTATGGGGTGATTTTTTTTTGTGGGACGGATCCCCATTTTTATAAGGAGAGAGTGGAATGTTGGGTAAGGGATATAGATATGTTTGGGGAGATAAGTTGAGTAGGATAGGTAGCATTTGCAAACAGACAAGACCAACAAGACAGCAGACAGGGGCAGTGGCAGTGTATGACACATGAGGGGGGGGTAAACATCTTGAATGGGGAGGGTGTTGTGGAATCAGATAACCAGGTTCCCCCAGATGGCAGCAGTGGTACTGAGCTCCCTATCCATGGGCAGTCACCACTGTTCCTTCTTAGCCCCAAAGGTGGGTGTGCTGGGTGCTGGGGCCACCCTGCCCCTCCAGGTGCACCAATCTGCCCTCAGCCTCAGTCAAATCATGCTGAACAATCCTATGCACCATCCCTGGGATCTGTCACTGGGTGACCCACTCCCTCTCTGCACCTGCTCCCAGGGGGAGGGATGGGTCCCATTCCCTGAGGCCACTCTACTTGTGGGTGATGTAGAACAAGCAGAGAGGACAGCTCCAGGTTGGGTCCCAGATGTGCTAGGACCTGGTGCCATGGCCAGTTGAGGTAGGGTAGATGGATCCACTCGTGTTATGGTGATGAGTTTTTTTTCAAAATATAGAGGTTAGTCATGTACAGCACATTTAAACGTTAGTTATAACAGCATGCAAGGGTGTTCCAATTAACCCAGAATGATAATATTTCATAGCATACAATACAGAACAAAAGAATAAATGGAATAACAGTCAGTATTGTAACAGCATGCCAGCATACCTCTCAACTGTACAGATTTTTACAGAATGTCCAGATTTTTGTCTCCTATTTTTGGTGTGTTCTCCTAAAATCTGCACTTTTCTGGCAAATAGCTGAGGATTAAAGTCATTAAATAATGACAGACATTTGATTTTAAGACTCCACATCCTTCAGAAAATTCATGCTAATGCAAACCTATTATTCCATCAACGTTCTAAGTTTGTAAGAGCAATATTTAAAATCTGTCCCTATTTGTCCCCCTATCATTTTAGGCTTTGTCCATATTTTTTGTACTAAGAGGCTGAGAGGTATACATGCCAGTAACAGTTACGGCAAAAGGCCAACAACATTGGTATTTTAACAAGGTATGTTAGTATGCAACCATTGTAATATATAACAATAATAAAACACAAGGTCCAACAGTAGGTTTTGAGAACAACATATGTGAAAAGGAAACCATATCCATAGTATAACAATAATAATTTGTGATGCAAATAAGGGGTGGGAGAAAGAGAGAGAGAGAGAGAGAGACATTCCATTGACAACAGTATAGGCTATATTGTTTGAAACAGTACTGTTCTATACTCTACAGGTCTGCCCTTGCTTCTTTATGTATGCAAGTGCCCTTTAGCTTTTGTAGCACGTACACACCTCTCAATCTATCCACATGGCACACTATGGGCCAAGCCAATACACCTACAGGTACAAAACTACAGGGAACTATAACATGTCAGGGAAACTTATGCCACTACCAAGGTGTACTGTGCATTAATGTTGTGTGAGTATGCTACTGACATACTTCAACTAGATGTTATATCTGTGTCCAAGGGTTTTGGCAACAGTGGTCACTATCCATGACAGACTGACACTTGAGAGACATGTATCATGCACAGTACAGGCAGTTTACACTTTGTCTGCTGTCCTAGGCAGGCATGGGTTTAGGCTATCAGCCGACATTCATAAATGCACCAAGCATACCAGGCATACAGCTGTACCAACAATAAACTGTTTTATTTGTCTTATTAACTAGGAATAGTAGTGTACTTGTTGAAAGTTTATTTAATGAAGTCTTATCACCTTGCTGAGCGATGCTGTTTACACACTAGTACATTACTATACCATTCATACAGCTACTACAAACATTTATTTACATGTAAGTCCTGTAGGGAGAAAATATGTTAACAATACATAACTGTTTCTGTAAATATTCAGTAGTACTTGTCTGTTTCTATAAATATATAGTAATACTTGTCCCTGTATTCAAACCCCAGTCTGTGTGTGGCAAAATGAACAATGTGCATATTGTTTATCAAATTGAACTACTGAGCCACTGTTGTGTGTGCTGATTGACTGATATGTGCCTAGAGCTCACCTGTTAATATAGGTAGAGCGTCACACAAGACTGCAGTGACAGTTGAATATGAGATTCATGCATGACAGAGATAGTAGGTGAACTGTGTATTAATACTTGGAATGCAGGTTTACACTTTTAACCCTTAGTGGATGAAAATATGTGTGAAGTGTACAGACCATATCAGAGTGCTAAGTTGCCTACCTGACCCATATACAGTTCCAGATGGTATATTTGCAATCTATAACTATTACAGTTTCTTACTTGCCTGCAGCAACATAACTATATTCAGGAATGCATATAGCTGAAATGCAAAGGTTAACACAAGACAATCCTGAGAGAAACACACTATAATACCTTACACACTACTATTCTATGCATTATATCTTGTAGTGCAGCTCCACATCTGCACTTTACTTTAGCAAAACAGTTCTTTATCAGCCAACCTTCAGTCACATCATGGTGTTATACCCATGTTTACTTTACAGCAGTTGTAATAATCAATTTCTTGAACAACAGAACAAAATACACACAGCATTTGGCAGAACACACCTTTATTAGGGGTGACATGAAACAGTGATTGGTATACATCTAACAGTCTTTATTGTTGAACACTTGAAATAATGCAGGCATGGAAAGACAGCTGCTATTCCACCGTGTATGCAGTAGTAACATTATTTCTTTAACAATTCTGACTGCTCTTGTACTTTATTCCCTAAAAATTTTGAATGCAGTTGATTTATTCCCTTCACATTATGAATGCACTAGTATTTTATTAGCAGAACATTATTAATAATACAGTATACACTTGTTATTCCTTAACATTAGTAATGCAGTAGTAATTTTCTTTCCTTCACATTATCAGGTTTCATGCTTTCAACTATATTGAACTGCACTTGGCATTGCTCACTTATATCAGTCCAGGTCTATGAACACATTCATTGCAGTACACTCAAAACAGAATATACCTACTGACAGTTGCTACTGTACTCCTTCTTATTTATATTACTATATATTTGCAAGATATATTTGTACTCACCACACTTTTGGCGCAACCTGGCCAGACACTCTACATGGGCCTCCAGGTTGCAAGCTCTCTCCTCTGCAGCTGTGGGGAGAGAAACACACCATTATGCGTACATATGTATATCAGATATTCATACCAGACTTTGGTAAATCAATGCTTCCTATAGTTACAAACTTGTGTGGTATTGTCGTCCCAAGCATGTTGGATCCATGGGCCAAGAGTTACCTCTTCCTATGCTTCAGGTCATCATAGTGGTGATGCACCTGCTCACCAGTGCAGGGCAGGGCATACCAGTTGCACTGGTGGGGTCACGTGCCAGCTGGTCCCAGGCCTCTGATTTGTAATCTGACCCCTGGTACTTGCCCTGCAGAAGCCGGATGTCATGGTCTTTCATGAGGAGCCCAACCATGACCCTGGACTCCAACATGCCCCACCGCTGTGCCCAGAAGCATGCACCCTCTCCAACTCCTGCCATAGTTCATGAGTTTAGTGCTGTATCATTAGTCATTTTTAAATTCTTTTGAGGAAAATGTGAGTAAAATATGACTAATTAATTAATTGGTTAGTTAACTAATTAATTAGGGACAAAGGCAGAAAGAGTAACCTAGTTACAAGAGGTTAGGAAAAGAATTGAAATACATTGAAAATCATAAGACAAAAAGTAACAGGACTACTTGCAGAGTTAAATATGGTGCATCAGACAGCAAGAAAGATATTTTTCTGTCTGTGCATCATGGAGATAGTTACTTAGGAAGTTTGAGGCGCATATAGTGGTTGCAGTTTTATTTTATAGTCATACTAATAAAATGATTGATTAGTTCATTAAAACAGATTTGATTGCTTTCTTAATCTTGAAGAAAAGGATATCAGCAATAAGTCTAAAGCTGCAAACTGTAGTTCCTCTGGTAGAGTCTGATTCTCTCAGTTCTCATTTACCATATCTGTGACATCGGGCAAGCCACTTAACCAGACATCGCTTAGAGATTGTTTCTGAAAAGAAACTGTGTGGCCAGTGAACCTCTTTGCTTAAGAGATGGGTGTTATTAGAACACAATAATGTTCTGTTAAAATTCTTTTAATATAAAATATAGTTATTTCATGTTTACATTTATCAGACAGTTTCTACGATGTGCACAGCATGTTCATATGATTTCCAGTATATGCACAGTATGTGTATACTTTTTTTGCAATATGCACAGTATGTGTATATGTTTTTTGCAATATGCACAGAATGTGTATATGTTTTTTGCAATATGCACAGAATGTGTATATGATTTGTACAATATGAACCAGATGTGTGTATAATTTTCATGATATGTAGAGCATGGTCATGTGGCCAAACAACTTTATAGATGACAGTATTCAGACATCAGTTTAAACAGTAAAGTGACATATTCATTGCAACATGGTGATTAAAATGTGTTATTGCTACCTAAGGAATGAAGCATTAAAGGTTATTTCATGAAACTCAGAAGAGTGTAGATCAGGCTTTAATTGGTACAATATCATGGAGTATGGGAAATAAAAAAATACTGACAGGATGCTGCAAATTCTGTTTTTAAAATAACAGAATGCAAAAGGCATGACTGCACAATCATTTCAGGTAGTGAGATGAGATTTAAAGTTTATTTGGGTACACCTTGATAGTTGTAGTGTTTATGATTCAAAATTGTGCTATGCTTCATGTGCGGGGCATTAATAAAGTAGCATACGATAGGAACTAAGAAATAATAATAACTATATGGTATTATGCATATAAATGATGGAGTGGGTGCTGCCATTTAATCACTTCAGCTATTGTGTGTTTCTAACCTATTATTCATTTTCCTACACCTAATATATATCCTACTGAGTTATTTCTCAGTGTTAATCTTAAGGCAAAATGATCAGATGGTTATCTGAACTAACTTAGACTCAATTTATTGATAAAAGATAAATTAAATGGAAAACTATTAGACCTGTATTGAAATATCAAAAAATATAAGTGTCAGAATGGATTTTTTCTAGTAGAATTATTTCAGGCATTACAACTCACAAAGGAGATATCTGTATTTCAGATTAGAAATATGTTTGCATTCCAAAAGATGTATGTATAGTAGCTATATAATGCAAACTAGATAGGGTTCATAGTGCTGCTTTGTCCTGAAACAAAGAAATGGCCTTGTTCTGTTCTTTGTTTCATGTTGGGTGCCACTTGTTTGTGTAACTTTGTTGATGAAGTCTTAAGACAGTGCAGAGCATGTGGAAATATGCAAAGACCAACAGCATCTGAACAGTAATTGTAGATTTCTAGTATCAATATAGAATCTAAACTATAATTGGAATGAATGTCATCTTTCTCTAGGTATTTACTGTCTGTAGTTCTGCCATAGTATTAGTGTTTGCAAAAGCTTGTTGTTAGTCGAGTTTTAAATGTCCTATTAATCTGTTTGGACAACTAATGCTTTTCCTCATAGTGCTTTCAATGTCTGAGTGGTTTCATACTAATGACGGTGAGAGATAAGAAGAGGAACACAACATCTCAATATACTGAATACAGCAAAAGCTGAATAGCTATTAGAAGTTGTAAAACACTTTTTTGCTGGTTCACAGACTGAAGTGTTTATTTTAAGGCTGTTAGTCTCTTACAGGTGTATTTATTTTCTGTTTACTTTCCACATTTCACAGTTAAGTGTTTTATGGCTATTGTACCTCTAATCCCTTAGTACTTAAGTTTTTTTTCTCTGTCTAGTAGTACATCAGAACAGCTGAATCACCATGCACTACAAATAATTATGATTAGATCTCATCATTCATATCTGAATAGCCATGTGTTCTAGCATAGACAGCAAACATTACCTCTTACTGATGTTCATGTCTAGAACATATTACTTTGTTATGATTGGAGATCAGTTAAAAAATCTTCTATATTACTAATTTTGATCTTTACTTCCATCTTCCAGTGCATAATGACATGACAAGCATAAGTGAAAGTGAATGGCATCTTTGGGAAGATCTATGAGCTGAGTGTCCCATTGCAGTGCACCTCTTCTAATGAAAGTTGTAGTTCTGATCATAATTTAATATGAAAATGCTTGATTTAGTGGAAAAGCACATATGCATTTAATGCTGTCTTCCACTTTCTAATGTTGTTGCTGTTGTGTCTTTCGGCTTTTCCCTGTTAGGGGTCACCACAGCAGAACTCCAGTCTGCTAATGATTGGTAGTTGATTTTTACGTGCCGAGTTACCAGCCCTGACACACAACCGTCAATGAAGGTACACCCATTCACACATATCTCTATGCAAAAGATGCTCTAGCTGAGAATTGAACCGGACAGTGTCTTACTGTGAGGTGACAATGCTACCGCAGCACCACCACAGCAGGTTAAAAAACTGTGTATTATCTGACTCATTTCCATAATCTGCAAAGCACACCAATTCTCCCTCTGGAAAGCCAGGCTACAAACTGTCTCACTCTTTCACTACAAGCTATATATATATATATATATATATATATATATATATATATAGCTTACATTTATTGCAGCTTTCAGAGTATAACTGTCAAAAAACTAAATCAGCTCTTGCTGAATAAATATCAGCCACATTATTTTACTATCATATTCACTGTATAATATATGTCAATGTTTATAATAACCACTTTCCATTATTTGTTACTTCTAACAATTGCTGCGGCCACAGTATATTTGATATAGCTTTCTATGTGGTATAGGAATGTAGAGCCCCAAACTACATCCCATATGAGTTAGAATCAATGAGCAGATCCAAGACTGGTGGAACCAACTGAAGGCCGAAGAATTGAGGGGCGGGGGGGGTTAGTACAAGCACTTCTCTGAGGGGATAAGCATATACTCAGGAATGCATGCTGTGCACACTTTTCTTGGTGGAAACTGAACAGTCAGTGAAGACATTTACCTGATGAAGGTTGGAACATCTGCAGGCTTACATCCTTCAGAAAAGTGACAATCTCATAAAATACATATTGCTTTCACAGTTTCTGAGACATCGCTAGACATTTAAGGGAGAACATTCAGGGATTAAGTTAAAAAAATTCTGATCTCTCACCAGTGAGAGCAATGGCCCCACAGTGCAGTGCTGAACCTATGCCATCTGGAAATTAATGAGTTAGCAGAGTAACTGCTATGAAGTCTTGTTGGTCAGACCGGGACCAGAGCAAAGAAAAAATAAAATAAAAGTATTCTAGTATTACCTGCATGCATTGTATTGTCTTGCAATACAGTCATACTCTACAGCAGAGGAGTAACCATACTTTATCACTCTAATATTAACCATTACTAACATACAGTCCTTTACAGTACAACAATGGATCAATTCTGTCTACTCATAAACTCACCAAAGTTAAGAAATTCAAATAAAAAGAAGAGCTCTTGCCATGGAATACTAATTAAAACTGAACACTTAAAAAGCAAATGAGAGAGATTAAAACATTAGTATAAGCAGGATAAGCACTTTCAGTCCATGGCTTTCCTCAGATCCTGATGTAATAAGGTATGTTCATTCATTTAAAATAATGCAATCTACCAATCAGACATCATCTACGAAGCCTCCGCCCCTTCAATATGGGCTTAAGAGAAATCTTCTCTTTAATCCACTGCATTATAATTATTGTATTTTGTTTTTTGTTATAACTATGTATTACTCAACTATAGTATGATGTTTTATTGGTTCTAGCTATGTATAAGACATGATATTATTCCTCCAATTGTTTAATACTCTCTGTATTTCTAACTTTCTTTGTAATGGAGCTTTTCTCTTCAGGTCTTTGCTGAAAAAGGGCATGTTTCCCAGCCAGACTAACCAGGTTAGCAAATGTCAAATAAATAAATAAATAAATACATTTACTGCATTGGCAAAGCTAATAAGGACTATGCCAGTACTGTGATTGGGGCGGAATCTGTCTTGGGTGTTAGTTAGCAGTTTATTAATGAGGAGATATTGCATTATTTCAGTATGTACACATTTTTCAAGGATTTTAGATAAAGGGGATAGAATGGCAATTGCGCAGTAGTTAGATAGTTCCACAGAGTTACCACCTTTGTGAAGTGGTATATAGGAGATTTTCCACAGAGAAGGAACGCATTGTTCTGATAAAGAGCAATTGATAAGCATTGGAACTGGATAAGAGATGTCTTTTGGCCGTGATCTTTAGATCTTCTGCACGTAATTTATCAGTGACCAGGACTGTGGGTTTAAGTCTATTCAGATATTTATATATTGTGCTGTTTGGGACAGGTTGTAAGGAGAAGTGGTTTTGGTCTACAGGTACTGAAGATAGGTTTGGATATGAGGTGGGAGAATTGTAATACTGGTAAGGGCTAGGATGGATTTAGTGAAGTATTCATTGAATTGGATGGCAATATTATTGGTGGTAGTGTCAGTGTTAGAGGATGGAGTGCTGGTCTTTCCTGGTAGCAGAATTTTATTAATGGCAGCCCAGAATTTTTGTGGGTTATTTTTGTGTTTGGATTGGATGCCTATATTGTGGTTCCTTTTGTCTGTCCTTATTTGTTTTTTGCCTTTGTTCCTTAGTTCCTGGTGATTACTTTGAGTTTTATTTTGACGCCATGAGTCATAGGCTTTATCTCTTTGTTGAGAAGTAGACGGGTATCTGTGGTCAGCCAGGGGGCATAGTTGGATTTAGTTCTAACAGTTCTGATAGGGTCTAGGTAATTTACAATGATAAGGAAAGTGTTGTTTAAGTAGTGTACAGCACTATCGGGGGGGGGGGATGCGAGTGATCTCTAGTTGCATTGATTAAGAGCAGATATGAAGTCATGGGTTTTAAAATTCTTTGTATACTGTATTTGTTGGATGGTGGAGGATTTTAATGAATTCACTTGGTGTCTAATTGCATAGGTGGGAAGGTGATCACTGAGGGTGCCTGTGAGGGACCCTGAGAAGTAGGACTGAGATGGTCTGTTAGTGAGGATGCAGGCTAGGATGGACTCCTTTTTCGATGCTTTATCTACTCATGTTGTAGTTTTTATTAATTGGGTGAAGCCATGTAGATTAATGTGGTTGGCAGGGTGGAGTGAGTCACAAGAAGACCAATCGATATTTATGTCACCTAGTATTATTGTTTCTTGGAGGAGGTTTTGGGTTGTCCAGTCTAGAATGGATTCTACTGTGTTACTGTTATTGCCGGGAGTAAATAGGTACCGATTATATGTAGGTGTTTTTTTAATTGATTTTTAGCTTGGCGAACATAGTTTCTGTGTTACTGAACTTAGGTTGGTCACTGACTAACATTTCGATGGTCAGGTTATTTTTGAAGAGAAGTGCAGTAATACCACCTCTGTCTAAGAACATTATAATCAGGGGGAACAAATTAATTGTTATTGTTTTGTGGTTTTATTCAGGTCTCTGTGAGAAGAACTATGTCAGGAGAATAATGGAACAGGGTAGCATGTAGCTCAGGTATTTTGCTCAGTATGCTTCTTATGTTTAAGTATGAGGAGGTCTGTGGATTTCCTGGTGGAGTTTAGAATGTTATTTGTTTGGTAACAAAGGGAATTGTTATTGTTTGTGGGACCAGGATTTGTGTGCACATCTCCACTGAGTGTGATTTAGGATGTTATTTGGATGACAGTTTTTATGTTTTTGATTATAGTTGTGTTATATTTTGTGGAAATGTGATTATGTAGTATGGTGGTACTTTGAATAAGACAAGGTAAAGATTTGAGATGTTGTAGATGGAAAGTGGTATTAGTAATAAAGCTGGTTTGACTCATATATGGATTGGGCAGTTTGGGATTTTAGTTTGAAACTTTGTGTTACTAATATAATGGTAGGAGGTTAATTGTGATGTGACAGTGAGGATTATTATTATTATAATGGTTAGGGGCAGCATGTTGTCCTGAAAAAGTGGTGATGTATTGAGGGGATTATTTGTAGGTATCTTTATAGGAGTGTATAGGGGTTTTGGTGTTTCTATTCCTTATGTGCGGTGTATTTGGTGTGGGGGAACTAGGAGGGGGGTTATTCTGGAGAGATTGCACAGTATGGGTACTGTGTGAGTGAGGGGATGAGGAGTGTATATAGATGGAACTGTAGGTAAAAGAGAGAGAAAGCAGGGGAGTGGCCTGTTAGAAATGAGGTTGTTGTGAGAGTGAGACTTCAGGGGATTGGCTTGTTAGATATAAAGGTCAGGAGCCTTGGGGTAGGTGGGAATGGGGGTAGGGGAGCGGAGTGAGCCTGAGTGTAGCAAGGGCAAACGGAACAGGCTGGCCCAGACAAAGTAGAGACTAGCTCAGAAAAAAAATCAAAAAGTAGGTAAGTTTCTTGAAGTGAACTGCTAGGAGAGACAGATAGGAAGGGTGGTGAGGAGAAGGCTGGCAAAACAGTGATAGTGCAGGGTAAAAGGACAAGACACTTAAGAAGGTATAGACAAGTGAGATGAAAGTTGTAAGAGGTGAGAGAAATTGCAGCAGAGCTTACCAGAGAGAGCAGTTAACTGTAGCTGAAATTAAGAGGAAGTTTGTAGAGGTATGAAAAAGAAGGAATGGGTGCTCAGTTAGTGCAGTAGAAAAGGTGATCAGAAAGGCACATTAGGACTGCTGCTAATAGACTGGATAGCTGAGGGGTAAGAGGGACTGGATAGGGGCAGTAGTGATGTACAAGGGACCATTGGGTATAATAAACAATTGTTCATAGGTTCATAGGTTCATAGGTAGCTACTAGCCTATCAGCCCTAGGGCCTATGTAAGCCTAGCCAACAAGGTTTCCTGGCTTTCGCCACCCATGGATGCTATATACCTGCACCCCTGTCTAGTAGGGCCCCCAAAGTGATTCCCTGGGTGAATTTCCTATTACCCATCCACTTATCAAGATTTTTCTTGAAGAGTGCTAGTGAAGAACTCTGCTTGAAATAGATAGGTAGCTTGTTCCAGAGTATGGGAAGTGTCTGGGACAGGAATCTATCCCTCCAGCATGTTCTGTTAAGTGTGGTGATGAGGCTTAGGTCTCTACAGTGTGTGGCTCTGAGGGATTGGGATTTCTTTAGGTGTAGCATGTCCAGCAGCTCAGGGTTTGTCATAGCTTTGTATGTTAGGCAGAGATCACCTCAGAGTAGGCAATATGCTATGGAGTAAAGCCGGAGTTTTTTGAGGCGGTCAGCATAGGGTAAGTGTTTCAGTCCCATAATCCCCTTTGTGAGGTATTTTTGTGGCCTTTCCAGCTGTTGCAGATGCCTTGTAAGGTATATTCCAAACAGGAAGTTGTAGTCTATAATGGGTCTGATGAGAGCCAAGTAGAGGGGGGGCAATGACTTATTTTTTCCTGGATGAGAATCCTTTCATGATGAGGTATGCCACATAGAAGGATTTCCTGACTACTGTGGCGATATGATTATCAAAGGAGAGGCTACTGTCCACTAAGTCCTGAGGTCTCTTATCACCCCTTTGACATTAACTGTGCTGCCACTTATGTGGTATTTCATTGGTACAGGGTTTTTACCAAAGGGGATGCCAATGCACTTTTTGGCATTGAGCTTGAGGCCATGGCTCTGACACCAGGCATCAGTCTCAGTGAGGCCCTTTTGCAGGATGTCCACGTCGTTTGGGGAAGTGACTATGGCACACAATTTGCAGTCATATGCAAACTTTGTCAGCCATAGGCCCTCTGTGTTGGCCTGCACTTCAGAGAAGTAAATCCCAAAGAGGAGGGGACCCAAGACTAAATCCTGTGGTACTCCACTTGTCACAGGTTTAGAGTCAGATTTGAAATCCGCAATTTTTACAGTGTGGGTTCTGTCTGTGAGCCAGTTGGCATCCCATCTTGTGATGTACGGATTTATACCCAGCTTGGTGAGTTTATCAATGATACCAGAATGGAGGATAGTGTCTAAAGACTTGGCGAGGTTGAGATAGGCTGTGTGGACTGCCTTACCCTCATCCACAGCTTTGGTGATTGTTTCAAAGAAGTCAGTCAGGTTCAGGAGACATGATCTGCCCTTCACAAATCTGAACTGGGTGGGGTCCAGAGTTCAGAGGTTACCAATATCCTTGTTTATGAGTTCCATGATAATACGCTCCATGGCCTTGCAGACCAGGCTTGGTAGGCTAATAGGGTGATAGTTCCCGGGGTCTGCAGTGGCTCCCCCTTTGTGGAGTGGTACAACTTTTGCCATGCATCATTCAGTGGGTACAAAGCCTGTCGAGAGGCTATGACTGAACATGGTGCTTAGGTGGGGGGCTAGTTCATTCTGAAGTTCATGTAGAATGCAGCCAGGGATCTTGTCCGGTCCCATGGATGCTGTGTTATTTGCTTTTGATAGCATAGTTTTCACCTGTTCAGTTGTTATTGCAAGGACACTGCATTCTTCCGGTATGGATATGGGCCCTTTAGGAGGTGAGGGGGGATAAAGTTGGCACTGAACCTATCAGCCAGGATGATGGCAATATCAGTTGGTTCTGTGAATTTTGTGTCATTGTGCTGTAACTCAGAGCAGAGCTGATTGTTCATTGAGATTCTTGACATAGCTGTAGAATCCTTTGTGGTTGTCCTTGGAGTCAGTGGCAATCTTGTTTTCATAGTTCACTTTGGAGGATTTTATGAGGGATCTCAGCTTCTTGCTGAGGCTGACCAGGGAGCTCCTCCATTTTTGGGATTTTACTCTCTTTTGAAACAGTTTTTTTTTCTGTTGTAGAGTTTATTTATAATGGGACCACCAGATTTGTTTCCTTAGTTTAGAAGACTGCATCTTGGTTCTATTAGGGATAGCACGATCCATGCACCCGTGTAGGTGCTTATAGAGTGTGTTTATATAAGATTCGGCAGTGGTAACTGTATTGTCCATCTGCATGGGTGTTGTAAAATTGGCCACTTCTGCCTTAAGAAGCACGAAGTTGGCTTTGGAGAAGATTTTTACTGTGGTTTCCTTGGTGGGGGGTGTGGGCGGGATGTGGATATCTAGGGTGATTTGTTTATGTTCAGATCTGAACAATGAGGAGTTGACTTCAGGTGTGGAGCACCTGTCACTCATGTTGGTAATTGCTAGGTCTAGGATATTATTGCCCCTGGTAGGGGTGTGGACAAGTTGATCCAGGACATTGGAGTTTATGAATTCTAGGGAGCGTTGAGGAAATTAATTGGTACAAGAGTAGTTTTACCAGTTAATGGAGGGGTAGTTAAAATCTCCCAATATTAGGGTGTTCAATTAGACCCTGATTTTCTCTATTGTAACAAGAAAAGAGGAGTGGGAATCCTGGGGCATGTTTTAAAATATGTTAATGTAATACAGTTTGTACATACATTATTTATATAACACTAAATAACCAGGTAATATGTTGAGGCATCCTGTAGGAAGGGGTGCTTCTTTATGGCTTGGCTAATACTTTATATTCCCTAGGCCTCTGTCTGGGTGGCTGATGGAGGAGGCTTTACTACAAAACAAAATAGCAGATGCAGAGAAAAGCAAGCTCTGAATGGCACTTGAACATCATCAGTTAATTCCTTGGTGTTCTGAATCAGAAATGGGAAGGAAATAACATGTATCAGATATCATAGCATAGGAACACTCTTTTTAGATTTGTTTAAGGACTTTAAATCATTTAGATGTAAGCAGCAACTAGATCACCTATTTACCTATACAGCCATTCTCTAAGTGGCTGTAAATGTTTTGTTAGCTATGTAGATATTAGAAGTCACTCATCTTTCCTTCCTTCTAAAACTATGCTTCATCACATCTCTAATCTAGATCTCATTCTCTTTAATAACATTGCAAATAAGTTGCTAAGTGTGATCATGATAAATTGCTACAATACTTTATTGTCTCAGTCGTCTTACCAGAAGATGAATCAACTTCCCCTACACAACTAAAACTGCAGAATATTATTAGCAATGTTCAAGCTTGGTATATGACTGATGATCTTCATGTCACTGCTATCAAAACTGAATCCATGATATTCCCAAATTATTCCTAAGACCACTCAGAGCAAGCCCCTCAGTCAATTCTTTAACACATCTCTCAGTCAAATAATCTTTTGGTAAACACTGCATCAACTAACTTCTTATGCTAATAATTAATAGCCAATTAAAACATATGCTACATGTTAATTCTGTGGTTACAGAAACCCAGCAAAAATGTTACAATTGTACAGAGTCACTGCTTCAACATACTTTATTCCTTCATTACTATAGACTTCTCATTTTGGAAAATGTCTTCCATTTCCAGTTTATAGTAATCTTTCAAAGGACTGAGGACATTAGTAAGGTTGGTCTCTGGCCAATATTCTACAACTCATCCTTGTGTCTGACTTCAGGATGCAAAATAACATCAGTTTAAAACTTATGTATATACACTTGTCTCAAGTTTGCCAAAGATTCTTGTATTCTGCTCTTTCTTGTTAAAGAGCATCATAAGCTGATATCACGCATAGAATAAACTAAGGCGATAATAATCATATCTAACACCCGTGCCAAAATCAGAGGTGAATTTTGTTGACACCTGCTTTCCTGTTTGTTTTAATACCTTCAGGATAAACGCCTTACTCTTCCTCAGTCAGGCTCTTGGAAGTTTTTCTTTCATTGGGAGTGAAAAAGGAATCTTATTTAATGATAGTTTTCCAATTATGGAATTACTTTCACTTGAAAACTGCTTGATGGTTGCTTTGTGTACTTACGTAGTTAGGATCAAATACTAATTAAACTTCTACTAATTTAGTTCTGTGTCATTTCAGCCAAACGACTATTTAAATTTGCTTTATCAGTTGTCATGTGCTCTTAAACTAAATGTATTTATAATATTTTCCATTCTATAAGCCTGTAATACTATTTAGTCACCTGTCGAGTGAACTTAGTACTTTTATTTATTGTATTTGTCCCACTTTTACATCAACTTTATATGCCTTGATGTATCTGTCATATCAAGCTATGTTAAGGCTTTTATTTTTATTATTTTATTCGTTGTCAGTAGCATGTCATATTTCCGATTTAATATTTGGAGCTCTGTTCCCCCAAAGACTCAATGTAAAGTGGATATAGTCAACTGCACATTCCCAGAAAAGAAATGTCTAAAAAGTTAATTTAAGGATGTGGGCATGATATAGATAAAAGACTGGGGTTCTGCAAAAAAAAAAAAAAACGGTGGAAGGGGGAGACAGGTAGATAAAGAAGATGGTGAAGAGAGAATATGGGGAAGAACAGCAACTGAATTGCAGCAAATAACATTGGGGACTTGAATAATAAATTGAGGTGAATGAGGCCATAGATACAACAAAGCACCTAAAGAGGACTTTTGAAGCACGTAGCTACCAAACTGATAGTTATTAGTCAGTTTGAAAATTAGTGGCTATAATGTGTAATCTGTTTAAATAATTAGGGTACAAACAAACTATAATAGCTTCTATCTAAACTTCAAGAGTGACAATTCTACTAAAATAAAAAAGCAACAGAATAACCATAACATTTTTCAAGAAATGTAATTAAACATCATTATTTCAGCAACTATGAAGCCTTTCTTGGTCTCCAGCACCACAAGAGATCCCTGGGAGAGGCATCTATGCCAGAGTGACTATTATTGCTGCAGTGTGTTTGAAAGAGGATTCTCAAGGCTCATTCCTACATGGAAAATATGTTTAAATGTCAATGGACATGCATCCATCTAGAAAATCTGCCTTAATATGTTCAACATTCAATGTCCTTTGCTTTTCTGATATTGTTAGAAGTCTTGATATTATTTTGAGAATTAGTGTAAATGCCAAAGCATTTCCAGGAGAACAGTCTTCTGACTGCAGCTAATGAACAAAGTATTAAAAATCAGTGCTGGAAATGCCACTAGATGAGGGAACTTGAAGGTTAAGCAGCATACTCATGAAAACTAATAGGTTCATAGATTCATAGAAGGTTACTAGGCTAATAACCCTAGAGTCCTTACAAGCCTAGCCATATTTATTTTATCCCAAGTTGCCCCAATTGTCAGTGGTTAGGGGAGTGAAATTCTCAGAGGTAAGGGTCTATGGTAGTTACTACTGACTTCCTCTGTCCAGCAGGGACATGGGTGCCACCCCAGGAGTGAATTTGCGGTCATCCATCCATTGATCTAGGTTGCGCTTGAAGACAGACAGGAGCTCTGTTCACATGAACTGGCAGCTTGTTTCAGAGAAGTGGCAGTCTCTGGGAGATGTAGCTATCTCTCCAGCATGACCTCTTCAAGTCAGAGGCTACATTAAGATTCCTGGTGCAAAGTGACTCATGCAGTTTGATTTATGAATGTGTAGCAATTCTATCAGGGCTGGGTCAGAGACTGCGCTGTAAGCCAGGCGCATGCCACCCCTTAGCAACCTATCAGAGACAGCATACAGTGACAAGGCTTTCAGTCTTTCCACATAAGAAGTGTTTTCTGTACCCTATAATTTCTTGATGAGAAACCTCTGTGGTCTCTCCAATTGCTGCAGGTGTCTGGTGAGGTACTTGTAAAAGGGAGTATTGTACTCAATTATTTGTCAGATGAGGGCTGAGTATAATGGAATTATGACATCCTTAGGTCTAGATGCAATGCCTTTACTTATAAGATGTGCCACATAGAAGGATTTCCTTACCACTACAGATATGGGATGGTTAAACTTCACATTGCTATCAACCTGAGCACCCAGATTAATGTATTACTGGGGCTACACTTAAGGGGGTGCTGTCTGTAGTGTAATTATCAGAGATGTCAGCTTTACCAAAGGTAATAATAATGCATTTTTTACATTTAGCTTTAATGCATGGCTTTGCAACCAATCGCTTGTCTGCATTAACACTGTCTGCAGTATAGTAACATCACAATAGGTGACTCAATTATTGCTCCCAATTCATTCTATCATAATAATGTACTGATAAGGTGGCACCAAATTTGGGTTACAAAATGAAAGTGTGATGGATTCAGGAAAGAACATACATATCAGAGGTGCACTCGACCTTAGCAACATCTTTATTATACTTTGCTTGTTTGCCTGAATTTATTTTGTTTCTGAAGAAGGGTTGGAAATGCCTGCAGTCAGATTCTGGAAATGCATATACACCTCATCTCCAAATAAGAACTCAAGAAACACATTTGCAGTTCTTCTTAGCTGAGCAGGTACAGCAAATATAGTTGCATGCCTTATTTATGATCATGAAAGTATATAAATATATATATATATATATATATATATATATATATACACACAGACACGCGCGCGCGCATACAAATATATATATATATATATGGGTCTACCTGAAAGTATCGAAACTCCAGATCATCGAAGACCAGTTCATCGAGACAAGATCATCAAATCCTCTAAACACTGAACACGTGGAACCATGAAACCTAACCACAGTAAGTGAACCACTTGGCCACCATGGCAAACTTTGCCATTTCCCCACTGTAGTGTGATCTCAGAGTAGGAATATGTAGTTAGGGGGTGTGGGGGGTACAGCCCCCCACATTGGGGGTAAGGGGGGTGAATTCCCCCACATTGGTGGGTTTTACTTGCTATTTTTTTTATCCTGGTGGACAAGTTGTTCAGTTCCCAGGGTTAGGTTTTGGGATCCAGGTGTTTGATGTTTAGAGGATTCAGTGATGTCGTCTCAATGAACCAGTCTTCGATGATGTAGTGTTTCAATGTTGTGAAGTAGACTCTTATATATGTTTATATATAGAGAGAAAGAGAGAGAGAGAGAGAGAGAGAGAGAGAGAGAAGAATAATCATTTTCCATTTCCCCTGGATGCTTTCATTTCTAGGAATGGGCCTAACTCATTACTTTTAATATAAAGTCATTGAAAACAAAGTTTTTATCCACTGAAAAATCAAGCAAATAAAAACATTTTGTCAAAACACAAGTTCAATAAAATGCAAGTAGGAGCTATGTTCTTAATTATTCACAGTATTTCATAAGGAAGGCAATTCTCTCACCACCCATATTAGACACATTCCTCAGAGATCACATGAATCCAACAGTAACCTAAACAGGACCTTGATCCTAACACCAGCCTTAACTGTATAGTTATTGACTAGTGTAAATATTTCAGTAATAAGTAAAATTTCAGTCACTAGAATTTTCACAGAAAATGAATTCAACCGAAAGGATTTAAAGGAAAACTCCACCTTCTCCTACAGTTTAACTCAAACCTTAGGTTGCTTTTATCCCTACAATATGGCTCCTGTATTGTGTAAGTACCAGAAACCTGCTTGTACTTTTGAAAACTTTCATTTCCTTGCCTTGGAAGTAAAGGAAGGAAGCCCACCTTCTTTTTTTGTAAGCTTAACTTCTCAGAGGTATCTGTCTCAGCCAGCATGACATACCACAGACACAGATAAATATATAGTTTACCCTGTCAGGTACTGCTGTCAGCCTTAGATGGGCAATTAATCCTACTAATATCAGGAGCACAGCAACAGCTATAAAAAGGCAAAAAGCTGTGGAACTGTGTTCCACTGTTTTTATTGCAGAGAAGAGGAAAATTTAACACCCCTTTCATAGCAAAACAAAACAATTACATCAGTTTGGGGTTTAAAGGCAGTTGTCACCTCCTCTGACAAATTTCCATAAGCAGCATCACAGTATTTAAACACTAAGCTTTAAATGTTAGTTATTTATGAGTTTATATGTTAAGATAACTTAAATATAGTACCAAAGATTTCTGTGACATTTAGAAAAAAGTGAGGAAATATTTTTTTTCTTGTAAAGTATCAGCATATTTGCCATTTTCAAGCCCACTCCCCAACACAGATGACAGAATTGCTAACAGACAGCTGGCAACACTATCAACTAGGTGCACTGATATTCTTTATTAAAAGGTCTGTTATGCTTTTTTGTGACATCCTTCCAGAGGGTGATACATATCTAGTACACAGATTCATGGTAACAGACTCCCACTGACTTTGAGTCAGTCTTACAGTGGCGGAGTGCATGAACATTTTTCAGTCCCCAAAGAAAATGCGACCATTGATGACAGCCATAATATGCAGATGAATATACTTTAACATACCTTTCTTATGTGCACTTGCACTAAAAATATTATGAAAAAGGAAATCAGAAGTACTTTAAGTGTGTGTGTGTGTGTGTGTGTGTGTGTGTGTGTGTGTGTGTGTGTGTGTGTGTGTGTGTGTGTGTGTATAAAATGTATGTGTGTATAATGCTTTATCTGGGATGCAATACAGTGTGAATACATCTAGAGAGAAATATGCAATATATATTTTTGTAAGTAGTTACTTGCACTGACATTTTGATGTGCGTGTGTAAATATCCATGTATGTGGGTCTTTGTATGTGTGTATGTGTGTACATACACATATATACAGATGCACACAAATATATACACACACAGATGGGGTGAATGTATATATGAATGCATGTGAGTATTATATAATTGTCATCATCCTAATCAACCTCCCTTTTCCTACTTTCTACATGTCCCAATTCTTTTTCACCATATTAGTTACTAGACGCCACTGTGATGGTCGTTCCATTCCAAACCTTGTAGGTTTGGTCTGTTTTCATACTATCTTAGGACTACAAAGTGATGCAAATATAATTAACCCCCACCCTTTTCTTTTGTGAAGCCATAAAATTTTCACTTGCTGATTCCTAGTCATTTAGAAAACAGTAACATCTTACAGCACTGTGAGTTGTGCACTATGAAGGCATACAATTTGTCATTTATAATAAAGTTAACATAGAAGACTTAAGCTTTATTAATGTATACATTCTAACAAATGTTGTTTATTGTTTTACTTATTCAGTGTCACACATTGGCTATGCATTGTACATGCATTCTTTGTCAAATGTCTTTATGGCAATATTTTATTTTTGTATTGCCAAGCACATTTATTATTTGTTATTATCTTTGCAAAGTAGCCTGGGTCATGGCTGAAAAGGGTCCTGGGACTACTTCACTTACCTGATTAATAAAGTATAAATAAATACAAATTAGAAAAAGGGAAGGAGGTTGACCAAGACAATGTTAATTAAGGAACTAGTAAAGCACATTTTAATTTTGCATCATTCATGAGAGAGAAATAAATCCCACTGAAGACATTGGGAAGTAGCAGACATACTTTTGAGTCCTTTCCACTACTAGTTGTCACCTGTACATGATACAGCATGGATCATTTACTGCAGTGGGAATTTAAACACCTCCCTTTAGAACTACAAAAGGATCCCTTTATAAAAACCTGCTATTTACCTCCTTTCTTTCGCTGGAAGTAGCTGAAAGCTATTTATAGCATGCAACAAGCTCTGACAGACACATAAATGAGTTTCACTCAAGGAAACAGAAGTAGCTCTGCTACAGAAGGTGTGTTAAATGACAGTGCTTCACACTCCTGCCATTCTATCTTAATGGCTTGAGAAAACAGCACCACTTTCTTATGTGTAGCATGATTTAAAGAGGGTTTGAGATGTATTCTGTGAAGAAGGAATGAAAGCAAGAAAACAAGCCCACATTACCAAGGCAGGCCCTTCAAGTGGTATTTTATAGGAAAACATTACAATTGTAAATGAAGCACTTGGAGTGATTTTGAGGCATTGAAATTGCTCAAAAAACAAAGATACATTGAAAAAAACATGTTGTTTGCGTTTAAGGTGGAGTTTTCCTTTATCCAAACTGCTGTCATCCAAGTTGCTCACAAGCAAGCATCCCAGTCACATGAATAAGTGATATCCATACAAAATAATTTCTGAGGCTTTCACTTTAACCAAAGGAGATGCTGTTTATTTGTGATTCCCATTGTTTACTTCCCTGAGTTTTCTAAGTATTGAGCTAGCATAATTATAATCAAGCTTATTTGTTTAATTACCCTTGTATCAGTTGTGTTTGCTTCAGCAGCACATATACTAACAATGGAATTACTCATTCTTTGGCACTGAATGATCAAGGCCCTTAAACCATTACCTTCAAACTAGGAAGTTTAACCTCGTGTCTGAAAGGTAGATTTTTTTCCTGGATGAATATGTCAGCTCTCTATTCTTCTGTATATAAGCTTTATTAAGGGAATATTCATAACTAGACTGCTTTGACTAAATTGGTTCATCCATTCTTAGCTGAGCAGTGGTGTATTTAGTACTTTGATGTATTTTTTGTATTACCATGCCGTCCTCTTATTGGTTCTGCTATGGACTGTTGCATGTATTTATCACTGTTTAGTAAGAAAGATCTCTTTCCCTAATAAAATGTGTCTTTTCTTTAGAATGAAACTAATACAGAACAGCAGCCAGGAGGAAAAGTATGGTTCCCTCAACCATGCAATAGTTAGTTCTTAGCTGTATCTTTATTCTTCTTTATTCTTCGTGTCTGATGAATAAGTAAGTTTACAGTGCCCGAGTACATTTGGAGAGGTGCAGCTTCAAATCATTCTATTTAATTTACTCTCTGCAAATAATAACAGTAGAACAGGATTATGTACATATTATGTGCATGAAAGGTAGAGTGAGGTGACCACCAGCAGTGGACTACTTTAGCCTTTCTGGAATACTGATGCAACAGTAATGTCAGTGCCTATGGTTACAGGGATTGTCAGTTCAGGCACATACAAAGTGTTAAGATGACTGCAGTGGACGTCAGACAACATTTTAGATTAAGATGCCTGACAACAGGCTCATAACAGATGTCTAAAGTGAAATCAGCCAAACTGTGATTCACAGAATTCTTCCATGAAATCATTCTTTCATAAAACTGGACTGGTTATGGGGAAACTCCCATAACTATCCATCAAATTATAACCAGCTTTGATGTTTTTAGTATGCTGCTATAGATTATTTATAGGTGTAGTCCACAAATGATTCAATTATGGAAAGATTTGGAGAATTACACATTGGACCCTTTAGTTTCTATAGTTTCTGACATTTCTGACAGAGATATCTGTAGTTTTGACAAGCAGTCTTCCCAAGACTCAGTTAAATGGTCAGACTTTGCTAGTTTTACAACATAACCAGGAACTAGTTTTTGAAGCATGGGTAAGCATGTTTTGTTAGGCATCGTGGTGTAGAACCCTTTCTCATTGATTGTGTCACTGATAACATGATGCGCCCACCACATTGCGACTTACAACTGTTGCAGCAGCATACGGGGCACATCCTTCTTACACTTTCACATTTCTTAGCCATCTGAAATACACTCAGCTGTTAAACTTTAATAGCCACCCAATTTACTTTACTAAAAACTTTTTTTTTCATTTTCATAGAAATAATTTTTGCAACCTTGTAAATATGCTTGTAATGAACCTTTTGGCATGTACATTTTCATGTTCAAAAAAAGGTTTCTCCTACTTTGACATTGACTTATTCTTTTAATTTCCTCACTAGTACAGGTTTAGCTGTACATTCAGAAACAGCAAATATTTTATATGTAACATGTCAGGTCATCCCCATCCCTTTTATAAAATATTTTCTTAATTCATGTGAGCTGTGGATGAAGGCAATGTGGTTCACACAGCCTACCTTAATCCTTTGATACCATTCCCCACTCAGGAATCATAGAAAAACTCATTAAGCTAGGCATCAACCCCTATTTCACTAGGTGGGTTACAAACTGTCTCGCAGACAGGACCTACAGTGTGAAAGTAGCTGACTCCAAGTTAGACCGCCAACCAGTCATGAGTGTAGTCCCACAGGGTTCGGTCCTGGGTCTTCTCCTGTTTGGTATCTACTTCTCTGAAGTCCAGGCCAACACGAAGGGACTCTGGCTGACAAAGTTTGTAGACAATTGCAAGTTGGGAGCTATTATTAACTCCCCAAGTGATGTTGACATCCTACAGAAAGGCCTCAAGGAGACCAATGACTGGTGTCAGAACCATGGCCTTAAGCTCAATGCCCAAAAAATCTGTCGTCACCCCCCATGGGAAAAACATGGTTCCCTTGAATTACCACATTGATGGGAGTTCACTGAACACAGAAGGCGTTATAAGAGATCTGGGAACACAGGTTGACAGCAACCTCTCTTTTGACCAGCACGTTGCCACTGTGATCAGAAAGTCCTTCTATGTGGCACATCTCATTACTAAGGGTTTTGCATCCAGGAAGAAAGAGGTCATTGTCTCCCTCTACTCTTCCCTCATTAGACCAATCATCGAGTACAATGCCCCATTTGGCATGTACCTCACTAGACACCTGCAACAACTGGAGAGGCCACAAAAGTACCTCACAAAGAGGATCCTAGACCTTAAACACTTGTCCTATATGGACAGACTCAAAAAATTCCAACTATTCTCTGTCTCATATCACCTACTTAGAGGTGATCTCTGCTTGACTTACAAAGCCATGTCTGACCTATCCCTGTTAGAAATGCTACATCTAAAGAAATTCCAATCCCTCCCTACCACATGCTCCAGAGACCTCCACCTCATTACCACTATCAACAGAACATGCTGGAGGGACAGGCTCATGACCCAGAGACTGCCTATGCTATGGAACAGACTTCCCATACATGTCAAGCAGAAGCACCTCACTGGCCTTCTTCAAGAGAAATCTTGATGAGTGGATGGGAAATAGAAAATTCACCCCAGGGATCACTACAGTGGCTCTACTCGACAGAGGCACTAGGAACTAGGGTTGGGTGGCACGATGCCAGGGTAATTCTATGGGCTAGGCTTGTAAAGGCTCCAGGGCCATTAGCCTAGTACACACCAATAAACCTATGAACTTATGAACATGCATACTTTATCCTGTACTCAGAACTTAAAAGTTCTTTTCCACACTTCATTTAACATGACTGGAGAATATTTGTCAGACATCTAAAGAATTTGAAATGATCAAATTAAGGGGCCATTTTTAATTACTCAGCAGTAACATTTAATTTAGTCCTTTTTAATGAATGCAGTGCATCCCCATACCTATATACATTAAAAGTATTAAAATGCTGCTATGTTTTTCATTCTAGAAAATTGTTAAAGCATTCCGCAAATAAAGTCTTGACTTCATTATTGGCTGTAAAATGTATGTTTGGCTCTTTCTAATGTGCCTGAAAATTAGTAGAACAAACTCAGACTCTTATTCTTTTTGTAATTTTTTTGGCTTACTTATCCTATTGTGAATTTTTCTGAAAGCTTCTGCAGCATGTTTATTAGCCATACTCTTAATTCCTCCCTCCATGTCTATTTGGGACAGGGGACCAATAACTGTTAGAATAACCTGAAACCCATTGCTATGATTTAAACCACCTGCCATTACAAGATCAGCCTGCTGCTGATCACAACCTCTCTATTTGTAAAAAAAATGCTTTACAGTTTTGATGCACAATTATAAGTCAGCTTTGCACTACTTCTTTTAGCAACATCATACAGCATCTTTGTATCTCCTAAACCTTCCAGAATTTGTGGGGCATACTATGCTTTTTCAGTATATTCTTCATCTTGACTTAAATACCGTACTAAAATATGATGTATATCTCTTTTCAAATACATAATAGTTTTATTAAGACCCATATCATGAGACTAGAAAGGCTTAGCATGATGGGAAAGCCATATTTCAGAAGGATTCCACACTGAGCAAAACCTTTGAAATTCATAGAATGTTCTATGCTGATGTTTTCCCCTTGCAGGGACCTTAGTGCAGAAAGTGGTCTCATGAGTGAAGATACATGTAAATGCAGCAGTCTGTGGAGTGGCTATTGCTTATTAGCAATGTGCCCCCTCCAATAAATGTCTGTATCTCCTGGTTTTCTTGGCCAAGCAAGTCAGAGAATCATTTGATCAAATAAAATTTTACCCTAGGAAGAAAAAGTGACTGCCATCAAAACACAGCAGTTATCTATTCCCTCCTATGATAGTTCTCAATTTCCATGTATGTTAAATGAAGACTAAAGGGAAAGGAGGAGTGTTAATGTGTGTATATGTGTGCAAGTGAATGTTCATGTATGTAGGGGTATAAATAAGGCTGCATAAATATGGATGTGCAAGTACGTATCTGCCAATGTCATCACAATTATTTAATCTGCCTGGATGTATGTGCTCATGTTGGAGTGTCAATGTGGTTAAGTGTCTGATCATTTCTGTGAGATGTATTGAGTGGACAAGTGAATGTTGGTATGGTGTGTGTGTGTGTGTGTGTGTGTGTGTGTGTGTGTGTGTGTGTGTGTGTGTGTGTGTGTGTGTGTGTGTGTGTGTGTGTGTGTGTGTGTGTGTGACTGCATGTGTGTGTGTGTGTGTGTGTGTGTGTGTGTGTGTGTGTGTGTGTGTGTGTGTGTGTGTGTGTATGTATGTGTGGGTGTGTGTGCGTGTGTGTGTGTGTTTGTCTGTATGTGTGAGAGAGTGAGAGGTGTGTGCTTGTTTGCTAACACAATGCATGGGCCCTTATGGAAAACAATACAGTGGTTAGGTCTGACAGAGCTAGTGTACAATTCACAGACACGATAATGAACCAAAATGAGGCCTTTCTCACTGTGGCTCTTCTGTCTCTGAATCACATTTTCTCACTGAATACAGCATAGTTTTGATTTTCACACACACAAAAACTTTCCTTGTTATGTGCATATCCAGAACATTTTGCTGCAAAGTGAAATACACGAATGACATATTTCTGTGCCTAGTTGTATAAACTGTAACAACACATATCAGAAGTATATTTTTGTACTACCAGTACTTGATCCTGGGCACATCGGTTAGCTCTTCAAATAGAAAAACAGAACAGGTTTCTTGGCTTCCACCACATCACTGTTTATGACTGAGTTCAGGCTTTTCCCACAAGCGTGCATTTTTTTTTTATTTCACTCATCACATTTTGAATAAAATATAGTCCTTGGTTCATAGACAAATTGTACTGTATGTAGTGCTTGTTTGTGCAGGATCTGACCTTGTGCATGCTGGAATAGAGTAACAGTGATTCATTGTTCCATGTTACACTACAGTGCAGTGAGCTTAAATGTATAACAGAAAATATATGCAAATGGGTATATAATAGGTTCACAGGTTCATAGGTAGGTATTAGGCTATCGGCCCAAAGGCCTATGTAAGCCTAGCCAGCAAGGTTTCATAGCTTACACCACCCAAAAAAGTTATTTTTCTGTGCCACTGTCCAGCAGAGACATAGAAGTGATCCCCGAGGTGTATTTCCTATTTCCCATCCACTCATCAAGATTTTTCTTGAAGAGTGCTAATGAAGAACTTTGCTTGACATAGATGGGTAGCTTGTTCTAGAGTATAGGAAGTCTCTGGGACAGGAATCTATCCCTCAAGCGTGTCCTGTTTATTGTGGTGACAAGGTTTAGGTCCCTAGAGCATGTATCTCAGAGGGATTGGGATTTCTTTAGGTGTAGCATGTCCAACAGCTCTGGGTTTGACATAGCTTTATATGTTAGGCAGAGATCACCTCAGAATAGGTGATATGCTACGGAGTAAAGCTGGAGTTTTTTGAGGTGGTCAGTGTAGGGCATTTGTTTGAGGTCAGTAATCTTCTTTGTGAAGTACTTCTGTGGCCTTTCCAGCTGCTGCAGATGTCTTGTGAGGTACATTCAAAAAGGGGCGTTGTACTCTATAATGGGTCTAATGAGTAATGAGTAGAGGGGAACAATGACCTCTTTTTTCCTGGATGAGAGCCCTCTTATGATGAGTTGTGCCATGTAGAAGGACTTCCTGACTACTGTGGCAATGTGACTGTCAAAGGAGAGACTACTGTCCACCAGGGTCCCAAGGTCTCTTATCATGCATTCGGTGTTAAGTAGATTGCTGCTTATGTGGTAGTTCATGGGTACAGAGTTTTTACCAAAGGGGATGACACTGCACTTTTTGGCATTGAGTTTGAGGCCATGGCTCTGACACCAGGCATCTGTCTCAGTGAGGCCCTTCTGTAGGATGTCTACATCATTTGGGGACTTGACTATGACTCATAGTTTGCAGTCATCTGCGAACTTTGTTAGCCAGAGACCTTCTAGGTAACATATAAATGACATTTAAATGAAACTTGTTAGGCCCTAACGTGATACAAATGTATGTGAGGTTAACAGAATAATAGCTCATAGTAATATTTGGGGAAGGTTGCTCACTAACATGTGCCAGACTATTTAAAAGAGTAAAACAGATGAAACATTCAGATTTGTAGATGGTGAGAATGCTTGGAGTAGCAGCTTTTAATATGTAATAGCACATCGTGGCAGTTAGTGCTGCCCCATCTTACCAGCATGTGTGAGATGGCAAGTGGGTCAGTGGGAAGGTCACTGTCAGTGGGTAGTACACCACAATTTCACACAACAAAGCCTCGTTCATGGCTTTAGAGTAGATTAGGATATTATATTTTCATTTGTGTAGCTGCTGCACACGGAATTGACAGGAATGTATAGCCTTCATACGCTTGTGGAAAGCCAGGTACGTACCCTCGTAAGTTTATAGCTCTCATTAAGCTCAAGGATAAGGAAAGCATTGAGAAGTTCAGCCATAGTCACATCACCCATTACTGGTCAGGGACTAGCAATGCCTCCCAGTAAGTAATTTTTCCCTACATGCTGCAGATGAAAATTTATGAACACCCATACATTCATCCAAACAGGTATTAAAGGTTGTTAGCAAAGTAATCTGTTCTTTATGTAAGGACAGCCTATTCCAGAAATAAAGGATGCTTAGGTACTTGTCACACCCATTTGTTACTGCAGGAATGGCAGGGTATTCCTTTTAAGATGGTAAGGGAAAAGTGTGTCAAGGAAAACGTGATATCAAATAGTGTTTAAAAGCAACTTATAGATTTTTATACTTTTGTTTTTCATTATGTGTTGACTCTTTAAGATGGATGTGAATGTTATAGTTGGGTGTAGAGGGCCTATTTGTTGCTTTGTGAATGATAGATGTCACTGTCTCTACTACTGCAAAGATGGTGGCAGGTTGATGATGTATTGATATATACTAGGGCAACTCTTCCTATTATATCCATTCCTACTGAGTCAGTATTTAGGTAAGGTCAGGAGGAATATACAAGTTTTGTGAGAGATGCACCTGCTAATTACGGTGTAATTTTAAAAATGCAGGCCTCATACTTATATTTTTGGTGTTTTATTGTGAGAAAGGAAATAGCAATACATGAGATAGTGTAAATAGGAATTAATTGACTGGGATCAAAGGGTTGTTATAGTAATAATAGAAAATATATCACTTATAGCTAGAAAATAGCAATGTTCTACAGGGAGCTACTTCTGAATGTACTGACAGGCCTGAGGTAGATAGGCAAAACCTGAGTTTAAATGTGGGTGCAGCTAGCAGAAGTACAGAACAAGCAGAGTTTTCGACCATCCAAGAACAAGCACATTGATACAAGGACTGGTAAGGAAGACTAGAAGTAGGGGAGAACTGGCTTGTGGTAGAATTATTGAGATAATTGTTCAAGATGTGCTCTAGTGAATGCCAGTGTGATTACAGCTGCTCACTGATGGTCAAAGCCTATAATGCAACCAGATGTACAGACACATACAAAGCATTTTAGTAATAGACTTAGTATGACATTTAACATGAAACAAACCTTTAAAAACAAAATAAGAAATGACAATGTTAAGAGAAAATCCTAGAAAATGAACCCTATGGTGGAAACAATATAAACAGACTCTATAATAAAAGACTCATGACACACAAAAATACATTTCACTCTAAGATATCAGTAATGCTTCTGCTAAACTTAACAAGGAATGCTGACCCTAATCAAATCAGCCAAAGTAGATATGAGGAAAAATATCCACCTAATCAAAATGTAAGCACAAAGTCTTCTTTAACTATGTTAGAAATCACAGAAATGATACCTAGCGCTGGGAAGACCTAATAGTAAAGGCCTCAGGAGACATGTCCAATTTACTTGCAGACAAATTTAGTTCAGACTTCACCCACCTCCACCCCTTGTATATTCTTCCCTTCCCCTGAAAGGTTATTTAGTATCAGCCTCCAAACAGGCTTCATGTCAGATGAATGGAGGATAGCAACAGTCATCCCTCTGCACAAATGAGGAGAGTCAATAGATCCAAGTAATTATAGACACATAAGCCTGCCCAGTCTCACTGTAAGGCTACTAAATGGATCATATTAATTAATAAATAAAGACACAGATAACCTACAAGCTCTCAATCCAAATCAGCATGGATTTGTCAAGAGCAGATCCTGCCTACATAATCTGGTTGACTTCTTTGATAAGGTTATTGAAGCAATGGATGAGGGCTGATCTCTATACATCACATACAAATGTATTAGATACCATCCCACTCTTGGGTGTCATAGATAAACTTTCCTAGCTAAATGTAAATCCCTATGTAATTCATTGGATGGCACACTGACTCACAAAAGAAACCCAGGACATTAGGGTGGGCAGCTCTGTCTCCTACAAAACATAACTATCACTAGTGGTGTATCACAGGATTCAGTCCTTGGGCAACTTGTCTTTGGCATTTACTTCTCAAAGGTCTAAGCAAACGTAAATGGTTTATGATTGACCAAGTTGACAGAAGACTGTAGCCTTGGTGCCACCATAACCTCCCTGAGGACACCAAAATCCTCCAAGAGGGCCTTTCCCAAAGTAATAGCTGGTGTCAAAACATGGACTTAAACTAAATCCACAAATATGTATAATATATTCTTCAGCAAGCATGACTTTTCTTGTGAATATCACATGGACAACACATCCTTGAAAGTTGAGCCTGTATTCAAAGACCTGGGAACCTTGGTCAACACTGAATTGTCCTTTAATCACCACATATCCAGCATTGCAAGGAAGTGTCGTTCATTGCACAGCATATATCTAAAGGTATGACATCTAGATCCAGGGATGTAATCATTCCACTGCACTCAGTTCTGTTCAGGCCAATCATTGAATTTAACTACTATTTAATATACAACTCCCCAAACACTTTTCAAAACTGCAGTGACTATAATCCTTTCTCTTTAAAATAATCAAGGGCCTAAATTGCAAAAACTATGCAGACTATTTCAAAACCTTGTTCCTCTACTCAGAGTCATAAAAATTACTAAGAGGTGAGCTCATCCTCACATATAGAACCTCAACAGAGCCTATCCTGTCAGATCTATTACACATTCACAAGTCCAGTGGTAAGAGTGAATACCTGCTCAAGGGATCTCAGTCTCTGTTGTAACATAAATAGGCTATTTTGGAGAGATAGGTATGTTTCACAGAGAATACCTACTCTATGGAAATGTTTTCAACTCCTTATAAAGAAAAGTATTTCTTTTACTCTCTTCAAATGTAATTTTCATGAATGGATGTATGGGAAACTGCAATTCACCCATAGTTTGGCACCAATGTTCCCCATGTATAGGGGCAACAACTAAATTTCTCAACATTTCCTTGTTCTGCCTGCCTCTGGGTTATTCATACACACAATATAAGGGCTAATAATTATCATGAGAATGTAAGGCTAAACTTCTTAAGATATTCACAGATCCATTGCCTAATAAGTAACTATGAACCTATAATCATCCACAGCTCACATAATCTAATTAGCTGTAGTGCAAATGGCCTTGTTACAGCAGCACAGTTTATCTGACATTCTTCACTTAATGACCTACTTTCTCTTTCTGATCATATTGCTTTCATGATTAGTAATTGCTTTTTTGTGTGGTTTACTTTGTTCATATTTGTTGACCAAAAATATCTGGCTAGAAAATTTACTTTCAAAAATTTGCCATTGAACTGGCAGTATGTTGACATCTGTTTGTTCAATAGTATTTGGTTTAGAGAAACAATTGGACAACATATGCAAGAAACTGACGATTCCTGGTAGGGGAATATTCTCTTTCCCCAGGATTGTGCAGTCTCCAAGGTTGTATATTTATAAATAGCATGGGGTGTGGAAGGTACAGCTCCCTGCAAAAACAATTGTTTCTAGTTTAATCTGCTTCTAGATAATTCTTGGTCTATGCACAGAAAGTGCTGGTTTCCATGCTTCAATGCAGGTACGTTGATATTCTGAATGTGTAATCTAGTAAAATGCTCCTTTAATATATGGTTATATGACTTGTTAAGATGGATCTCAAATGAAAGGGAAGATTGTTCCGATGCTTGCCTGTGGAGATGAAGTAACTTTCATCAACATACAAGTTGGTAGATTTTGATGCTATTGATGCAACAAATAAACAATCACAGCACCAGCTGAGACTTAAGGCAGGTAAATATGCTGATGAGAGTGGGGCACCAGGGATAGCAGGCTAGTATATAGCTAAGCATTTGCTGTACAGAGGAACGGTGATGCTCAAATACAAGTCATTTTAGGCTAGTCAGTGAAAGGAATTTTTGTATTTTTATGTTGTAACATGTGCTATAGCACAATTCTACCATATCGTAATTCACTTCTTACATTTGTGGTAAATGTAAGTATGTGAAGTGTGCTTTGTAAGAAGGTAAGCACTAAATATATATCGTGTTGGTGGTTTGACATGTAAAGAAGAATTTTCTATTCTTAGTGTTTTTTTGATTTTTATCAAGATCGAATGCAAGTGGAGTTCAAATCTAAACTTATTATTACTAATACCTCTGAGCAGTTTAGCAGAGTCTGCTGTCTGAATTGTCAAGTAGTTGAAAGACAATAATACTGGTACTGAATGAATTTGAATTTAGAAATTAGTATTTTACAGCATGGCATTTGTTTGCAAGCAACATAGCCTCCATCTTCCCACTAAGTAGTACTTGTTCATTTGAAAGCCATAAGTACAAAACACTGAATCTACTGCATGAGTTTAACAATTCCACAGTGATTTGCCATGCTGTTCGTGAAGACAGTGAATAAGAGAGACCCTAAGATGGAGCTTTGGAGGACCCTTTGTATGCTGCAAGCAGGATGAGATTACATTTGTTCCATCTTACTGACCAGTGCCTACATTTTTAAGTAGCTCTCAAGTCACCTGGTGGCACCTGGTGTATGAAAACAGTATCCAGGCTGTATATGTTCCATTTGCTAGTCTGAAGTCATGCTGGTGTTCATTTTCCACTGTTTATAATAAAATGAATAATACACCAGTAGATCTATAGTGGCTTATGGCAAATAATGTGCCTCCTTTGTGGAGAGGTACAGTATGTGTTTTTTCCCAAAGAGAAGGAACAAAATCCTCACTAACAGAATAACTGGTAGCTATTGCTGCAACTCTAGAGGGAGTTAATTTAATTTTAGTGAAACAGGTCTTAGTTTAAGAAGAAATGTATACAGCTGAAGTGTCATAATAGCTTACATGGAAAAGACTTGACATTATCTCTGAGTTAAGGTCTTGTAGAATGAAATGTTTGTGTTGGCTACAATTTGTTTAACAGAGACATTAAAATGGAAAACAAAAAATATTTCCTCCCTAATTAGGTCAGGTGATAGTGAAAGTGGGGTTTTATGTCCTGGCTACACTACTTCAACAGTGGCATTCAAGATTATGGAAACTGACAAGCTGATGCTTTTGTTAGCAACCTTGATTTCCAGAAAAAGTAGTCAGCTGTGCTTTATTCCTTAGTTCTCAGAATCAGCAATGCACTTTGATGATATTTAGATAAAAGGTGATCCCTCAGTGTTGTCATATGCGGTCTGAATAATGATGATGATGATGATGATGATAGTATGAGGAAGGTACCCTTGGCTGATTCTTGATATAGACAGATGGGAAATACTAGGAAGAAAACCTAGAAATCTTGTATGGCACTGCGTGAACACCAAGCCTCAATGACAAACATATAGTCTACTAGATATCAGCACAAAAATGTATAATCATTAAAGTGCAATCTCTCATATAAGGAGCAAAACTAAAACCTTATTTGTTAAATAAAGGCCATGTGCTAAGAAAAAATCTAACTGTGTTTCTGCAGGGATGCTTCTCCTTTCTGCAGTATCCTACATCCTTTCACTAATGCATACTTACCCTGAAATTACTGTACTCCAAGAGACATTCTGTGAGATAGACAGGGTCAATGACAGTGACATCAGTTGTGTAATCACACTTTAGGGTGTTGATCACTAGTGAATCACATTTCTGACTGACACCTGAGCTGTACATTATCAGGTGACAAGGTTGGAAGTACATTCCTTTTAACTAATCTCAGAGCATATAGCCCCTCTAAGTTTCACACACTGACAAAACCCGCATGCACATCAGATGTGGCTGCACACACACACACACACACACACACACACACACACACACACACACACACACACACACACACACACACATACACACACACAAACACACACACACACACGCACACACACACACTAGCAGAAAATATTACTTACACATACAGCTATAGTGAAGCAGATGTCTAACTGTATGTGTAGGACTGCCTGGGTATGAGGTATTCAGAAGTTATTGTTAAGAATCCAGCATCCTGTTAAGAGGTGCCAACTGCTAATAATAGCTTTTGTAGCTGTGTACAGAAATTTCTTCTGTACACAGCATCTGATAGCTACTTATCTCTTCAAACAGCATTATAAATAACTGGACATTGCTATAAAAGACACTGATAAAATGACTGAGTAATATTGCAAGAAATTATCTTAAGAATGGCTTGATATTCAGTTGACTGAAGACAGAAAAGCTGAAAATATATAAGATCCATGACAATGCAGCAATGCTTTACTCAAGAGGATCTAAAAATAAAGAGATCAGTCAGAAGGTGATGGAAGTAAGTATAAAATATCTAATCAACATGCAGCATTAGTTAACTAGTTAGAAGAGGGCATTGACATGTTGCAATGTGGAAATGATGAGGGAGATATATATATATATATATATATATATATATATATATATATATATATATATATATATATATATATATATATATATACATATGGATCTAGGATATATGCTCGAATCCAAAAACATCGAACACACATACACAAAAGCGCTTAACATTGAAAACCGCTTCCATGTATGTGTAGTTCAAAAAAAAAATCTACGTTTCTGCAAAGGGGGCTTTGCCCCCCTGTGCCCCCCACACCCACCTACTTTAATATTCTCACTCTGGGATCGCACTACAGTGGGGAAAAGGGAATTCTCCCTTACCCACACTGTAGTCTGACCTACGAAACAGGCACACTTACACGGAAGCGCTTTCTGATGTTAAGCTCTTTTGTGTATGTGTGATCGAAGTTTTGTGATTCGGACATATGCTCAGTCGAGCATGTGTCCGCATCCCATATATATATATAGATATATACATACATACATACAGGCGTATGTGTGATGATATAGATAGATATAGATATAGATATAGATATAGATATAGATATAGATATAGATATAGATATAGATATAGATATAGATACATATCATCAGGATTGGCAATTGCCAAAGCAGTAACCTCTAACTTATAAGCAGGTAGTTCAAAAAGGGATACCAAGTCCCAAGAACAATGCACAGATGTCTTCACATCACATGGACAATTATTTTTCCCTACCAGACTACATCCAAAGCTGTTAGAATAGTCAAGTGTTTATCTGTACAGAACAGTGAGAAGACTATGTCAACTCAAGCAGGTATAAACAGAAGATGTAAGCTGGACATAAAATAAATAGTAATTCATCAGTCATTTCATGAGCTACCTGCATCCTAAATGCAGGTACAAAATTTTGATAATTCATTTGAACGCATAAATGTAGCTTGTATTAAAGAAGTTGTAGTGGATTTTTATGAATGTACTAGAATAATCCTACCTGCAGAAATACAAACTAATGGTTGTTTAATTTGATGATTAAATATGTTAGACTGACTAATCTTACCTGCAGGAGTGCCAACTGGTGGATGTTTGCTTAATTAATTAGATATGTTAGACAAATTAGCCATACCTTTAGGAATGCAAGCAGATGAGGGTGTGGGCAAGATGCTGACAGGCTAGCAGCATAACTTTCCTGCTCTGATATTTTATTTATATTTCTGACAGGAAATTATATATCTAAGACATCCTAAATAGTTTTTTCAAGAAAATATTTTATTTAATACTACATTGAAGGATTTTATCTGGAAAACTTATATATTTTACTTTTTTCCTGTCAAATATTTATCAGAAAGGTTTTTACCTGTAAAACCTGAAATGAGTTATTCAAAGGTCAACTCTTTTTTCTCTAAAAAGAGAGCTATATTACCAATATACAATAACTTTAATTGAATATAGACAAGATGGATGGCAAATTAGACAAAGAAAAATATGCAGAGCAGATGGGACAAACACATGAGATACTAAAACAGCAGAAATCTGACATGTCCAGAACTGAAGATGCTTTAAATGACATGGAAGGTAGGCTATCTGAATATGAAAATAATACTGAATTCTTATTAAAACAGAATACTTTACTTTTAAATAAAATGTATGACCTAAAAGACAGATCTATGAGAAATAATATCCATATTTGTGTTCTGCCTGAAAAAAATCGAAGGAGAAAACATGGTTAACTTTCTTACAACCTGTTTACTTAAGACTTTGGATTTATCTAAAGCTATGTTGTATGGTATTGAAGGAGCACAGAGATCTTTGGCTGCTTCTCCATCAACAAGGAATCATCCACCGAGATATGTTATTGTAAAATTATTTTCATCTCAGGACAAGGAATTCATTCTTAAAACTGCTTTGTTCAAATCTCCTATTAAGATTGAAGACAGTATAATAAGGTTTGATAATGACTATTCCTATTCTGTGATGTCTAAAAGGAAACGTTTTTTACCAGTAATAAAATAAATTAAGAAAAGACAAATCAAAGTTCATCTGCTTTTTCCTGCCAGACATGAAATATTTCTTTCTGATGAAATCAAATACTTTGAAGACATAGACTCTGCTATGTCATTCCTAACAAAAAATGGAGCAAATTGAGGAAATGGACTGGAACAACAGTGCTCTGAAAAGACAAGCTGAAATAAATTAATGAAAAATTAATGAAAATAAGTAGAAACTAAAAGAAAAATAACTTTTAATTTGCAATGTTATAATATCTATACACCATCAAAACATATATTTTTTGTTTTCTGTGATAACATTTACCAATCCTTTTTTTTATTTTTAATATTTTTTCTGAATAAAAGGAATGAAACAAGGATTCAACACTTATATAAGGTAATTAACTACTAGCTCTTTTTGTATTACATTTAACTTTAAGATAGCATACTGTAATGTTTGCTTAACATATACTTAAGTTTAGTAAATATATAGTTGCTAATCTTCATTACTGATAATATATTATTGCTTTATCATTGCTTCCAGGTTACCTTTATTTATAAACAACTTGTTTTTATTTTAATATTAATATCTTAAATAATAACATTTTGCTTTAGTTATAGTTAAGTTCTATCTGATGTGGTGGTATTTGGGAATGAATGCCAAGTCTATATTAGGGGTTTCTGGTTTACTGATAATTTATCAAAATTTGGTGCATGATGAATGTGGTGTTTTTATATTTGTAGTATGATTCTTGTGCTTCTGTTGAATATATAAGAATTGCCTGTGACAGCTGAAAGTAATAGTGGCTCTTGTATATGGGTACTGGGTGTTTGGATTTGTTATTTGATGTTTATGCCTGTCATGTGTATGGATTTCTGCAAAATGTCTGGGTTTTGTCTTATATTTTGATCTGTTGCTCATAGAATAATGGTTTTCCAGCAAATCAATAGCAAATTATTCAGGATTTAGGTCAGGTAGTGGTGGCAGACTTTTGAAATTCGGTTTTCATACACTTCAGAAGATGTATGTTAGTGCAATACCTGTTATTTTATTGATGCTCTGGGTTTGCAGATGCAATCTCTGAGAATTGCTCCTGCTTTTGTGCCTTTGTACTCCCACTGTGTGCATCTTTGTACAGATTTCTTGCTTCATGAGGTTGAGAGATGTGCCATTGTTGTAGTAAGCCATTGTGTTTGCATGTCCTCTTATTTTGGGTTCTTCTTTATTTGTCTGCAGTAGGCTTTCCTGGATGTGATCTTTATGGTAGATTGTTTTATTCTTTTTCCTCATTCTTTTCTTTTTTATTTGATTGGCTTTTGGCCGTTGGAGCTGGAGGGGGGCTGAGAGAGGGCTGGGTTTGGCATACATGTGTACTTGTCTATGCTTGGTATATCGGCTGCTATAATCTGCAAAGAGGCAGTGGTATGATATCTTAAACAAAAGCTGTGATTCTCATTTAAGTTAAATTGAGCTATATAAGCTCAGTCATTTATTGTTGCAGTTTATGGTTGACAGTTTTTCTCTTGAAGTGGTTGAGGCTTGGTTTGGTTTCCCACCAAGGTTGTGTGCTGTGCTGTGCTTTGTGAAGGCTTTACTAGGGCTGTACACATTACTGGTTAAAGGGAAATATGTATTTTTGCCATCCTGGGAGAAAGGTCAAAAGACTGAAGACTAAAAATGATCTTTAAATATGTTTTAACAATACACATTCATTATTCATTGAATAAGTTTAGGATATTGATTAGAACAGAGTATTCTGCTTTTAATGTGTGAATAGAAGCACATAAACTGCTTAACTATTTGTTTTACTTATGTTTAAAAGTATTGCTCTCAGACTTTAAATAAACTCTGACCAAATTGTTTATTAAGTGTTTTTGAGTGACTTACTGAAAGATATAGGGATACCATGGTGGTTTATTTAATTTAATTAAAAGATGATCACTAATATAGGGTTGCCATTTTTTAAAAGCCCAAAAATAAGACATTTTGTATGGAGATGTGAGATTTTATGGAACAGAACATGCTCATGGCCAGTGTTGAACACAGAATTTCACTATTTGTTTGCCAAAATGAAAACTTATTATTGAAGCATTTGGCTTGCTGATGCTATTTATAACATATGAGTGTTTCAAATACAAAATTACTGTTTTATACAGCTAATAGAGAAGAATTGGGAGTATTTTTTGTTCTAAATTCTTCGGACACTTGCTATTTTCTATTTTTATTTATTAATTATTTTTGTAGGACAAGGTTTCCACAGAAGTTACTGTCCCTTGCAAAGAGTGACAGAGCTTAAGCCTGTCCTGAAATGTCATTACTTATGTTTCACTGTAATTATTATATTAATATGAAAATAATGGTTTAATAAGAAGCATAGGTCAGGTTGAATGTGTTATTCTAATTATTAATGAAGTATACTTTGTTCTAATGAAGGTGTTTTAATATGAATTTGAGTTTTTTCTATTATTTATGATCTTTAATAAACATATACGTAACTTAATTTTCTTGTTGCATACCAAAGACAGACAAATGGAAAAAAATTGAAAAACTACTTTTTCATTTTTTTAACTAATTTATAATACTTTAAAGTTGTTGAAGCAGTAGAAACTACTTGTACTTTTAAAAATGTTTTTATAATTGTGGCATATATGAGACAGTATTTGAAATTCAAACTTGTAAAATTCATCCTTTTTACAGACATGGTACATATTGAAACAGTTACTTTAAGCTGAAGACAATTGTTAGATTATACCAGAAAGTACTGTTGTCTATGGCATTTATATGGAAATATACAATGATTTCATTATGCACAAGTATTACAAGAACAAACAATTTTGAGTGTTATATTTGATGTGTTGGATATGTGTGACATCTGTTTATAAGAGTATATTATTAGTTAATACTTTTGGTGATTTTACATAGGAAACTAAATGCTTCACTTCCATAAGCATAAACTAATCATTATTAATGGGTGATGAACTTTTTTTAGTGAAACACATAAATCCATATTTTCTTACTAAAATGAAATGGATGATTTGAATATTTTATTATTTAGGTTCATAGGTTTGTACTAGGCTATCTGCCCTGGGGCATTTATAAGCCTAGCCAGAGTGTGTGTGGTTTTCACCACCCCTTAGGATGAGAATACTACACCCTTTTAGGGTTTAGTTTACTGTGCCTCTGTCTAGTAGTGACACAGAGATGACCCCCGGGGTAAACCTACGATCTCCCATCCACTCGTCAAGATTTCTCTTGAATAGAGTTAGTGAGGGGCTCTGCCTAACATGGATTGGGATTCTGTTCCAGAGTGTAGGGAGCCTCTGGGTTATGAATCTGTCCCTCCAGCACGTCCTATTTATTTCTGTGTTGAGGTTTAAGTCTCTTGCTCTCGTGGCTCTGGTGGATTTGGATTTACTGAGGTGGAGCATGTCCATTAATTCCGGATTGGACATGGCCTTGTACGTCAGGCACAGATCACCTCTGAGTAGGTGGTATGCGACTGAATAGAGCTGGAGTTTTTTCAGTCGGGCAGCATATGACATATGTTTAAGACCCTTTATTCTCTTGGTGAGGAACTTTTGGGGTCTTTCCAACTGCTGCAGGTGTCGGGTAAGATACATCCCAAATGGGGCATTGTACTCAATCATTGGCCTGATAAGAGAAGAGTAGAGGGGCACAATGACCTCTTTTGATCTAGATGTGAAACCCTTCATGATAAGGTGGGCAATATAGAAGGTCTTCCTAACTATTTTGGCAATGTGAGTGTCAAATGAGAGGTTACTGTCAACCTGGGTCCCAAGATCCCTGATTACCTCTTCCGTACTTAATGGATTACCACCTATGTGGTAATTTGTGGGTACCTTGTTTTTCCCAAAGGGTATGACTATACATTTTTTGGTGTTCAGCTTAAGGCCATGGCTCTGGCACCAATTATCCGTTTCTATGAGGCCTCTCTGAAGGATGTTTGTGTCCGCTGGAGTATCAATTATGGCCCCCAGTTTGCAGTCATCTGCGAACTTTGTCAGCCACAATCCTCCTATGTTTGCCTGCACCTCGTAAAAATAAATGCCGAACAAGAGGGGTCCCAGGACTGAGCCCTGTGGGACACCGCTTGTGACTGGCTTAGAGTCTGACATAGCACCAGCAACTCTGACCCTGTGGGTTCTGTCCTTGAGCCAGTTTGCAACCCATCTTGTGACATATGGGTTTACATTTAAGCTGGTGAGTTTGTCTATGATGCCTGAGTGGGGTATTGTGTCAAAGGCTTTTGCAAGGTCAAGGTAGGCTGTGTGAACTGCCTTACCCTCATCAATGGCCTTAGTGACTGTTTCAAAAAAGTCGATCAAGTTCAAAAGGCAGGATCTGCCTTTGACAAAGCCAAATTGGGTAGGATCCAATGTCTGTAGGTCCCCAATGTCTTTGTTTATGAGTTCCATAATGATCCTCTCCATAGCTTTGCAGACCAGGCTCATCAAGCTTATGGGGCGGTAATTTCCAGGGTCCGTAGAAGCACCGCCTTTGTGAAGTGGTACCACTGTCGCCAGACGCCACTCTTTGGAGTGCGTATCCTGTAGTAAGGCTAAGATTAAACAGCAGCCTTATGTGTGGGTTTAGTTCCTCTTGGAGTTCATGTAGCACACAGCCCGGGACACCGTCCGGTCCCATTGATGCTGTGTTTTTAGCTTTAGAGAGGGCGGCTCTCACCTGGGCATCTGAGATGTTTGGGAGGCTGCACTCTGCTGGGATAGTTATTTCTCCTTTTGGGGGGGAGGGGAGGAGAAATTTGCACTGAACCTGTCTGCCAGAATGTTGGCAATGTCAGTGGGTTCAGTGTATTTTGTGTCATTTTGGACTAACTCTGAGCATATCTGGGAGTTTCCACATAGGTTTCTAACATAGCTAAAGAAGGCCTTGTGATTGTCTTTTGTGTCTTTTGCGATTTTTCTCTCAAAGTTGGCCTTGGATGATTTTATGAGTGATCGTAGTTTTTTGCTAGTACTGATCAGAGATGCCTTCCCTTTTAGGGATTTTGCTCTGTCATGTAGTAGCTTCCTCCTCCTGTTGTAGAGTTTGTTTATGGCTGGGGTCCACCAGACCGGGCGCCTGCCTTTGGGGGAATGGGTCTTGGTTTTATTTGGGATTGCATGATCCATGCATTCTTGAAGGTGCCCGTAGAAGGTATTTGCAAAAAATTCAGCAGTGTGGGTTGTGGTTTCCACTGGCCCAGGGGCCTTGAAGGATACCACTTCAGTTTTAAGAAGTGGGAAGTTGGCTTTTGAGAAGTTCTTCACTGTGGTCTTTTGTGCAGGGGGTGGGGGTGGGATGTGGATTTCCAGTGAGATTAATTTATGGTCTGATCTTACCAAAGAGGGATATACTTCTGGTGTGGAGCATTTTGTCCCCATGTTTGTGATGATCAGGTCTAGTATATTGTCTCCTCTTGTGGGAATGGTGACCAGTTGTTCCATTGCATTAGAGTTTATGAATTCTAGGAACCTTTGGGCTAGGATGTTGGGGCTTGAGTAATGTTCCCAGTCTATGTTTGGGTAGTTGAAGTCTCCCAATATGATGGTATTTGTAGAAAGATTCATACTCTCCAGTGTCTTCAGGAAGGCTGTGTGGGGTTCCTGAGTTTGAGAGGGTGGTCTGTAGCATGCTACAAACTGTAAGGCTGTTTTGCCTATGGTTAGTTGCACCTGGATGGTCTCCGATGCTTCGTGCGTTGCCACTAACCTGGGGGTGTGGGTATCTTTGACGAATATGGATACCCCCCCTTCTTTTGTGGTTCGGTCCACGTTTTGGGGCCGGAAAGCATGATATGAGGTAAAACCTGATAATGTTGGGGTGCTCTCAGGAGCCTTGAACCAGGTTTCAGTCACTGCACAGACATCGATGTTCTCCATACTGAGGAGGGCTTCGAGGGCGTGCATCTTGAGGTTTAGACTTCTGGCATTGAGCAGCATTACCCTTAGTTTTTTTCCACTTGTGTTTTCTAGGGAGGTAGGTTTGTCCTTTGAACCTTGCCTAAAAAAGGCACTATGGGGGTGGCAAGAGCCTTGGCCAATATCCGGAAGCCCAGGGGTGACAGGTGCAAGCCGTCCCTTGCGAAGCAGCGTGGCTTGTCAAGCATGTCATCCCAAGCAGACAGACATTGGATCCCCTTAGAATGACACCAGTAATTAAGCCAATTGTTAAAACTGATCATTTTGTCTTTGTACTGTGGCATCATTCTTGGTGAGGGTAAGATGCTGCTCAGGGTCAGGGTCATACCGGCCTGGGCTACATAATCAGAGAGCTCCTCTATGTCCCTTTTCATGTAGTCCAGGGAGGTACGTCTCAGGTCATTCACACCGGCATGTACAATGACTGAGTCATATTTGTACTTGCTGTGGAGTGACCTGAGTGCTTGTGTTATGTGGCGGATTCTAGCTCCCGACAGGCAGCTTACTGTGACCCTCTCCTTGTTCAGTCTGGTGAGCGGTACGGCAGTGTGTCTGACTATGGAGTCACCTATTACAAGTGTGTCTGGCATGTTGTTTGGCCTTAAGGGCTGTGACTGTTTAGCACACTGACTTTGTGAACTATGTGTTGCATGTGCTATGTCTTGAGGTGGCGGTTGCTTGGGTGTCTGCTTTGGAGGCCTCTGTTGTTTTGGTAGATTTTTAATCAGCGCCTCCGAGTATGTTTTTGTGTGTTTATGTGTTTGGTTTGCAGTTGTGATAGTTCTATGTGAGACTGGGTTTGTGGTGTGCGTGGTTACCTTCTCCTCCTGACTGGTCTTGCCAGTACTGAATTGAGAGAGCTCAGCCTCCAGTTTGGCTATATAGTTGCATCTCTCGCATATATTTGTATTTGTTGGGAGGAGGAGAGGGTTGTCTGTGTACATGAGGCAATTGTAACATTGCCTCAAGATTCCCAGATTCACCAGCTGAACAGGAGAGGACTTTAGCAACTGACCCTTCGACATGCTAGAAATAGTGAAAAAGATTGCTGTGTAACTGAGTCAGAAAGGACCTATAGGGAAATGGGTAATCAAGGGAATTTAGGTGAATGAAGTACTTTCTTTTATTTAAGAGTGCTTTACTTGTATAAAGAAATGCTTTAGGAGCAAGTGCTGAGCTTTTCAGATAGAGTATAGGCTGTATAGATTGCAAGTAGAACAGTTCTAAGGGAAAAATTGAAGAGCAGACTTTACGGAGCCAGAAATAGTTTAAACTTGATTAACCGGCACTGCCCGATGCTGCTCTATGAGCAACTTCGCACTAAAACGCGCTAAAGCGCGCAAAAGCGGGCTTTATAGCAGGGGGTTGAAAAGAGCCAGGAATTGACCCAAAATGGCCAATAAACTACAAGTTGCTGGGCTGGAACCAATCCTCTAGGGACAAATAGGTTGCTCAGTGCTCCCCACTCCCACTGGTGAACAAAGAAGCTTCCTCTTATCCAAATAAGGGTATGGACAGCACAGGAACTAAGACAAAGCCCAGAGATCAGCAAAATCTGAAGACTGGACTATTCTAGTTCAGAAAAGCTGGAAAACAAGGATATTTTTTTTTTTTTTTTTTTCTTTTTCACAGAGAAGGGAGAAAAAGATACAGTAACAAACAGTAAATGCTATAAAACGGCTAGCGCACTTTAGTGTGTTAGCCTAACAATTAAATTAAACAAAAAATAACTTTTTAAAGTGCTAACAGTATAAATTCAACACAAGAACAGTAAAAATAATATGCAGAGCTGTTTTTTAAGCGAAATGCAGTCGAGATGCAGTACTTTAAGCGAAAGCCAGAAAAAATACTTATAAATCCAGGAAAGTCACTCTTTCACTCTCTGCTGCTTGTAGAACTCTGCAGGACACCACGAGGAGCTGTGCTGAGTCTGTTACCTTTAAATAAAGCCACATCACACAATGTACTTCAATGATCAGTTTACACAAATTGAAAGTTGGTCCTGAAAGTTGTACAGTCATCTAAATTCATTATATAACTAATTTTTTTTCATTTCATAGGTTCATACTAAGCTAACTGCCCTTGCAAGCCTAGCCAATTATCCCTTGTGAGACTCAAACCCTGCACCTTGTGTTTGTAAGGCAAACACCTTGACCATTTTCAGGTTAAAACAGAATCAAATAACTATATTACATATTATATTTTCTATTTTTTAATTTATAATAATTAATAAGTGAGTACTAAAATGTTAAAGTTTGATAATGTATAACTTGAATTTTCTCTTATTTTTCTCAGTGATCAAGAGCTTTTGTTTATCCTATTTTTCAATGGTAGCAGAGGGGTCTTTGACTTATACTTGTTGATTGGTAGGTGTGTTTGGGTCAGATTGCTATTCAAACCAGGAGTATTATAACCCATGAGGAGAGAGAGGGGAAACAGACATTTATGTTTAAAATTTTATATCACATTTTTTTCTTTTATTGGTGTCTACTTTCATTAGTAGTATGCATGTAGTTAATAATTATAAAGCTGTTAGGTTTACATTTATAAATAAGCAGTTCAACACTTGTGGAGACGATACTTTGGTAATGCTACACTCATGAATTCTTGAGGGTATTATTTATATTTAGTTTATATTTTCAGCATGAATTGCTTATATTGTATATCCATCAATGTCAATGTTAATGGATTGAATGATCATTTTAAGAGGGGTAGCTTACATACATTTCAAAGATATTTAATTTTAAGATTCTTTTCTTACAGGAAACACGTTTAATACAAGATGATATGGACAGACTTAATACAAAGTATTTTTTTCTATTTTGACTAGTTCTCATTATAAGCAGAAGAAGAAGATAGTGGTGACTATCTTATGGAAGAATTCTATGCCAATACCTAAAATCTTAAATAAACACAATGATGAAAAAGGAATGTTGTGTTCAGTGACTCTAGAGATTAAAATGAAATGATATACTTTTATTAATGTTTATTGGATACCTGGAATGGGACTACAACCCATTAAACTTCAGTTGGAAGAAATAATTCAGATTTCAACAGGAAATATTATTCTTACAGGAGATTTTAACTGTATATTACATGATAAGGATTCTAATACTAGTAGTAAAAGGAGGAAACCTGTTTCAGCAAAAGCATTAAAGGAATTTATTTATTTATTTAATACTAGAGATATTAATGGATTTTCAGTGTCAGGCTCTCTTCTTTTTATACATTTCTCACACAGGGCTTGGAACACAATCTTGAATAGATAGAATATACTTCTCAAATTATATTAATAATAGACTAGGTAAGGTTAAAGTAGCCTTCTGCCCATTATCAGACCATGACATGATAATGTTTAAAGTTATGTTGAATTTTAACAATAACATCTCCAGTAAAAGGATTCCTGCTTATATAAATGATATGAAATAATTTAAATAATTCTTTAATAAAGACATTCAGTCTTTTATTGCAATTAATCATATGGGTAATACTTCTGAAATATTTGTATGGGATTCTTTGAAAGTGTATTTATTTGGTAAAATTAAGAATTGGTATGCTCTAAAAAGGAAACAATGGGACAAGGAGTTTGTAGATTTACAAGGGAAAATTTGGAAAGTTAAAATTAGACAGTCAAAAAGGGAATAATAACTTACTAGAGCAGATAAATAGACTGAATGCTAAATGCCTAAAGATTCTGCATCACAAAGCCATGACTATATTAGAAAATATTAAAATAACTAATTATTCTATAAATCCTGAATTCATGCATAAATTAGCTACTAGAACAAAAGCTATCATTAAATAGAATCATATTAGTGAGTTATCTCCTCCTAGTAGTAAAACAAAGGTTGCCAAAATAGAAAACATTCTTAATGTATTTAGATCCCATTTTAGTAAAATTAATCAGTAAACAACAACAATGGATATGCAAGATATAATTAAAACATTTATAAAAATTATACTGAAAATATACTATCGGAAGATTAGGTAAAATTAATTGATAATCCTATTCCAATGTCTGAACTCAAAACTCAGATTAACAAATTAAATCCAATAAAGACTCCAGAAATTATGGTATAATACCTGAACTATATAAAATGATGTCTAAAGATGTTTTGAGTATTTTTTTGGAAGTAGTTCACAGGTTCATAGGTTCATACTAGGCTATCTGCCCGAGGGCATTTACAAGCCTAGCCCATAGTTTTGTGGCTTACGCCACCCCTTTAGTATGGGGAACTATACCCATTATTTTGCTATGCCTCTGTCGAGCAGTGACACTGAGGTAATCCCTGGGGTATATCTGCGATCTCCCATCCATTGGTCAAGATTTCTCTTGAACAAGGCCAGCGAGGTGCTCTGCCTCACATATACCGGGATTTTGTTCCACAGCATAGGGAGTCTTTGGGTGATGAATCTATCCCTCCAGCACGTCCTATTAATAGCCGTGTCAAGGTTTAAGTCTCCCGCCCTTGTGGCTCTGACGGATCTAGATTTTTGAGGTGAAGCATATTCATCAAATCTGGGTTTGACATGGCCTTGTATGTTAGGCAAAGGTCACCTCTGAGCAAGCGGTAAGCGACTGAATAGAGCTGGAGTTCTTTCAGTCGGGCAGCATAGGACAGATGTTTGAGACCCTTTATCCTTTTGGTGAGGAACTTTTGTGGCCTCTCCAGCTGCTGAAAGTGTCGGGTCAGATACATTCCGAATGGGGCATTGTACTCAATCATTGGTCTGATGAGTGATGAGTATAGGGAGACTATGACCTCCCTTGATCTAGATGAGAATCCCTTCATGATAAGATGGGCAATGTAGAAGATCTTCCTAACTACTTTAGCTACATGGGTGTCGAATGAAAGACTACTATCAACCTAGGTCCCCAGGTCCCTGATAACTTCTTCTGTGCTCAGTGGGTTGCCACCTATTTGGTAGCTAGGGGTAACCTTGTTTTTCCGGAAGGGTATGACTATGCATTTTTTGGCATTTAACTTTAGGCCATGGCTCTGGCACCAGTTATCCGTTTCTGTGAGACCCTTCTGAAGGATATCTGTGTCAGATGTGTTTTTGACTATGGCGCCCAGTTTGCAGTCATCTGCAAACTTTGTCAGCCATAACCCTCCTGTGTTTGCTTGTACTTCGGAAAAGTAGATGCCAAACAAGAGTGGGCCCAGGACTGAGCCCTGTGGGACACCACTTGTGACAGGCTTTGAGTCTGACATGGCGCCAGCAACTCTGACCCTGTGGGTTCTGTCACTCAGCCAGTTTGCAACCCATCTTGTGATGTATGGGTTAACATTTAAGCTGATGAGTTTTTCAATGATACCCGAGTGGGGTATTGTATCGAAGGCCTTCGCCAGATCGAGGTAGGCTGTATGGACTGCCTTTCCCTCATCAATGGCTTTGGTGACTGTTTCGAAAAAGTCAACCATGTTTAGAAGGCATGATCTGCCTTTGACAAAGCCAAACTGGGATGGATCCAAAGTCTGCAAATTCCCTATGTCTTTATTTATGAGGTCCATTATGATCCTCTCCATGGCTTTGCAGATAAGGCTTGTCAAGCTAATGGGCCGGTAATTTCCAGGGTCGGTGGAGGCACCGCCTTTGTGAAGTGGGACCACAGTCGCAGTGCGCCACTCCCTGGGTACGTATCCAGAGGTAAGACTATGATTAAACAGCTGTCCTAGCTGTGGGTTTAATTCCTCATTGAGTTCGTGGAGCACACAGCCGGGGACACCATAAGGTCCCATGGATGCTGTGTTTTTTGCTTTGGAGAGAGCAGTTCTCACTTGGGCGTTGGAGATGTTTGGGGGGCTGCAATCGCTTGGTATAGATATCTCTCCTTTTGGGGGTGGGGGGGGGAGAAGTTTGCACTGAACCTGTCAGCCAGTATGTTGGCAATGTCTGTAGGATCAGTAATCTTCACATCATTTTGAACTAGTTCTGAACATATCTGGGAGTTTCCTCCCAGGTTTCTAACATAGCTAAAGAAGGCCTTATGATTGTCTTTTGAGTCTTTAGCTATTTTTCTCTCAAAATTTGCTTTGGATGATTTTATGAGAGCTCTTAGTTTTTTACTTATAGTGATCATTGGTGTCTTACCTTTTAAGGATTTTGCTCTATCTTGTAGTAGCTTACTCCTTTTGTTGTAGAGTTTGTTTATGGATGGGGTCCACCAGACTGTACGCTTGCCTTTGGTACAAAGAGTCTTTGTTTTGCTTGGGATTGCCTTATCCATGCAGTCCTGCAGGTGCTGGTAGAAGGCATTTGTAAGTGATTCAGCAGCTTGAGTACTGTTTTCCGCCGGCTCGGGGGCCTTAAAGGAGACCACACTAGTCTTTAGAAGTGTGAAGTCGGCTTTCGAGAAGTTCTTTACTGTGGTCTTTTTTATTTCAGGTGGGGGTGGGATGAGGACCTCCAGCGAGATTAGTTTGTGATCTGATCTCACCAGTGAGGGGTATACTTCCGGTGTTGAACATTGTGCTCCCATGTTCGTGATGATGAGATCAAGTATGTTTTCTCCTCTTGTGGGGATGGTGACTAGTTGTTCCATGGCATTTGAGTTTATGAATTCCAGGAACTTTTGGGCTAGGGTGTTTGGGCTTGAGTAGTGTTCCCAGTCTATATTAGGTTAATTGAAGTCACCTAGTATGATGGTGTTTGGTGATACATTTATCCTCTAGTGTTTTCAGGAAGGCCATGTGAGGTTCCTGAGTTTGTGAGGGTGGCCTGTAACATGCTACAATTTGCAGAGCAGTCTTGCCTATGGTTAATTGCACCTGGATGGTCTCCGATGCATCGTGCGTTGCCACCAGTCTTGAGGTGTGGGTGTCCTTGATGAATATGGATACCCCCCCTCCTTTCTTGGTATTGTCCGGATTTTGGAGCCGGAACGCATGATATGAGGTAAAACCTGATAGTGCTGGGGTGCTCTCAGGAGCCTTGAACCAGGTTTCTGTCACAGCACAGACATTGATGTTCTCCATACTGAGAAGGGCCTCGAGTGCATGCATTTTGAGATTTAGACTTCTGGCATTGAGCAGCATTACCCTTAGTTTTTTTCCTTTTTGTGTTCTAGGGTGGTAGGTTTAGAATTTGAGCCTTGCCTAAAAAGGCCACTATGGGGGCGGCAAGAGCCTTTGCCAATATCCGAATCCCAGGGTGACATGTGCAAGCCGTCCCTTGCAAGCAGCGTGGCTTGTCTAACATGTCATCCCAGGCAGACAGACATTGGATCCCTTTGAATGACACCAGAGTTTAAGCCAATTGTTAAAGCTGATCATCTTATCTCTGTATTGTGGCATCATTCTTGGTGAAGGTAGGATACTGCTCAAGGTCAGGGTCATACCTGCCTGGGCTACATAATCAGAGAGCTCCTCAATGTCTCTTTTCATGTAGTCCAAGGAGGTACGTCTCAGGTCGTTTACACCAGCGTGGACAATGACTGAGTCGTATTTGTACCTGCTGTTGAGAGACCTAAGTGCTTGCGTTATGTGGTGGATTCTAGCGCCCGACAAGCAGCTTACTGTGACCTTCTCCTTACTCAGCCTGGTGAGCGGGACGTCAGTGTGTCTGACTATGGAGTCACCAATGACTAGTGTGTCTGGCATTGTGTTTGGCCTTAAGGGCTTAAGTTTCAATAGTAAAAGGCCTAGCAAAGGTTCCACCTTCCTGTTAATACCCTCTTATATCTCCAATTTTAAAAGCTGACAAAGATTCAACACAATGCTATTCATATAGGCCAATTTCATTATTAAATATAGATTAAACCTATTCATGGCTATTTATGCTTGTAGAATAAAACAATGTCTTCATATATTGGTAAATAATGATTAGACTGGTTTTATATTAAATAGGAATACTTATGACAATATCAAAAGAGTAGTAACAATAAAAAATTTTGCTAATAATACAAAAAAACTAAGTTTAGTTAGTTTAGCTATCAATAGCACATTTGACTCAGTTAATTAGTAATACCTTTTGTTAGTACTAGAGAAATGTCATTTTTCAAATAATTTCTTACAACTTATTAAACTTCTTTATGAAATTTATTTTGCTTACATTAAAATAGGTTCATATACCTTTAAGGTACTAAACAGTGTTTTCATCTGTCACCTTTGCTCTTTACTCTAATTATGGAACCTTTTGCAGATTATATAAAATCAAATATAGGCATCAAAGGCATACAAATAAACAATAACTTAATATCCAAAATAATACTATTTGTGGATGATATATTGACTCTGAATGGTTGTAAGTCTTCTCTTATGGCAGTATTTAATGTAGTAGAAACCTGAAATCAGGGCTTAATGTTAATGACAATAAAACCAATTATTGCTTGTGAATTGTAATTCTATTAAAATTGACACAGTATTCTCTAAATACTTTGTAGAAGACAAAAAAAATTAATAAATTAGGGATAGTTTTAACAAATAATATTAAAATATAATAGCTCATTATTATAATAATAATTTAAATACTCCATAAAACATACTCTTAATACATGGAATAAGTTCTTTTTCACTGTGGAAGAGGGACTTTATTTAATTAAAATGATTATCCTTCCTAAAATTATATATATATAATACAATCTTTATTTCTCCCTTCCCCAAAAGGTAGTATAAAATGATATATTTCTTTGTTTCTGATATTTTTTTGATTTCCTAATAGACATAGGTTGGCTTTAATCACATTAGAGATTGGGTATTGGGTGGTATTGGAGTTCCAGATTTAGAAATATATTCTTTGTCATAAATTATTAAGACAATAATTTCTTGGTTAAATAATAATTATAACACTAAATGGAAAGAGATTCAAAAAAATATTTGTTTTAAATCTAATCATCTGATAAAACCACATCATTCTAAAATACTAATTAATAATTTTCATTGGCTACTAAAAGACTATTTCTTAGAAAGTAAAAATAAATCAATTAATTCTTATGATATTAGCATGGTATTAGTTACTTTTAATATTTTTATTTACAAGAACCCGGTATATAAAGCATATATCTTTTTATTATTTCCTATAGCCTACAGTCAAAATAATATTAATACATTCAACCTAAAAACAATGATTACATTTAAGGATAAATATGTGTTATATTGGTATCAGTTGTTGAATAGTGGAAGGTTACAAAATATTGACCATATTATGGATAAGTTTGATCTAAATAAAGATATGTGGCTAGAAATTCAAAATAGTATACAAATATTTGACCATAAGATCTGTTTAATGCAACCAACAGTAAGACATTCATTCCCTAAATGTAATGATCTTTAACCATTCAAATACAACACAATATAATAGGGAAAGGACTTCTATCTAAAATATAAAAAGTGTTTAAGGATTCAACAATATACTATAGAGAAAGCTATTGGGATTATTTTAGACTTATTAACAATAGTTAATCAAGTGAAGATGATAAAAAATGAATACTTCTATTTTCTAAGAAATTAATACTTCTATTTTCAAACAAACTACATTTTCACCAAGCTGAAGAATATTCTCTTTGAAGTTCATGCACACAATTTTCAGTACACCACATAGAATTGAATTAATGTACAAAAAAGGTACAGGATGTTGGAGATGTAAATTAAATGTTAAAGCTGACTGGCAGCACATGTTTTTGATTGCATAATACGTAAACCATATTGGGGTAATATAAATTCTTCTTTACAGTCTGTTTTCAACAATAAATTTAAGTTAACTAAATCTCTAACTGTATTTAATGTACCTATCCCTACATGTGTTACAAGAATAAAATATCTTCCTTTATAGAGTATCTTAACAATAGCAAAAAAAGTTATTACCAAAACTTGAAAAATGAGTCTATCCCTACTATGAAAGAATTCATAAACATTGCAACTGAAGCATGTCAACTTGAACTTATCACAATCAAGACAAGAACATCTAAAGCCTCTTCATATAATATTTGGTTGAAATTCAAAGAACTGCTGGATAACCAAGTTTAATAATTAAATGATTACAGCTATTATTTGATTTTTCTTTTTCTTTTGGAGCATTTACTGTATAGCAGACACCTTTGTAAATAGTTGTTTTTTATACATACATATATATATATATATATATATATATATATATATATATATATATATATATATATTTTGCTGTTCTTCTCTTAGGTATGTAACTATTTATATTTCTAATGTTATACATTATTGTTTTAATATTAAAATCTTCAATAAACACTATGATGAAAAAATAAAGGAATGTAAACAGATGATTGCTTGATTAGCTGATGAGTTAGTTACTGATGGCCTAAAAACTTGTAGGCATGACAGTGGTGTAAGTATTTCCTATAACATTTACTGTTCCACTGGTATCACTGGATAACACTTTACTGAAAATGTATGGATGTTAAACAACAGAAATGAATAACAGGAGGAGAAAATATGAATAAAAAGTTTATGGAAAGAAAGAAAGAAAAACATAAGCTTTACTTGGTATCAATATATTAATGTTTACCTTACCCATGGCCACACGGCCAGAGTATCTCCCCTTTATGAACTTGTTTATCACCTGCATTCACTACTTGTGACAGGTTCCACTTCTCTAATTACATAAGTAGACATGCCTCAGTATGTGACTCTAATACCCAAACCTCTGTAGCATGTCCTTCATAATGGTCACATTTTCCATGGTTGCTCCTCACCCACCAAAAATAAAAGAAAATTAAACAGGCAGGTGGTGCAATGCAATGACATTGCCTTGGATTTTCAGTTACATGTACATCACAATTTCTGCCACTATGTGACTGACATTCATTACAGCATTTGTTACTCCTACTGAAGTTTTTTAATAGGATGACCAACTTCCTTAACTCAGTAAGGCTGCAAGTCTATAGAAAATATGTTGAATTTTCTTTAGCCCACACCTGTATAGTAGTAACCCTAAGATTTCAAAATGGTGGTGATAATTTATATTGTCACAAAAATGGCAAAGTAATCTGGCAGTTTTGCTAATGGAGCTACTTAGTATACTGCCATGTTTAAACTGTGGTCACAGAACATTGCGCTAATCAGATGTGCTGGAAGTAGTTCTAAATGCCACAGTGACTACAAGACACGACTTGTGTTATATGAGACTGGTGTACACATGAATGTGATGTGTGTATGCCAGCAGCACCATAGTACAATGCAATATCTATTCCTAGTGCTGCTGTGCAGTGCTAAGGAGCAGTAGTAACACCACTACATTGTGCATCATGTGAGCTATAAATCTGCTACCATGCATAAAAGCTACAATTTTCCTCCTTGACTGTATTTCAGTGACTGGATAGGTATCACTGTACAAGGTAGACCACCAGCATGCTGTGCCACAATGAGCAAGGTATTTTTCTGTTGTTGTTGTTCTTCCTGCACAGCTACTGTCAGGAGTGCTGTTAAGACAATATGATGGACCCTTGTGGAAACTGAGTGTCTGGCTTAAGCTTATAAGGATGGTTAGTTAAGCTACTGAATAATGCATTATGCTGAGCAGTGTTGCATCTCTACAGCAGCCTGAGGTGGTACCACTCAGAACTCCTTCAATAATGGGAGGCAGAAGTTATACAGAAACAGACAGACAGATGTACAGAGACAGAAATACTCTGTGAGCATTTTACTGCTGAGCTGTCTTCTGCTATATTCCCTGCTTTAAATGTATATGTAGGAGTGCATACTTTGTTTTCTTATCATGCAGGAGTATGAACATAAGAAGGCTGGATGGCAAGGGAAAAGGGACTGTCTGTCCTTGTAGTTTGATAGTCAACTGCACAACTGTAATTTTGTTGTTACCGTATGTGTGCAGCCATGTTTCCCATTGTGTTATCTTTCTGCAGGTCCAGTTGGAGAAGCATCAGCTAAAACACTTTGTGCTGGGTCATCAATAGCCCCCAGGGCTGTATCTCAGAAGGGGATAATGCTTCCCTTGCTGGAGGTAAGCTGAAAGGTAGACTGGTGCCTTCTTTTTCCAATTCTCAGGGCAGGAACTAAATATCTTCTTTTAAGGCTGTCTGGAAAGTTCTTCCCTGTTCAACTTTGTGCACTTATGGAGGCTGGTGGTGGATGAGGTGTGGCAGCAACTTGGTGTATGCCTCGGAAATGTGGGATGTCTTCTCCTGTCTGTCTGATTGAGTTGGTGTTTTGTTTGTCTGTCTACTGTTGCAACCTGCCCTTCTTCCTCTACTTATTCATAGCCTTTGTTCACTAAATTATCCACCTTCCCTTCTTTTCTACATATGGCAATGTTTCTTTCCCTAAAAGAAATTACTCTTAGTTCCTCTCTAGTTTAGCATTTTATAGTTTTTGTATTTGTTTGTATTTGTTTTCTGGGGTACAGCACTGATCTCTATGGAGTTTTTTCAGAATCAGTCCAGGACTGGTGACTGGTTAAGTGACTTGCTCAGAGTCACACAGTTAGGTAATAGCAGCTGACAGAATCAAACCTTGCACCACTGGACCAAAGGAAACAGGTCATTTATAGTTACTCTTGCATGTTTCCCATTTGCTTGCCTTTCTCCCCTTTCCTACTTTCCTATACACCCCATTTTCTCCCCATTTATAAGATGAACATTATTGGGACTTTGCAGTTGTGATATCCAACAATTGTTGTTGCTCTTCCTAACATACATTTCTTCTGTTGAGATAGTAAGAGTGATGGTTTGTGCCACAATGTTGTTTGGATATTCACTACATTAGCATCAGAGATAGTTTTATGCCTTATCTGAACTGTTTCTTGCTTGTTTTATACACCGAGTTCTTAAACTATACTACAGTAGTACAAAACTCCAAAATGGCACATATGATGTATTCATATCTGCAAATAAAAGTCTCATCAGAGATATGAAAGAAAAGTTTATTCTAAAAAGAAGCTCCTGTGATAAATTGCGCATGCATATAAGAAAATAATTTCATTTTATTATCCTTATAATAAGAATCACCTCCCATAAAACACAAGACTAATTTAATTTCCTTGTCCCTCATATAGTCACAACACCATGGATCAAGAGGAAAACTCCCAATGCATTATGGTTCTCTCAACGTTCAATAGATTTATAGATAAGGACTAAGTAACCAGTTTATAGGCCATCACAAGCCTAACCAACAATCAACATTCAAATGTTTCCTCCAGTTTCAAGGACTGTAACACAAGACAGACTAGGAGGAAACTTAGGGCTGCCCATCCAATTATCTAGGTCTACCTTGAAGATTGCATGGGTGTTACTCTACTTGACTTTTGTGGATGCTTCTTTCAGATATGATGATACATTGAAATATGAAATGGACATACCAGTTTAGCTTATTGGTCAGTTGGAGAAGGTTTAGTTCCTTTAACCAGCTATTTGGGGTAACATTGCCTTTATGAATAATGGTTGGAAATCTCATGGCTTCAAAGGCTAGACACAGATCTCCATGGAGAAGTCTATTACAGACTGATACAGATTGATGGCTGCCTGTGTGTGTCCTGATAACTAAGACCTTTGAGGACACTGATCTTTTTAATTTTTAATATTTTTTGATCTCTCAAATTGAGTGGTATATTTAGCCAAATAAATGCCAAAATTTGGATTGTATTAAATAATGTCTCAGATAAGATAACAAATCAAGGGGAAATTAAGACATCTTTCCATCTAGTAGAGATGCTGTTGGAAATAAAATGAGCCAAATTGAAGGCTTTCTGAACTACTGTGGAGACATGATGGCCAAATTATATCAAAATATCAACAAGAAGTGCCTGGATTCCTTAGTGTCTGATAGGAAGGGTATGCCATCTATATGGTTCATGAAAATCTTTTGCTTACCAGAATAGCCTATGCTGCATTTTTAACATTTAATTTAAGACCAGTGTCTTCGCACCAACTCTTAACATAGTCTAACCCATGTTGTAGGAATTGTAGGTCAGTGGAAAATCAATAACAACATCCAATTTGCAGTTTTCTGCAAACTTTAATAACCATAGATTAGGACATTTGGCACGAAAGTTGGAAAAACAGATGTCAAATAGGAAATTGCTCAACAATGACCCCTTTAGTATAACAAATGTAACTTTTTTTTTCTTTTTGAAGTGGCACTTGCAACTCTAACACCATGGCTTCCATCAGACATGCAGTTAGCTATCCACCACATAACACGAGGAGTTATATTCAGAGTTACACATCTGTCAATAATACCTGCATTGGGAATAATGTCAAAGGCCTTGGCCCATTCAGGATATGCTATATGCCCTGCATAACCAGTATCCTTTACTTCAGTTATATTTTCAAAGAGATTAATGAGGTTAAAAAAGCCAGGACCTTCTTTTGGCTAAGTTTTATTGATGAAAGTCCAGGATTAATAGATTTTCAATGTCCAGATTAATGAGGTCTGAGATAATGCATTCTGTAAATTTACATATGAGGCTAGTGACACTAATGGGTCTTAAGTTACCAGGATTCGTGGTTGATCCAGCCTTGTGTAATGGCCTTGCACTGGCTGTATTTCAGGGTTCAGGAATGTAACCAGTGGAAAGGACTACATTAACAAGGATAAGTAGGGGTTCAAATAAGCCATATACAGTACTGTTAATCAGGCTGCCTGGTATATTATCAGGGCCCATGCATCTTACAAAGGTTTTAGATACACTGCTTTCCAACATGTAAAATGCAGTAAATGTACAATCTAGTTCACATTTCTTCTGAAGAAATGCTGCATTTGTTCTAAATTTCATATCTTTGTGCTTATGTAAGAAAAGACAACATTATTCTATCACTTTGTATAAACATTTCAGTTATAACATGCACTATAGCTTTATACAATGAAAACAGAACATCAGTATTATGTGTCTGATGTTTTAGTAGTCCATATATAAAAAGCAATATACTCTTTTAATTGTTGAGTTTAAGTGTACACCACACTTCATGTTATTGCATATAGAATCCTCTATGTCTTTGCGCTTATCCACATATACTATCTCTGGACCTTCCAAGCGAATATTAGCAAGACAATGCAAGTTTAAAAATGTAATGCATATTTTTTAAAAATTAGCATTAAAACCCAGATGGTTGCACCAATCAAGAAAGCTATTTGAGACATTCTGAGCACAGTTGTTCATATTTCTGTGATAAGATGCTACCAAATAAACAATCATCTGCATATTTTTACACCTAGTACATTGACTTTGGTGTAAAGTCCAAAATAAGAAAAATAAATATGACATGACCTTAACCTTGAGCAATATTATTTAGGTGATAACTAAATTCTGTTCCTCTGATAACACATAGCTTGACAACAAACAGCCATTCTTAAATACATCTAACCAATAATGAATTAACATTCTAAATAAACATTCAGTCATATAAAATATGAACTAAAAAGATTCATAACAAATATATAAGAATTACTGTAAAATGTCCTTGATAAATTAAATATATTACAAGAGGCACTAGATACAAGTCCATAGTGTCACTGATTGTGGAATAAAAGGACAGCTTATTGGAAATTCTGGCATTCACTGTATGAAACCAAAACAAGGTTTAAAGAGCCATACTTCTTTATATCAGTTTCAACGCTCTGGAAAATTATCATTTCAATGGCTGTATAGATAATACATTTAAAGTTATTAAACCGATTGGTTAATCATAGTTATAAAACTATAGGTTGTGTAAAAGATATGTAAATTCTAATAAATCGTAAATGATAAAATCATTGGTTGTTAGTTGCATTAGCCCCAAACATGAGTATGGAATAACAATATGGAAACCTTATAAGAAAACAACCATGAGTAAACCGGAAAGAGTACAATGGAAATATTCCAAGGGCATCCATGGATGGGAAAATTTAAGTTATTATGAAAGACTAAAACATATGAACTTGTGCAGTGTCTCTTATAGATATCCAAGAGGAGATTTTATTCAGGTATATAGGGCATTTAGAAACAACTACCTCTTGGAATGTTTGGGGTTATTAAAAAGGAGTAAAGAACCATCAGACAAGCTATGTAGAAGATTCTATAGGAATAAGAGGTGTACTAATTGGTTCTCTGAGACAGTAGCTGATGCATGGAATAGATTACTAAATTACATCAAAGCAAGCACTAGTTTAGGTATGTTTAATAATAACCTGGATACTTATTATGGGAATAACTGTTTTGATATATTGCCAGGCCAGAAAGATATTGTTGCCCATGCCTGAAATAGACATATGTATGTATGTATGTATGTATTTATGTAAACCTGGAGTTCCTGGGGTCATCTGCATTACTGTCCTTAAATAGAGAGGAATGGGATTTCTCAAGAAACTGGTGACATGGCTGTCTTTAAGTCCTGTGAAACAGTTGTGACAATAGGATACTTTCTAAACTAAAGTACCTGATATTTTACTTGTTCCAACAATGCAGGTTTCCTTGACCTCTTTTAATAACTGATAAATATTACTCAATTTTAAAACTAGATAGAAACCTTGATGGATTGATGCTTGGGAATAATACACTTCATATTGCTAATATTAAATGTATCTAGTAGACGTGTCCAACCTGCGGCCCGCGGGCCGCATGTGGCCCTCAGAGCTCTTCTATGCGGCCCTCAACCTCTAACTGCAACATCGATGTACACATACCCCAAAACACTTTTTTTGTTTTGTGTTTTTCACTCCCGTGACCTGTAACACTAATGTCGGTGTGCGCATGTGCCAAAGCACCCTTCTAGTTTTGTTTTTGAGCCAAAAAGGGGTCAGTGTGTTTACGCCATTATTTTGCGCCGAACAATCAGTGTGCGCATGTGTGTGTGTGTGTGTGTGCGTGTGCGTGTGTGTGTGTGTGTGTGTGTGTGTGTGTGTGTGTGTGTGTGTGAGTGTGTGTGTGTGTGTGTGTGTGTGTGTGTGTGTGTGTGTGTGTGTGTGTGTGTGTGTGTGTGTGTGTGTGTGTGTTCTCGCTGATGAGGGACTCATGTATGGATTTGCCGCTGTTGCCTTTGAAAGGGACAGCAATTACCCGTGTTAATAAGTAAGTATGGAGTGAGTGAGTGCATGCATGAAAGCAGAATTGTGTGCGTGAAAGTAGAAGAAGAGTGTGTGTGTGTATATGTGTGTATATGTGTGCATGACAGAGAGAGGCGCATGCACAAAGAGGCTAACAATGATCAGTCTACCTACTGAACACAAACAAGTTAGCTCACAAATATATCATACATTAAGAGTACACTTTCATTCAATTGTGGCTTTCCTGACAGGGAGTGTGTTGTATTGAACATGAACTCATACCTCTTAACTGTATGGATTTTCAAAGAATGTCTGAATTTTTGCCTCATCTTCCAATTTGTGTCTTTTGCTTAGGAAATAAAAGTAGTCATCCAAGGTAATGCAGTTCCAGGGAGTAAGAATGAGACAGCAGCCTAGGGTTAATGGGTCAGTAGTGGACTGACTATGTAGGACTGTAGCATATAAAGTTGTATTGTTTTTTCAGACAAACAAAAAAGCACCTAGTACTGTTTTTTCATTGGTGGGTTCTAAGCAGTGATAGATTGGACAACAGTAAGCATAGCTTTGGTGTATCATCAATACTGGCAAATCAAGTGGGCACAATGTCATTTTTTAAATGTTGGGGATTTTAGTGTGTATGTGTGTGCTTATGTGTTGGGAGTGCTGCAACATTAGATGATTATTAAAGACAGACTTACAGACTGTGGAAAATATGTTTCTTTGTTTCAAAACCTAATACTTGGGTACGCAGCTTCTTGCCATTTACAGTGGATGGATATTTACATTTAATGGACAATGTATTAGCGTGGGCCTGTGGGGTTCTGAAGGATGCCAAGTCTACAACAGCCAATGTCTTGTAAAGTGACCTGGAAATGGATATTGGGATGTTACTGAAAAAATATAGTAAGTGGGCTTAGAAATATAGTTTAATTAAGCAAAGTGTACTTTCAATTTACATGCCATAATTTAATTTATTTCAGGTAGTCTAGATACTGGTAGATTGTATACCATTAGACTTAATTAGGGAGAGCTGTCATTCTGGGGAAACAAGCAGCCCTAGTTTCAGTGAAAGCTTTGTGGTTGCTTGCAGGTTCATAGGTTAGTACTAAGCTAACTGCCCTTGCGAGCCATTTTAAGCTTAGCCAATTATCCCTTGTGAGACTTAAACCCTGCACCTTGTGTTTCTAAGGCAAACACCTTAATCATTAGGCCACTCTCCCTAAGAAGTTGCAGGATGTTGACGCAATGTGTTTTATTTATTATTTTTAATGCATTTGTCATTACAAAGCATGGATTTCTTTGATGCAAAAGAAGGCATGACTGAATGAGCCATATAATGTTTGACAATGATGGAATAGAAAGATTATAAGTGATGTATAATGTTTGCAGCTACAGTTGTTTCAGTGGTGTCTGTGATGCATAACTATTTTTGGGGCTGTGTCCCACTTTCATTTTTCGCTTTGTCCAGATGTTTTGCTCTAAGATTGAGAGGTATGGTTCCATACTAAATCAGAAGTTGTATTTACCTTGGAAGACTTTTAGGCATAATTATGAAAAACAGAGCCTTTTTAATATCTCTGCTTATTTCCAATATAAACTGCCATGTAACCTTGCAAATAACCTTATTAAGCTACTTTACTTCTTTTGGAATTGACAGGTATGATTTATCTGTTCGGACATAAGCATAGAGTGCTAATGTGACTTTGATTTCTTGCAGCAATCTGTGGTTTACATAATCAAAATAACTTTTCTGTGTTTCTGGATGTGTAATCAATTTAACAGTTTTAAAGATGTTTTCCAAAAATAAATAAATATATAATAAATAAATAATCCTCTCTACACTTTGAGCCATTGACAAAGTCTGGGAATTTGTTTTTTTCAAAAGTGAAGGCCAGCATTACAGCTCAGTAAACTGTCAGTCTGTGAGTAACTTCTGCACAAATTAAAATGTCTGAATGTCAAATGGCTTTAGATTGGAGAGAAGTTTATTTTTATTTATTTTATTTTATTTTACATTTGTTTACTAGGAAAGTCCGACTGAACACAGGTCCATTTTCAGCAGAGGCTCGGGGAGAAAAGCTCCAAAAATAACATAAAACAATATAATACAATACATGAGAGAGAGAGACAGCAAATTATGGATGTAGTACTCATACAATATGGCAGAGATTACATCTCGTAACACTGAGAATCATTGAGGTACAGAATAAACTTAAAAACATTTTTTTACAGTTATAATTACAGCAAGGCAAATGTCAATGATTTAAGGTTTTAGGAGAAAGTTCTGAAACAATCTTTTGGTATGGATAAACCTGGGGATTGACACAAGTTATATGTTTACACCAGTATGTAGCATTATAGTCTATGGTTTTCTTATTGATTTACTATTTGCCGAGCAGTTGTTTGTTGATTTATTGATGGTCCTTTTGGTGGTGGGAAATTACATGGATGAATCCATCTCTATTATGATTTTTTTTTTCAGATATTTTGACTTCCAGACAATTTAATTCAGTGAGTGGGTGTCATGTGATTACTGAGGTTGCCTATTTTACAAGTAGGGGCTTTATTGTGTGTGTGTGTGTGTGTGTGTGTGTGTGTGTGTGTGTGTGTGTGTGTGTGTGTGTGTGTGTGTGTGTGTGTGTATGTGTTTAAGAGAGAGAGAGATTTAATATGTATACTGAATATAATTTTGCAAATGGAATTCTTAGTTAAACATGCCCCTCTTCTTGGGCAACTAGACTTGAGTAACCAATATTAGATCTTAGCCATCCAGCTTGGAAAGGTTAGTATGTGGATTTTCCATTTGGTTTGATGAAGGCTATGCTACTTACCCAAGGACTACGTTTATGGCTATCCATCCAGCCATCGTGTTGCTGAACTACATTGTTTGATAATGAGAGAAGCTTTTTACAGAAGTTGAAGGTTTTTGTGTCAAGAACCTGTCCATAAAAAGTGGCTTGTTTATGTTGCAGTGATGGCTGTGGTCTTTCTAGTGAGCATTTTAAGTATAACCAGTATTTCTGATGTACAGGAAGTCTCTTAAGGCAGGATCTTTCTTATCCTGGAAAGCAAGCCAATGATGAAATTTATAGGGGCCAGTGAGAGACAGAGGAAAGCAAGAAGCTTTTTAGTCTGTTTGGATAAGTAAGTGAACTTAGTCCTTTGACCTTTTTTGTCAGAAATGGTTGTAGTCTTTGTTTTGGCAAGGTGTTTTGCTGAGGCACATGCCAAAAGGGGCATTGCACTCAATAATGGCTCTTGTAAAGGAAGAATACAGGGATGTTATGACCTCCTTGTCCCTGGATGAGATACACTTACTAATGAAGTGGGCCATGTAAAAAGCTTTCCTTACAACGGAGACAACGTGGTGGTCAAAAGTCAGGTTTGTATCAACCTGGGTGCCCAAGTACCATATGATTGATTGCGTGGTTACAACACTGTTATTAATGTGATAATTTGTAGGGACATCACTCTCCTCAAAGGGGATGATGATGCATTTTTTCGCATTTAGCTTGAGGCCATATTTCTGGCACCAGTTATTTGTTTGGGTGAGACCCTTTTGTAGCTTATTCAGAATTGTTTTTTAAGTCAGTAATGTGAATTATTTACTTTATTGCAAATTTGTTGGCTTATTTTTGTGGATTATAGTATTGTATGACTGCTGATGTTGGCATTTTACGTAGTTGGACTGGTTTTCCCAGTGAGAAATGTTAGTGCTGTAGTGAATATCTGTTTATTTGCAAAAAAAAAAAAAAAAACATATATATATATATATATATATATATATATATATATATATATATTTTTTTTTTTAACTAAGATGTTAGAGTTGACTGTTATATTAGAGAATTAGAATTAGAATGAGAATTAGAATTTTAAGGCAAATATTAGGCATTTATTACATTTATTCATTGTTCAAATGCACCTACAGTACTGCCAGGAGGTCGACTGTGGTCTTCGGGAGCAACGAAAGAGTTAACTATATGATATATTTTATATGCGGCCCCAAGACCATTTCTGTTCACTCAATGCGGCCCCAGCAAGCCAAAAGGTTGGACACCCCTTCTAGTGAAACTGTTGCCAGAACACTGAATTTATCTTTTATTGATGAAGACACTCACCTTTATGATGAAGAATTGCAGTTATAATCAAATGCTATAATTAATTAAATAAGAAGAAATCAATGGCATTAGCTAGTGAACTGCGTATTTGTGATGTCATATCCTGCAGTCCAGTGCACTTCATTTCTGCTGCATTGTACCGAGCATTAAAGGATTTATATTTCAGATGTGTTGTTTTAAAAACTGTCCTATGAAACTGTGTTTCAAGACTCCATCCTGTATCACTAGAAAGACTTGCACAATTCAATTATTCCTAAAAGTATATTTTTCATTATTAAAATGTACAGGTGATAATAGCTCAGAAATGATTTTAAACATATAAGCACTCCCTTGCTTGTTGAAATTAAATCCAGCAAACTGAATATTGTTAACTGTAATATAAAGGATAATGACTGGATCTCTGATCATAATCAAATTATTATGTGTTTGAGACATGGATGCTAAAAAGGTTTACATCAAAATCAGTGAGAATCAAATCTTAAAATTGGAATGATGACATCATGTCAAGACTATATAACAATTAGATATGACTGGGGAGACCCCATCATCATTCTTTGAGGTACATGGAGATTTCACAGATCCAGTGAAGTACTACTGATACAATAAAACATCTGGGAAATAAAGTTTTATGGGTATAAAAGCTGTAGTACTTAGCACAACTATGTAACAGGCAGGGAGAAGTCTGTGTGATATATGAATGGCTTTAAAAGATGTTCTCTCTGATACAATCTAATTGTCAGATGTCCTAGATTTTACAGAATGTCCTTGATTTTGTTTCATATTTTTGCCTTTTTTCTCAGAAATGTTTTAACTTTTTTTGGTTAATCACTGAAGAGTGCAGCCAGTCAGTAATACAGGACATTTGTATAATATTTGCTATTCTTCAGAAAATCATGTTGATGCAAAAATTGTTCTGATATTAACTTTTCAAGTGAAATAGCCATGCTCCTGATTGGGTGGCCTTTTCTCCCAATTATTTTTGAATTTTTTCCCTATTTTCTGATCAAAGAAATTGTGAGGTATGGCTACATTGTGTGTGTGTGTGTGTGTGTGTGTGTGTGTGTGTGTGTGTGTGTGTGTGTGTGTGTGTGTGTGTGCGCACGTGTGTGTATGTGTGAGAGAGAGAGAGAGAGAGCAGAGTGTATATTTACGTGTGTGACAGAGAGTAAAGTTTCTAACAGCTTTTAAAGCTATGAAATCACTTTGGATATTGAAATGTGGTGGCCACTGCTATACTCTAGCATGAGACTAGAGATTAGTAGTGCTGAAAGTACTTAAAGATCATTGTTAAGTACTTTTCTTCAGTCAGAAAGGTACTTAGCAATGTCTTTTTCATAAATTTAGGAGTGAAATTGTGGTGTTCCATACACCAGTTTAAGTTTAGTAATGACACTATCATGTCTGTCTCTCTTTAAGTGAAATTGTACTAGAATTATACTTATTGTTAGTGATATTTATTGAATGCTTACTTCAACAGAGGAACAATATTTTGCAGAGGAAGACTGGTTATTTTCATTCCTCAGTCTTCCTTAGTAAGTCTGTTACTCAGGATCTTCACTGACAACAGATTCACTGGCCTCAACAATGAACAAATGTATTCAGCATTTATTACAGTTCCATAAATATTTATCTTTAATCAGGCTAAAATGTATCTGGTTAACGTTTCTATTACAATTGAAAGGAAGTAGAAAGCAAACAATTAATGTTTATTTTGAACAGATAATTTTGTTAAACATCTCTGCATGATCCCAGTATATAACAACTGCATAAATATACCCTCCATCTAAATGAACAATATTGACTTTAAGCCTGATTTATGGTTAAAGCATTAAATGATTAATCGATCATTGTTGTTATCTGCCTAAAGTAGTTACTAACATTTTAAAATATGACACTAAAATGCAATTATAACATACTTAAAATGTAAAGTTACTCAGTACGTTATCTAACATTATCATGTAAATGAGAAGGCTCCTTTCAGCGGGTCTTAGGACCTCAACTCTGTAACAGTAAGAATGCCTGTAAACCAAAAAAACATGCTACATGTCTTTCATTTGTGCAGTACTTCTAAATAATAAAAATCTAATTCAATATTCAGCCAGATAAAACATAAACTATAGAACATTCACAGATACAAAATGCATTGCTTGAGACTACTAGATGAATAGGAGTGTCCTATCAACAAGACTTAAAACATTGCTCACAACAAGAACATAAGCAGAATGCCTCTCTCCATTAGTCTATCCATCCATCTGTCTATCCTAGAGGTAGTATCTGCAAACAGAAGTATGACTCACTACTCAGACACTTAGAGATACATATAATAATATTCTAATGATTACTGTTTATTTGTGTCAGAAATGGGATTTATCACCACTGGAGTGGTTTGCCCTTTAGGGTAAAGCCTAAGTGGGTAAATATAACCAGAAGTAGGTAAAACCTGCCACGTTCATGGTCAAACAGTGATATTTAATATTATACACTGAATTTCTTTTAAAAAAATATTTATCATCTTTATTAAATACACTGTTGTATAATGGCTTTCTCTCTCATTAATTGATATATCTGCTCAATGCAGAAAGCAGAAATGAAACACCTCCTATACATTATGAATATGTATACAGCTTTGCATATGTTCACTCATGGTGAAAGGTTTTTATCAGTTGTTCATCGTATTGATGCAATATTAAGTAATCACACATCTCCGTTTGATATATAACAGGTTTCCTGGGCTCCCTACTGAAATGCCAGCACTAATAATGTGGAATGCTGACATGCCAAAAAAAAAACAAACAAAAAAAAAACAAATCATTGAAAATATAGGAGAAGACTAAACATTAAAGATCTCTCTTCTCCTTTAGACTTCTTTTTGCAGATGGGAAGCCCCCCTGCACCTGCAAATGATACCCCTTGAGCTTATATATGCCAACTGTGAGATATGCATTCCTTGGAGAAAATGGAATATTCTGAGAAATGGCAATCTTGGACTTAGTATGTGCAAGTCCATTTTTCGGTCATTCAGTCTAGGCATTATGGGACTTACTAAAGTGGGTCTTAACATTTCAAAAGGTTGCTTTTTTGTTGTGTTGAATGTAGCATATGTTTAGCAATCAGCAGAAAGTAACATATCCAAGTGTGATAAAAGTCACATTCAGAGATACTAAACATACCACATATTCTCTGTCTAGAAACTCTAGTTAAATATGTTTTCCAACAACATATGATCTTATAACACGAACAATACATGAGATAAAATACCCTCCACTCTTACCCTTTGTGAAGTATATTCTAGTAATATTGCAACTCAAAATTCCATCGATACAACTACCTGTACAGAGAGCTGGAGGAGAGTTTGCCATGATATATGCAGAGCCATTGGTTAAAGGTGTATAGTTTGTAGTTATCAGCCATGCAGTATAATTCACAAGGGAAGTGTATAGACAAATGTAATTCTCTTAATTTTGGAGGAGGCTTATTTAATCAGTGGTTGATAATTATAATGATAAAAACACAGCCTCCATGGGACCCAATAACATCCCAGGTTGCATCCTGCATGAACTCAGGCAGGAACTTGCAGCACCATTAGGCACCCTATTTAACCAAAGCCTGCGTACCAGCTTCATCCCAGCTGAGTGGAGGACAGCTACTGTCATCCCTTTGAACAAAGGTGGAGCATCCACCGATACAGGAAATTATAGACCCTTCAGCCTAAATAGCCTGATCTGCAAGGCCATGGAGTGGATTATCATGGACTTCATTAACAAGGACATTGGCAACATCCAGACACTTGATCCCACACAGTATGGTTTTGTCAAGGAGAGGTCATGCCTGTTAAATTTGGTCGACTTCTTTGAGACAGTCACCAAAGCCATAGAGGAGGAGAAGACAGTGCACATGACCTACCTTGACCTGGCCAAAGCCTTCGACGCTATTCCCCACTTATTTATAATAGATAAACTCTCTCAACCAGGCTTCAATCCATATGTTACCAGATGGGTAGCAAACTGGCTCACAGATAGAGCCCACCTAGTCAAAATAGGGGAAGCCACCTCAAGTAGTAGAACCGTAACAAGCAGTGTACCCCAGGGATCGGTCTTGGGGCCTCTGCTGTTTGGGATATGCTTCTTGGAGGTGTAGGCCAGATCTAATGGGCTATGGCTGACCAAGCATGCAGATGACTGCAAGCTGGGTGCTGTCATCAATTCCCCTAGTGATGTGGACATCCTCCAAGAGGGTCTCTCCCAAACAAATGAATGGTGCCAGAAACATGACCTCAAGTTGAATGCCAAAAAATGCATCATCATCCCTTTTGGGGCAAGTGATGTCCCCACAAGTTATTATATTGATAATAAGGTACTAAGCATGCAATCAGTCATGTGGGACTTGGGCACCCAGGTTGAGAGCAAACTGACTTTTGACCACCATATTACCTCCATTGTACGGAAAGCTTTCTACATGGCCCACCTCATTAGTAAGGGTATCTCATCCAGGGATAAAGTGCTCATAACATCCCTGTATTCTTCCCTTAGGTTCATAGGTTCATAGGTTCATAGGTTCATACTAGGCTATCTGCCCAAGGGCATTTATAAGCCTAGCCCATAGTTATTTGGCTTTCGCCACCCCTTTAGTTTGAATAAAACTATGCCTATTATTTTGCTGTGCCTCTGTCAAGCAGTGACACTGAAGTAATCCCTGGGGTATATCTGCGATCCCCCATCCATTGGTCAAGATTCCTCTTGAACAAGGCCAGCGAGGTGCTCTGCCTCACATGTACCGGGATTTTGTTCCACAGCATAGGGAGTCTCTGGGTGATGAATCTGTCCCTCCAGCATGTTCTATTAATAACCGTGTCAAGGTTTAAGTCTCCCGCCCTTGTGGTTCTGAGGGATCTAGATTTTTTGAGGTGAAGCATATTCATCAAATCAGGGTTTGACATGGCCTTATATGTCAGGCACAGGTCACCTCTGAGCAAGCGGTATGAGACTGAATAGAGCTGGAGTTCTTTCAGTCGGGCAGCATAAGACATATTTTTGAGACCCTTTATCCTTTTGGTGAGGAACTTTTGGGGCCTTTCCAGCTGCTGCAGGTGTCTCACAAAAATGAGTCAGCTAACTAGGAAGTAGAACAAGCTGGTAACACCGGTTCAGCAAAAACGGGACTTCTGCCACAATGTAAAGTTGTAAAATCCTTCAAATTTTATTCACCAAATGGTTCGGTTGCTAAAAGCTGTAAAAGCCAAACACACTAAATAAACGTGAAACGCAGCATGCGTTTTTCGTTCTCCTTAGTAGATGAACTTCTTCAGACAAAATACTATTTACAATTGCAACTTTTATATACATGCAGGTGCTAGTAATTGGTACAATCAACAACCTATTAATGTTTTAAAGTGCCAGTGCCAGTAATACAATACATGGTTCACCAATTAATAATTTTTAAAACAAGTCATTAAAAGTTCATAAAACCTAATCATATAACACAACAAACAACAAAAAAGAACGTGTTTTACCCTAATCGGATTGTAAACAAATCAAGTTATAAAGGTTTAAAAAGCAGGTTACATTAACCATAAATAAAACACTCATATAAGGTTCTGGCTATTAACTTCATTTTTTCTAATTTTTTGACTTCTTACTTTTTTTGTACTTTTGTATGTTCGTAGAATATTTCCCTGTACTTAAGGGTACCTATGTGTGTGTCTATCTAGTATAATACTATAAAAAATTATTACTATCCTCTGAGCTATTTTTCTCTCTAAAGTCTAAACTCTTTTAAATTCGTATTATACCTACACAGGCAATGCGGCAGGCTATTACATTACTCCTGGGCAGTGCGGCATATTACTCTTTTCTCTCCACACACAATTCTTACCTATCTGCTGCAGGTGTCTGGTCAAATACATTCCGAATGGGGCATTGTACTCAATCATAGGTCTAATGAGTGATGAGTACAGGGGGGCGATGACCTCCCTTGATCTAGATGTGAATCCCTTCATGATCAGGTGGGCAATGTAGAAGGTTTTCCTAACTACTTTAGCAACATGAGTGTCAAACGAAAGGCTACTGTCAACCTGGGTCCCCAGATCCCTGATGACTTCTTCTGTGCTCAGTGGATTGCCACCTATATGGTAGCTAGGGGTAACCTTGTTTTTCCCGAAGGGTATGACTATGCATTTCTTGGCATTTAACTTTAGGCCATGGCTCTGGCACCAGTTATCCGTTTCTGTGAGGCCCTTCTGAAGGATATCTGTGTCAGATGTGTTTTCGACTATGGCCCAGTTTGCAGTCATCTGCAAACTTTGTCAGCCATAACCCTCCTGTGTTTGCTTGTACTTCAGAAAAGTAGATGCCGAACAAGAGTGGACCCAGGACTGAGCCCTGTGGGACACCACTTGTGACAGGCTTTGAGTCTGACATGGCTCCAGCAGCTCTGACCCTGTGGGTTCTGTCACTTAGCCAGTTTGCAACCCATCTTGTGATGTATGGGTTTACATTCAAGCTGATGAGTTTTTTGATGATACCTGAGTGGGGTATTGTGTCAAAGGCCTTTGCCAGGTCAAGGTAGGCTGTATGGACTGCCTTTCCCTCATCAATGGCCTTGGTGACTGTCTCGAAAAAGTCAACCAAGTTTAAAAGGCATGATCTGCCTTTGACAAAGCCAAACTGGGTTGGATCCAAAGTCTGCAAGTTCCCTATGTCTTTATTTATGAGTTCCATTATGATCCTCTCCATGGCTTTGCAGATAAGACTTGTCAAGCTAATGGGACGGTAATTTCCAGGGTCGGTGGAGGCACCGCCCTTGTGAAGTGGGACCACAGTCGCCGTGCGCCACTCCTTGGGTACGTATCCTGAGGTGAGGCTAAGAATAAACAGCTGTCCTAACTGCGGGTTTAATTCCTCATTGAGTTCATGGAGCACACAGCCGGGGACACCATCCGGTCCCATGGATGCTGTGTTTTTTGCTTTGGAGAGAGCAGTTCTCACCTGGGGGTTGGAGATGTTTGGGGGGCTACAATCCTCTGGTATAGATATCTCTCCTTTTGGGGGGGGAGAAGTTTGCACTGAACCTGTCAGCCAGTATGTTGGCAATGTGTGTAGGTTCAGTAATCTTCACATCATTTTGAACTAATTCTGAGCATATCTGGGAGTTTCCTCCTAGGTTTCTAACATAGCTAAAGAAGGCCTTATGATTGTCTTTTGAATCCTTGGCGATTTTCTCTCAAAATTTGCCTTGGATGATTTTATGAGAGCTCTTAGTTTTTACTTATAATGATCAAAGGTGTCTTACCTTTCAAGGATTTTGCTCTATCTTGTAGTAGCTTCCTCCTTTTGTTGTAGAGCTTGTTTATGGCTGGGGTCCACCAGACTGGACGCTTGCCTTTGGTACAAAGAGTCTTAGTTTTGTTTGGGATTGCCTGATCCATGCAGTCCTGTAGGTGCTGGTAGAAGGCATTTGTAAGTGATTCAGCGGTTTGAGTAATGTTTACCACTGGCTCAGGGGCCTTAAAGGAGACCACACTAGTTTTAGAAGTGTGAAGTCGGCTTTTGAGAAGTTTTCACTGTGGTCTTTTTGTTTCAGGTGGGGGGGATGAGGACCTCCAGCGAGATTAGTTTATGATCTGATCTCACCAGTGAGGGGTATACTTCGGTGTTGAACATTGTGATCCCATGTTCGTGATGATGAGATCAAGTATGTTTTCTCCTCTTGTGGGGATGGTGACTAGTTGTTCCATGGCATTTGAGTTTATGAACTCCAGGAACCTTTGGGCTAGAGTGTTTGGGCTTGAGTAGTGTTCCCAGTCTATATTAGGGTAGTTGAAGTCACCTAGTATGATGGTGTTTGGAGATACATTTATCCCCTCCATTGTTTTCAGGAAGGCCATGTGAGGTTCCTGAGTTTGAGAGGGTGGCCTGTAACATGCTACAAATTGCAGAGCAGTCTTGCCTATGGTTAATTGCACCTGGATGGTCTCCGATGGATCGTGCGTTGCCACCAACCTTGAGGTGTGGGTGTCCTTTATGAATATGGACACCCCCCCCTCCTTTCTTGGTGTTGTCCGGATTTTGGGGCCGGAACGCATGATATGAGGTGAAACCTGCTAGTGCTGGGGTGCTCTCAGGAGCCTTGAACCAGGTTTCTGTCACAGCACAGACATCGATGTTCTCCATACTGAGAAGGGCCTCGAGTGCCTTGCATCTTGAGATTGAGACTTCTGGCATTGAGCAGCATTACCCTTAGTTTTTACTTTTTGTGTTCTAGGGTGGTAGGTTTAGAATTTGAGCCTTGCCTAAAAAAGGCACTATGGGGGTGGCAAGAGCCTTTGCCAATATCCGGAAGCCTAGGGGTGACAGGTGCAAGCCGTCCCTTGCGAAGCAGCGTGGCTTGTCCAGCATGTCATCCCAGGCAGACAGACATTGGATCCCCTTTGAATGACACCAGAATTTAAGCCAATTATTAAAGCTGATCATCTTATCACTGTATTGTGGCATCATTCTAGGTGAAGGTAGGATACTGCTCAAGGTCAGGGTCATACCTGCCTGGGCTACATAATCAGAGAGCTCCTCAATGTCTCTTTTCATGTAGTCCAAGGAGGTATGTCTCAGGTCGTTGACACCAGCATGGACAATGACTGAGTCGTACTTGTACCTGCTGTTGAGAGACCTGAGTGCTTGTGTTATGTGGCGGATTCTAGCGCCCGACAGGCAGCTTACTGTGACCTTCTCCTTACTCAGTCTGGTGAGCGGGACGTCAGTGTGTCTGACTATGGAGTCACCTATGACAAGTATGTTTGGTGTTGTATTTGGCCTTAAGGGCAGTGACTGCTTTGTACACTGATTTTGTTTATGTGTTGTTTGTGTGGTGTATTGAGTTTGCAGTTGCTTGGGTGTCTGCTTTGGAGGCCTCTGCTGTTTAGACCCATTATTGAGTACAATGCACCTTTTGGCATGCACCTCACAAAGCACATGTAGCAGCTGGAGAGACCACAGAGGTTCCTCACCCAGAGAATCCACGGTCTCAAACATCTACCTAACACAGATAGGCTAAAACCCTGTCCTTCTGCTCAGTCTCCTACAGACTCCTCAGGGATGACCTCTGTCTGGCATACAAAGCAATCTCAGACCCAGCCCTGATGGGACTGCAGCATATCTGCAAGTCAAGCTCCACTTGAGTAACGTGCATGTGCAACCTCAGCCTGGTCTGTGACATCAATAGGACTCACTCATTAAACCTTTTTAAGCACAACCTGAATAACTGGATAGGGAACACAAAACACACCCCTGGGATTCCACCTATGTCCCTGCTGGACAGTGGCAAAGGGTGCTGACTTGTTGGAACATGGGCTAAATTCTTAGCTAGGATTGTAAGGGCCTCAAGGCCAATAGCCTTGCAACTTCCTATGATCCTATGATCCTATAGACATTGATTCAATGCCACACATTGATAGTATGGACGATGTGGATGCAGCAACAATATCCAAAAGGAGTTTATCAGCAGTGCATAGCACATAACTAATTGTTCTTCTTGGGACAGCATTACAAGCAAGCTGTTGTGTTATAAGAATGATGTAGTGTTATAAAAAACAAGAGGCTTACAACAATGGTGTATAGCATGGTAACTTTGAGGTATGCACATTATAACTTATTTTAATTAAGCTTGGAAGGCACTGCTTTACCACCTACAGACTGATACTACAGCATTCAGAATAATATGTGGCACTTAGAATCAGTGCAGGAGTAAACAGCCATAAATCAGTTTATACCATTGGTATACTCAGTTAACTAGCCAGTGCAGATGGGCATGCCTCTTAGTTAATAACGTCATGGAAAATGTTTTTACTTAATGTCACTATGTTATTAATTAAGGATGTCATTTTGTTTTACTATGGTTGAGATTTGCAGGCAAGTACTGTATACGTTGCAGTGCTAAGGAGTATGGAGTATATAGCATGATGTGGCCCAAAGCTAATCAGACATGCATGCAGGAGGGCAGGCTGATAAAAAACACAAATTTAATATTCCAGTAAAAGTTAGCGCTTTCGGCGAATTAAATAACTCACCTTCTTCAGACAGCTGCTATGGCAGATCCGTACAAGAGCGCATCTTTTTCCTGGCATTAATGAGGCGCTCTCAATTGAATGTGTGTTAAAATGGCTATCCTATAATAGGTAGATATAAATTTTACAGGTGAAATTTTAAATAATATTCATGTTTTTTCTGGTCTTTTTAATTATATTATTAGCTGTGATTAGACTTATTTTATGGCCTGCATATGGATTACTAATTCACAGGATTTCATTATGGGACATCCTTATCGGTATCATTACAATTGTAGTAATTATAATTGTAGAAACTTTCATCTTTCAGTACTTTAAAGGTTGGTCCTAATTATTGTCTTATTTTTGTCTTGTCCCGGTCATGATAGGATAATAATGTCCTGGACTATGACGTTAACAGTTTCTAACCACTTATTGGTTACCAAACGCTGATCGCTGTTTTGGGAGAATACGCATTGAATTCACCCGCTTGGCGGATGTTTTGTGTATACATTTTACATTTATCAGCATCATTAGATGAAATACTATCTATTATTTCATTAGATGGAATGTATTGATGCACGAGTACTTACAATCATGCACGCTGGAAAGTACTGAGTTTAACACAAGCGTCAGTATAACTCAGAATCTTCAAACATTTTTAAATATCTTTAGAATTGCTTTTTTACATTTCATATTGATCTAGATGCTTTAATAGATGTTTGTAAATATTTCACAATATACACAGTGTGTGCGTTTCAAGCCATGATCATGTTTAGCATTGCAGTATTTAAATCGCAATTTATACACCTGTTTTTTACTGCTTTAAGGTTTCCATGGGTATTAATACATTGAAGAATGCTTGTTTTTATGATTGGTTCTTGTAATTGTGATTCTACCATTTAAGTACCATTGTAATGTCATCCCGCTGTTTGTCTGAAGAAGGCGAGTTATTTAATTCGCCGAAAGCGCTAACTTTTACTGGAATATTAAATTTGTGTTTTTTATCAGCCTGCTCTCATCGTGTTTTGGTTCGCCCTTAAACAGTTTTATGTTTCGTGAGTTTCTTGTTTTGCTTGATGCATGCAGGAGGTCCAGCACAGTGTTGAGGGACTCTCCAAACATAGCTCTCAACTGCCCAGATTTTCAAAGAATGTCCAGATTTTTAACTCATATTTTGGTCCATTTCTCATAAAATTGTAATGTTCTGGCAAATCACTAAAAAATTATTGAGGACTAAAGACAAAAAATAATGGCAGACATTTGATTTTCAAGCTTCAATACCTTCAGAAAAGTTATGCTAATACAAAACCTGTTATTCTATCAACTTTCTAAGTTTATAGGAGCAATATTTAAAAAGTGTCACTATTTTTTGTCCCTTGTCCTCCGTTATTTGTGGCTTTATCCAGATTTCTTGCTCTAAGATGTTGAGAGATATGTCTACAAATGACTGTGTAGTACTCAGAATGACCACTTTAAGTTGAAGAGCAGAACTATGGTGGAGCAGTAGAGCAGTACAATGGAAAGGTACAGGTCCAGTGTGACTGGATGTCACTGCTACCATTAAAGGAAGAGTCACAAATAAAGGTAGAAAAGGGCAGCGTAGTGCAATCAGTGGAAAACATATGAAGGTTACAGTTAGTGGCAGATTACAATAGGGGTGATTTGGGTGGCCATCTCAGGCCACATTACAGAGTAGCCCATGCCCAGTGCAGGAATAGGACAATGCAGCTGCAGCAGCTTCAAACAAGAGCACTTCAGGTTATTTATTTGTTTTTTTTTTCTTTATTTGTAAATAGGACCATCTTGCTTTACTTAAAAAAATAAAAGCTATAAATACACAAGATGCTCATGGTGCTTTTATTCAAAGCACCTACAGTTGCTGTACATGCAGTGAAGATTAACTGGCGCACTTGACCAATCAATTTGCAGGGTTTGCAGAAAGCCTATAAATGTTAAAAGGTAAAAGGATGGTCATGGACGTATCAGAAGAGCAGCAGCAGTGGAGAAGAATTTGATGGCATGAGGAACTTTTTTTTTTTCAATAAATTCTGGCAGGCAACCATATACGGACAATAAACACTTTTGCAGGGAGAGGAAAGAGGGGCTGGTGAATAACTGTGCTCCAAAATTGGAATAAATAATGCAGCCATCATTTTATTCTTCTTGTCCACCATATATGTGTAGTGGATACCTTTTCAAGGGTAGTAATGTGGGGCTGGTGAGTACTGTGCATTTGGTTAAAACAGGTTTGGAATATACTGTGCAACCACCATTTCTCCTAAAAGGCAACCCAATATGGGCAGAGACAGAGATGGCTTTGCAGGGAAATTACTATGGACTGATGAACAGCTGTGTTTTTTCTAGAGTTGAAATACAGTGTCTGACAATTTTATCCTTGCAGGCAACCAGATATGATAGGGGTCTATGGATTATTTTTCAGTTGGGAGCACTGTCAGACTGGTAAGCAACTGTGCATTTGTGTAAAATGGAGATGTGGCCATCTTTTTATTTATTTGTTTATTTTATTCTATTGTATTCTATTTTATTACAGTTGGACATTGGAGACATGGCAGACAATAAAGTAATTGCTACTTACAGAAGGTGTCTGTAAATCAAAAAGAAAGATGCCATCAGTCATTACTTTGCCTTTTCAGGACCATCACTTTCAACTGTTCCACCTTTTGTAGAAAAGGCCTAATTTTGTTTAATAGTTTTGATCTTTTCCTCAAAAAACATGTGGTTTTCTGACACATCCTTAAGAATAGCAGCCATTTGATAATGGTAGACATTTGAATGTTAAACTTCATGTCCATCAGCAAATGTATGCTAATGCAAAACCTGCTTACAGTAACTTTTAATTCTAAATATATAACAGCAATTTTTAAAATTACTCCCTGATTTTAGGTCTTTGCCACAATTATTTTTTTTAGTTTTGTCCATGAGTCTTGAGCTAAGAGTCTTGCAGGACTAATATGATTTTTTGAATCACCTGAATATTTTGCTATGGCTATGTTTATTTATGCATGCATGTATGCATATTATGTATTTATGTATGTATGTAATGTTTGTTGACATAGGTAGTGGGCTGATACTAGTAGACCTACTTCAGCCACAGTCCAGGTGTACTTAATATAATCAAAATATCAAAACATAAAAATTTAAGGTAAAACATGCAGAACAGATAAATTGCAACACAAGCTATAAATCATCACAACAACCAATGAACAATCACTACATAGGATGTTATTTACAGCGTGACCTTGTTGCAGAGAATTGCTGTTAACTGTGTTAAAGAAGTGGCTATAACTGCCACATGATTAAATTATATACTCCAAATTTTCTGATATATGGATTTCATTTACTGATCTATAAAAGCTGTTTTATTGCAAATAATAATGTAGGATACAGTAACATTGTGGATGCACTGACCCATCTCTTAATATGTTTACACATCTGGTAAAAGAATTAGCTGTGACTCAAATAATTAGTGCAGTCTGCTTATGAAAGTCAGAAAAATACATCTGAACACTTGCAACAAATTCATCAAGTATAATGTTAAGCGTTTTGGTTCTATTTGCCATTATTATTCATTATCACTTGATGGTGCTTTCTATAGCCATCAGGGGCTTTTTGTTGCCTGTATGGTAAGGTGGACCATCACTGTCCACTGTGTAATAAGGTGATCTACAGATAAAACATGGACCACTTATTTATTAAAGGAAATTCAAAATGGCACATTGGGAATATGATGGGGCAAGTATACCTTCTAAGTTAGCTTGTTTTTTTTTTTAAAACAAGTTTATTATTTTTAACATACAAAATAAATATTATAACAATCTTATACAAGCAGTTAATATATAAACAGTTATAACATTTGATAAAACAACCAAAGTATTTACAAAGACATCCATTGCAAATCAAATCAATTAAGTAAACTGTAACATCCTACTAATGAAACTAAGACTGTTTTAACAAATTTTGTAAAGTATCCCATATATTATAGCAAGATGTTTTCCTAATGGTTCTTGACTTTATTGTCATTAGTTCCATATGACACACTTCAATCATAAAATTTTTAAATTCATTAAATGAAGGAGGAGTATCTGAAATCCAATTTCTGGTTATTATTTTTCTAGCCACTGCTAGAATAGACCATAATAAGGGAAGTTTAACTTTTTTAACACATTTAGGAACAGGGGTGTTAAATAATATAAGTGATTTAGAGACTATGAAATTATCTGTGAAAAGAGCCTGCAAAAAATCATTGATTACCATCCAATATTCCTTCAGTTTTATACAGTCATAAAACATATGTGCCCAATCAGCATTTATTTCTACATTACATCTCTTACATATGTTGTCTTTATTGTTTATTTTATTCATCATTAAGGGTGTATAGAAAGATCTATGTAAAATTTTCCAGGTAAAAAGTCTCCAATTAATAGAAGAAGTAGTTTTATAAGCAGATTCCAATATATATTGTTTATCTTGTTGTTTTGGTGTTTCACCATTAATGGAAATGAAATAATTCCAGTAAGTATCTGAACTGTAATGTGTTTCATCTCTAATAATTTTATGTATGTGTGAGAGCTTACCTTTATCAGAAACCCTATGTTGTAAATTTAATATCAAGTAGTCAATCAGAATTGGAACAGATTATTTAACTGTTAAAGACATTAAATCAAGTTTATTAATAAGATATTGTCTAGAAGTCTGAATCTCTAACCAACATGTTTCTCTCAAATCAAATTCTTGCTTTAAGAAGTCTAAATTTTTTTGCTTTATTGTCAGACAGCAACTGATACCAATACTTTAAATCATTCTCTGTAACTAGAAGAATTCTTTCAGAGGTGGATGATAAAAGAATACCTCATGTATACATTATAGGAAATAAGATAAAATTCCATTCCTTATACTTAGGATGCATAAATATAAAATTACGATATCTAATAATAATATTTAATGGGTAACTAGCTATATATTTTGGTGTAATAGATGAGGTACAAAACTCTTTTAGTAACCATAATATGGGATTATTTACAATTATATTTTTGTGTATTAATGATATTTTCGTGAAGTGCATGCTAATTAGTTTCCAATATTCCTTCCATTTTGCAACATATGACTGATCTATTAGCAATGTTATAACTTTTATAATAGAAGAGATAGCATATAAATTAAAGTCTGGAAAAGATATGCCCCCTTGAGACCAACTATTAGTATGTTTCTTTAATGCAATCCTAGGTCTCTTAGGTGCCCATAAGAAATTTAACATTTGTGAATTCAATTTCTTAATAATTATTTTTGTAGGTGGGAGTATTATTGATTGTATTATGTATAATATCTTCAGGAATATTATCATTTTAATAATTGTAAGTCTTTCTTCCATGGTAAAAAACATATTGTTCCAGCTATTGAAAAGATTTTGTATATTATGAAGACAATTACTATAATTATTATGTATAGTGGATTTAATATATTTAGTTAATATTATGCCTAAGTAAGTTATTTGACCTGAATTGGGTATATATTTGAGAAAATCATTAGCGAGAACATTTTTTCATGCGTATATTGGTAATATTTTAGTTTTTTCTTCATTAAATATCAAACCAGAAATATTCTTGAAATCTGTCATCTTGTCAAATAATGACCGCATGGAAGAATTTGTTCCTGCTGATGTAATTAGAACATCATCTGCAAAAAGTTGGATTTTAGATATTGTATTTTCATCTGTATCAAATCCTTCTATATCATTGCTGTTTCTAATCAAATTAGCCCAAGGCTCCATTATTAAAGTAAATAATAATGGTGAAAGTGGACACCCTTGTTTTGTACCTTTTAATATGGGTATTTTTTGTGAGACATATGTTCCTATTTTAATGTAAGCCAATGCTCCTTTATATAGATGTTCAATTAAATTCACAAATGCATCAGAGAAATTTGTACACTTCAATAAGATAAACAAAGAGTCCCAACTTACTGAGTCAAATGCTGAACCTATATCAAGACTAATGAGTGTCAATTCTTTCTTTTTTCTATTTGCATAATCAATTAGCGTTAAAGTTCTCCTTATATTATCAAAAGTATTTCTATTTATAATAAAGCCTGTCTGATCTATATCTATTATACCTGGAATAATTGTCTTTAATCTGTCAGCAAATATATTCATGAACATTTTATAGTCAACATTAAGTAATGAAATAGGTCTATATGAAGTGCATCTGGTTGGGTCTTTATTGCTTTCAAAATTGGTGAAATAAATGTGTATTGCCAGGATGGGGGAATTGATAACTCATTTTGAGCTGAAATGAAAACCTTATGTATTAATGAGTAAGTACTCTTAGGAAGAATTTTATAAATCTCTGGAATAATACCATCATTACCTGGTGCTTTGTTTGATTTAAGTTTATTTATTTGTGTGATAACCTCTGTATATGAAATATTTTTATCTATTAATTTAGTCTGTTGTTTATTAAGTTTTTTGTTCATGTTTGTAACTATAAAGTTCTTTATTTTGTCTTTAGAATCCATATTAATGTTATTATGGTTAATGTTGTGAAAGTGATTTCTAAATTCATCTAATATTTCTGGTAAACTAGAGACGTTCTTCTTTTTCCTTGGAGAGAAAATTTCTTTGATGTGATTTTGTTTATTCAGCCTTTTGTTTTATTTTTAAGTCTATGTAAATATTTGGGACTTATTGAGTAAGACAAAAATTTATATTTCTCTAATGTTATTTTGACTTTGTGACTTAAAATTTATTTGTATTTCTCATTTAATTTATTTATTTCCTCAATGACTTTTTTGTCCATAATATTTTCTTTATTATTATGTTTATATGAGTCTAATTTGTTTTGAATGTCTATTAATTCCTTGTCCCAAGATTTCCTTTTATTATTATACCATCTGATACTTTGTCCATATAAATATGATTTTAGAGCATCCCAAATGTGAATAATGGAGACGTCAGGTGTAGTGTTTAAGTCTAAGAAATGTTGCACCTCTGTAAGTATATAATCTTTATAATCCTTTAATTGAGTTAAGTATGCTGGTATTCTTTTGATCTGAACATTATAAGTACTATTTACCATAAATTCAAAGACAATTGAATTATGATCTGATATAGGACATGAAATGATCTTAGAATTAATTAAGTCTGTTACCAGTTGGTTAGAAATAAAGACTCTATCTATTCTTGAATACGTTTTATGTCTATTAGAAAAAAAAGTGTATGGTAATGATTTAGAATCTGTCTGATTATTAATATCATTCAAATGATATAAATTAATGAAATCCTTTAAATGTTTTGCATTAGATGTGATTTTCCTTTTTCCTATAGTAGTAGTATCTTTTTCATGCAGAATACAGTTAAAATCTCCTGCTAAAATAATATCTCCTATAGAAAATGATATAATCTTATTGAGATGGTGTTTCACTGTATTAGTGCCAATTCCTGGTATCCAGTATACATTAATTAATGTATATATTTTCCCATTAATCTGTATTGTAACCATACAGAACATTCCTTTATCATCTTTATAAGACTTAATAGTTTTAGGTATGGGCATATTTTTGTTCCATAAGATAGCCACTCCTCTTTTTTTCTGTGTGTGTTCTGAGCTAACCAAGACTGTATATTTATTAGTGGCTAATTTATCTATATCTTTTTCAGGAGATGTGTTTCTTGAAGGAATATTAAATTGGCTCTATGCAGATTAATATATCTCATTAAACTTGCCCTTTTACATGGGTTATTCGATCCATTAATGTTTAAAGAAATTCCTTTTAAAGTTACCATTTAACTTTTATAAACATATAAAACTTATAATCAGAGTAACATTTACTAAAATAAGTATTATTATGTCTCCTCCTTTAGGTGTTCTATTAATTATAGCTGTATTTAATGAAAATCTTATGGAATTTTGTGTAATTCTAACTTTTGTTTGTAGTGACAATGAGTTTATAAAATGTGATGTGGATGTCAAAACTATATACACATGATAATAATCAGGTGAAAATATTGTTTGGATTAAACAATGCATCCAGCCTGGAGTTAAGAACTCCAACTTCGAGTAGCAAATACCACTCAAGTTATCCCCCTATCCTAAGCAGCAGTACTCCAGCTGCCACCGAATTAATTCAGTACTAACTATTATTAACTAAAGTTAACCTCATTTAATTTGATTATCTATTATGGCAAGGCTTAAACAATTTATATAACAGCTTCATATAATCATATAAAACATTTATAATCAACTAATATTGCTATGTACATCTATTCTATATAATACTTTCATAATCAGAATAGCATTCTAACAATCTTGAAAGTGGGAGCAGAGAAGAGAGAGAGAAGAAAAAAAAAAAAAAAGAATACCCATATGGTAGTTTAATAAAAATTTGTAATAATAAGTTCTTATTATATGTTTATACTCATTTGAATTCAATAACATTTGTTATCTCAGGCTATTATGACTCAGACATTACTTACATTAGGGTATTCCCATTTTCTGTCATAGCAGTTCTGTTAGTAGCTTTGAAACTTTAAATTACATGCACTAGAAGCTTCCTTCTTATACTTATTCTTACCATTTGAATAAAATGGTTATTCACAATATATAAGTTAAAAGAACATACTACACAGCAATATTGATCCCTAGTTATACATAAATCATTGTGATGAAAGCCATCTGTATCTTATATATCTGCACTGCAGCTTTAAAATGTATCACATGACATTTTCTTCTGAAATATAATCATAATAATGCACATACTTGTCTTTTAGTCAAGGCAAATGCATTATAACATTACATATCTTTAAATCATAAGCATCTATATGCATTAAAGTGCAGCAGTCATATAAACTTTCAAAGACATATGTGCATGAGTTTTACCTCCTATGCCTTCTAAATTATCTCATTTGTTTACTATGGCATATTACTTTTATATTTTATAAGTTACATCTTAAATAAGTAAATTATTATAAAGAAAAACTCACATTTTGTAGTCATAAAGTTTGTTTTTCATCACAATATCGCATTTACAGCAGTTCTACTTCCTGAAACAGTTTACTTCTTGAATTTGCGATGAGTCTGTGTGAAATCAGGGGTCAAAGTTCAAAATGGCTGCTTCCAGCTTCTCTGCATGTTTTCTGGATGTTGAAGCTTTTAAAACAACTCGAGGACACTATTCACGAGGATACCCACAACCCAAATTGTCTCCCATAACATTCTGGCGGGAATTTTAACAAAAGTAAGTGACATACATTCATTTTGTAGTACAAATGGATTTATGCAGTATAAAACCTTCTCGAAGCACTTCATAAGTCATTGCAGTCTCTATGGCAGTGAAACCAAGCCTTCAATTGTTTAACATAAACATAATTTATTTTTATACGCCCCATTTCATTTTCTCATTCAGAGTTTGTTACATACACATATCAGTATTATCAGAACCTTATTACCTTATAAGTAAGAGAGAAAAAAAAAAAGTACCTACAAATATATTTACTTGCTGTTTGTTTTAATAAAGTAAAACCTGAGACATATTACTTTCAACTGCTATAGTTCTAGTCAACTACAGTTATATCATGACATATTATTTGATATCATGTATTTAAGCAATTTAGTCAAGGTATAATGTATAGCAGTAATATTTAAACAGCTTAAATAATTTTAAAGAGATAATAGATTATTTTTCCCCTTATTTCCTTCTTTTCATCCTTCCCCTCTCCCTGCCCTCCCCCACCCTTCTCTAAATGTTTAGTTTAAAGAGAATGCCATTATTTAAAACAAGAAAAGAAAGGAAATGTATCAAATTACTAACCTTAGGTCTCTTTGTCACAGAAGAGAAACAAGTTGATTCATATCAGGTTATTTGTTCCTCAGGAAGTTTGATTATTTATAAAAAAAAATTAAGTTCTTGCACATTGAAATAACTTTGAACAAATCATTAAGATATTTGTGGTTTTCTTGTAAATGTAGTAACTGTAATTAAAGAGTTCAAAGAAGTATAAAACCTGTCATTTGTTTTTTAGTCTTTTTTGTTTCTCTGATGTCTTCCAAGAAGTTCCTGTTGCCATTCTCTTTAACGAAGGACTTGCCCATTCCATATCCTCTATTTTATCTAATATTTTATTTTTTTTAATATGCAGCAAAGCAGAGTCCAAGTCTTCAAAAATTCTAGGGCCATCAGGTAAAAATATTTTTAGTTTGGAAGGAAATAAAAGATGAGTTTTGAACTGTGCTTTCTTAAGCTCTCTTATTAATGGTAAAAAGACCTTTCTTTTTGATATTACCAAAGAAGAATAGTCATTGTCAAAGCACACAGTTGCTTCATTAATTTTATAGGTGCTTTAGCCCATGCAGATTTTAATACCATCTCCTTGTCATAAGATGATAAAAATCTTACAATAACTGATCTAGGATACTTTTTATTTGTATTAGAATTAGATAAAGACCTATGGGCTCTTTCAATACCAAAAGAAAATGCCTCTGACAGATCTAAAGTTTTGGGAAGCCAAGTATTTAAAAAGATGTAATGTTATTACCTTCTATATTTTCTGGCAGTCCAAAAATCCTTATATTATTGCATCTGGATCTGTTTTCCAAGTCATCTAGTTTGGATTGAAGGTGTGTGTTTTGTTTCAATAAGAATTCAATGTTTATTTCTTCTTCCTTAATTCTGTTGTCCATATCATTAAGTGTCTCTTCTATACCTGTAATCTGAGCTTTCTGATGTTGTAGATCTTGGTGTAGCACATCCATTTGTTTTGTGGTTTTCTCTATAAAGTTATCAATTTTAACATCCAGTCTGTCCATTTTAGTTGTTAGTTGCTGAATAGTTGATAGTAAAGTCTGAAGCTCTTTCTTAATGCTGGAATCCTGGCTGTTAGCCTTGCTGGAACTCATTCTGAACAGAAGTGATGAGAGAGAAATTTCCAAAAAGATTTCTGACAGGAAAAATTAGTTAAATTTTCTTTCTTTTTTAGATATTATTCAAGAAACTGATATTCCAAACATTATTAGAAAGAAAATTATTCCATTAGTTGAATTTTGAAGTAATAATTTCCTGTTAATGTAGTTATGTTGGTGGAGCTGAAGAAATCTGCTGCTATCCTGTGTTCATCCTTGGCCACGCCCCCAAGTTAGCTTGTTTTTGAATTTAAACCACACTTTTGGAATTACATGGTATGAATAGTATGCATTGTAAATTTTGGAGAATTCCTCTTCTGCTGTAAAGCCTTTTTCTTAATTTATTTTTAAACATGGGATTGTGTTGTAGTCTACATCCTCATCTGTGTGGTCATCCCAGCAGATCCACTTCTGAAGCCTTTATGACCGAGTTGTAGCAGCTTAGTCTCCACGCCAAATAGTACCACTCCATGTTGGAGACCTCATAGTGGTGGGGGGCTGCTTGTGAATGAAGGACCATTAACTCTTGTCATCAACTTATATAAAATAATCTTTTGCCTGGTTTTGAAAGACTTTTTGCAATTCTTGTGATTTAAGTTGGAATATGTTTATTTTATTTTGTATTTTATTCATTTGTTTACCAGGCAAGCCTACTGAACATAAGCATCCCTTTTTTGGAGCAGCCTGGGACCACTGTCTGCTTACGCGAATTTGCCAGAGTCATATAGTGAGCAAATGAAAGTAGAAGGAATAAAACTTTGACTAGAAGCAGTTTGATAACAGCTTAGAGCCATAATCCAAGACCAAAATATTTTACCATCCCGTGTGTGTGTGTGTGTGTGTGTGTGTGTGTGTGTGTGTGTGTGTGTGTGTGAAGCAATGTTGAAATATATTGCAGTGACATTTATTTCTTTTTTTTAATTAGAAAGGTTCACTAAATTAGCCAAAGTGACTATAACTGTTATATTCTTTTCATCTTCTCACCTTACCTTTGCAGGACTAGTGTTCATTTCTGGTAAGTAAGATGAAATATTTTATTGTGACTATTGAGTGCTTTTACTAAATGCACTTAAAATATGTTACTGTGGCAATAATAATAATAATAATAATAATAATAATAATAATATTAATAATAACAAAACAACAACAGTAATAATAATAATAATAATAGTAATTATTATTATTATTATTATTAGTATTATTATTATTATTATTATTATTATTATTATCATTATCATCATCATTTTACCACTGTCAGACACCTGTGTTGCATATGGTCAAAATATATAGGTGTAATTGTTAGGTACAGATGACCTCTGATGATAAAAAATGACTGCTACTGCTCTCATGATCATATTAGAAAATCATCAGTATGTATTAATGTTAAACAGCTTGGAATACATTGCTGCACTAATGTGCATATGTGTAAAGCAAGATGAAGTAGTTTACTGTAGTATTTTCTTATCACAATCAGACAAGATGTGTATACAGTCAGTAAACAAATGGGTTATAATTGATGAATATGGACATTGATGGATTATAACAAGAACACTATTACTGGCATGTTGTGGTAGAAATGTTTGGAAATTAGTACATTTGTTTGTTTGTTCAAGCGTATACTTTTAAAACATGCAAAAACACATTTTGTTTTAGTAAAATTAGTTATTATTTAAAACAACATGGTAGGTAATGATACACTTAAAACAATCAAAAAGATAAAACAAAATAAGTGCATGGGAGAAGACCACCTGGGATACAAGGTTCACTTAGCCTGACATTGCTATCCATAACAAATGGCAGGTGGGATAAAGAAACGTTGTTGGGTCAGTAATTAGACAGCAATGGCTGAGGAAGGGACAGTGGGAGGAGAAGATGAAGCAAAAGAAGCAGAAGCAAAAGACAAACATAAAATATAGACATAGGCAGGCAGGGGTGGTAGATGCACAAAATGTGGGGATGCCAATGAATGGAAATACACACACTGTCAAAAGGTGGACTGCAGGTGGACAGTGAACAAGGTATGCAGAAATAATACAAAAGGAAAAAGAACAGATGTAATGTGATCCATCAGTGGCAATAGCCTGATACCAGACCATCTCTGCAGGCAATAATCAACCATGAGTCAAATCAAAATGTGTGGTTTGCCAGTTACTGGATTTAACAAGCCATGCTAGAAGGTGAGCTCCACAAAAAAATATCGATGAGCATACAATCAAAGTACAAGAATATTACAATGAATATATCATGCATTGACAGACAAAAAACAATATCATTAAAAGCAAGATGAATAATGCAGTTATATCAATTGCAAATATTCACAGTAACAACTCTTGATAAGAAACAAAAAGGATATATAGATAAATAAATATGGTAGTAGTCATCTGAGCAATATACAAAAAATTAGGTGTATGCTAGTAAATTCTAGAATTACAGATAGAAATAGAAAAAATGCTTACAATACATGTCCAGCACTCTCTTATTAATGTCTGCCTTCCACTGCTGAAGTCACTCAGGGTACTGCCATCACAGGCCACTGTACTAATACTAAAACTGCTCACTAAAATATGTGGCACCAATACCATCACTCACGATCCTGGCAGTTTCATGACAGGTGTCCAACTTGCACAGGAGGCCATCATGCTTCCTCAACATGTGGCCAGAAAAATCTCTCAGTAAAAAGAACAAGAAAATCTTGTTATATCTAACACACAAAGTAGGAGCCCTGTAGTGCTCAAAGCCTGAGGTAGCCATGACCACTACATAGGTCAATTGAGCAGCAAAATGGTAGTACCACGTACATAGATGCATACTTGGAAATAATTTGCTTTGCAATGTACAGAGGCAGTGAGGTGCTATCTATCCTTTGCAGTGTAGTACTTTGGCACTATGGCATATGTCTGATTGCTTCCTAAGGTGTTATGAATAACTGTACAGAGCATGACTTCCACTAACTGGATTGAGCAAAATTATCTTCCATACACACTTCAGAGGCAATGACACTAAACCAGCCCTTTAATGTAATCACCATGCAATGAGTTCCTTTATTTTTCCTTTTTCTCTCCCTGAAGCTGACCATCAGCTGCCACTAGTTCCTCTCCTCATTCACTAAGTCTTTCAGACCCACCTTATTCTCGCATGGCATCAACCTAGCCCACATACACAGCATGTGAAAAGATTGGGGATGCTGGTGCACTGTCATACTTCTGCTTCGGAATACCTTCTAACCCCGCAATACCACACAGCAGCCTTGTTAACTCCACAATAGTGTCTGCACATCCATGTTTGCTTCTACTCATGTACAGCATCCTTACCAAATACTGTGAGTTCGCATTGTGCAGCTTGTCAGGCTCAAGTGCTCCTATTCCAATGAGCCTATACAGCTCCTCTCCCGTCAGGATGGGTGAGGCAGCATAGTCAAGCATGGTTCATCTAGGGTACCATAGGGGTTTTATCTGTCTGAAACATGGGGTTCAGGTTAATCTATGAGCCCCTTGTTAGCATGATATGAAGTGTGGGTCCTATTTTTACATGAGAACACTAGCAGATGAAAATAAATGAAATACAGGATTATACCTTTCAACTTTATAGAAATGGATATACAAATACTGAAAGTAGAAAATGTACATAATAATATACCTAACAGTGTATGAAACACTTGTGGTACATAGGAAGGAGAGACACAGCAAAAGAGCCTGCTACTGTTCTACCCTGTTTAGTCATGTTGAGGACTGGATGTGGGCACAATGAGAAGAATAGGACATGGACACAGGGGATATGAAGGGCCTTGTCAATCGGGTTAAGTAGGGAACACATTGCATGGTGATGGAGTAACAGGATGTGCCTTCCATTACATTTGGCTATTACACAGATGCAGGAAGTGGTGTAGGGAGACCATGCCTGAGGCAGAAGAGTGTACATGTTTGGAAGGGAGGTGTGGAGAATACAAACTGTGAGCAATTGTAGAAAAGGAGCCAATTGCCACTGGTAGGTGACTTCCATAGATTGCCAAAAATACTCATTCACTGATTCACAGGTGTACAGGATTTGCCATGCATGCATGTGAAAGGCAAAAGTTGAAAAAAGTTCAGGAACCAGGCAAACTGCAAGGTATATACATCCTAGGAACGGTGCCTTAAACAAGATGTATTAGTACCAGGTGTGGCAGTAAGCTAAAAAGAAAAAAATAATAATAACTTACACCTAAGTTATAAATTATGTAAAATTAATTTCTTAATACAGTAATTATTAAAAAGTGTTATTCAGTGTTATGATTTTTATCTTGTGAAATAATTAAGACTCGTGTGAAGCAGTTTTACGTATTGTTTGATTACATCATTAGTTCTGTCAATGTGTTTTCAAATGGGTGTTTCAACAGGTTTGCTTTATTGATCACATGATGTTGGTGATTTCTCTTAAGTGTCTTTAAATAATGTAATGCCTTATTCTGAGTAATTAGATGTATCAAATGAAAGACTGAGTGGGCATTTTTGTGGATGCTGATTGCATTTTGTTGCTTTATTTCATTTTTGATTTACTTTTGCTGTGTGAAGGTGTGGTGTGGCTTCTCAGTCTGATGTGGTAGTTATTAGTTTTTTCTTTTTGGTGTACTATGAACAAGTATGTCTTCACTGTACCTATATAAGATAGGAATTCAGTCTGGAACAACTAACAACAGCGTCACAGTCAACTTAATGGATAATCTGGCTAGATTTATCCAACTACTTATCCATCAGGTTAATGAACAAAGTGCACTTAATCAATGCATACGTCAAATCTCTTCACCTAAAAGAGGTCTACTTAAAATTTCAGTGATACTGCCAACACTAGTGATGTAAGATCACATAATATAACCCACAGCCCTCAGGAAGGTAACCAATGGTCTCTGAACTTTGATCAATGGTTACAGGTGGATTTTTGCCTTTCTGGGGATATGGATAGTGATAGTGCATCTTTGGCAATGCAATTGAAAAGGATGGAAAAACCTATTCAAACACCAGTCTCTACAATTAGATATTTCCGTTCTCAAAGAATGCCTTAAGGTTAAGAAGATTATTGAAGGGATTAAGGGTATGGAAATACATAAATTGATTGGTTAAGGATTTGCCACTATACCAGGATGTTATCATCTTCTTTGGCCAGGTTAGCTTTGACCTCATGGCACCAATAATTAAGGATAACAAATGCCAGCTTAATTGCTTGAATCAAGAATTGACATTGCTTAACAATCCATGACAAAAGACAATGTTTGAAAATGATAAGGATGCTTATTGTCCCATGTTCAAGAGAGATGACAACTTTGTGAAAGCAACAAAAGTCTGTAAAAATGTAACATTAAGAGGGATGAAATTGCCTATCAAGATGGGTCAGTGTAAACATCTCCTAAGAGTGTACAACAAATTCCTGACGGAAGCACCAACAAAAGAGGATATGTCAGACCACTGGACAGTCTGCAAATGGTTTCAATAGAAACAGATAATGATCTTGCTGTGGATGATTCTAGTACTGTGATTGACAGATGAGATTTATCAATGAATTTTGCCATCTTATAATAGGGAGAATATTCACTGTTCTCTGGAAAGGTAGCTCAAAAAGCACAACAAAAATCCTCCGAGGAGGGGGAATGGGAGGAGGAGAGTCCATCGCCAGGCCCATCACAAGATATAACAATAGCTGGTTAATTTGCAGGTATTGTACACATTAAAAATGTCAACAATTTTAAAATATTTAACTACACGTGACAGATTTGAATCACCATTGATGGGACTTGACATATGTCCCTGCTGGTAAGTTAAATCTGATTGAAACTTTAATTGATTTAAAAATGTTTGCCTTAAACTTAATTTGTCACCCTAAAATCAAGACCATTACTTTCGAAGTGACTTATTACTTATGTGAAGCTCATGCAACCCCCCACTGAATCCAGTTATATTCCATTTTTTAAACAGTGTGAAAAACATTCAAGGACTTTACACAACAACTTTTCACACAAGTTATTTAATAACCTAACAATCCTTGAACGATCTTTGCTAGAAGGGGTGGCTGCAGATATGACTTTACAGATTATGAAACCAAATAAGGAAGGAGGGTAGTGTTAATGCTGCATATAGATTATGTAGGCAAAATAATTAACCTTTTAAACAATGATCAGTGGTATGAAAATGCTTCCTAGAATGTGATCAATGCTTATTACAACAAGATTGTTTTGTGGTTGGAAGACTTGATTCTGGAACAAAAAATATACAAGGACCTGTACAAATATTTGAAAGTGGATAAAGCCAGTGTTTTGTCTATCTTTGGTATCCCCAAAGTCCACAAAAAAGTACTTAAACTTCCTCTAAGACCTACCCCGGGATTCATGAAGCTCGGCGCAAGGACGGCGTTAGCCTTGCGCCGAGTATGCGGCATTGAGATGGTGCAGCAGCATCATATGCATATTAATGAAGGCGAGCTGCCACACCGTTCATGTGCACAGGAAATGTGCACGAGTGCAGGGGGCATATTTAAGCACTGCATGGAGGCATGAACATGTCGGCTACAGTCGTACAACCTAAAATGCTGACTAGTACAGCCTGCCTCTAATAGTAATCACTCCTGTCAGTGTCCATGGATACTGAAATGTATGCAAAGCATACAAGAGAGTTCCACGAACACCAAAATAAAATCACAGGAGTAAATACTCAAGCATGTAGCCGAATGCTGAGTCCCCATCCCTCGAACAATGACATTTAAAACCACGTGTCTGTATTTCATTGTAGTGTTGATTTTTATACCAAGTGGAAGTGAAACACAGTGTGTTTGCATGCCGCTGCTTTTT